>NC_092091.1:2968033-3055533 GCF_045679555.1 Salvelinus alpinus
TACCCAATCTGATTCAGTCTGAGCCCTGTAACCCTGGTTCTCTACTCTACCCAATCTGATTCAGTCTGAGCCCTGTAACCCTGGTTCTCTACTCTACCCAATCTGATTCAGTCTGAGCCCTGTAACCCTGGTTCTCTACTCTACCCAATCTGATTCAGTTTGAACCCTGTAACCCTGGTTCTCTACTCTACCCAATCTGATTCAGTCTGAGCCCATCCCCCTCTCTGGCATTGACTCATCCTCCTCCTCCAGTCCTCCTCCTCCCCTCCTCCTCCTCCTCCTCCCCCTCCTCCCCTCCTCCTCCTCCCCCTCCTCCTCCTCCTCCCCCTCCTCTGTTCTGCTTCAGAGCTGGCTGCCAGGAAACAGGGCTTAGTCACCCACACACTGTGTTACCACCACCACCATCTGCCAGTTCCCCCCAGGGCACCAGCCAGGTGCTGGGCACAACGCTCTCACCTCTCCTCCCCCGAGCCACACTCTCCCCCCTCCTCCCCCAACGAAGCTCTACCCCTCCTTCCCCCCACCAAGCTCTCACCTCTCCTCCCCCACCACACTCTCCCCCCTCCCCCACCAAGCTCTCCCCCCTCCTCCCCCGCCACGCTCTCCCCCCTCCTCCCCCGCCACGCTCTCCCCCCTCCTCCCCCACCACGCTCTACCCCTCCTCCCCCACCACGCTCTCCCCCCTCCTCCCTCACCACGCTTTCCCTCATCCTCCCCCATCACGCTCTCCCCTCACCTCTCCAGCCACGCTCTCCCCCCTCCTCCCCCGCCACGCTCTCCCCCCTTCTCCCCCATCACGCTCTCCCCTCACCTCTCCAGCCACGCTCTCCCCCCTCCTCCCCCGCCACGCTCTCCCCCCTTCTCCCCCATCACGCTCTCCCCTCACCTCTCCAGCCACACTCTCCCCCCTCCTCCCCCTGCCACGCTCTCATCCGTCGTCCCCCGTCTCACCCCTGTGATGCTCTCTCACCCCAGCCACCTCTCTACAACACCGCTCCCTACAGGGCCCTGCCCTGCCGTGCCAACTGTTGATCACTATGCACACACACCTGCAGATTGTCTCATTCATTTGTGAGCAGGCTGACAGTGCTTACTGGTGAGTGTGTTGTACACTAGGGGATTGTTTGTTGGGCTGTTGTGAGTGTTTGATCCCTCCCTCTGCTCTCTACAGAAGAAGACTGACAATGCTGTTCTCTCCTCCCTTCTCCCTCCTACCTCTCTGTTCCAGGTCTCACAGGCAGGGGCCCCAGAGAAACAGCCTCCCTCCCTCTGTTCTCTACAGGTGTGGTACGTAGGGCTATTGTGAGCTGTCTCCGCCCTCCCTCTGCCCTCTACAGGTTTTGTACATAGGGCTATTGTGAGCTGTCTCCTCCCTCCCTCTGCTCTACAGGTTTTGTACGTAGGGCTATTGTGAGCTGTCTCCTCCCTCCCTCTGCCCTCTACAGTAGGAGGGGATCGTGAAGTTCTGTCTTCCCCTCCCCCTCTGTCTGTTCCAGGTCTCCGAGGCAGGGTCTCCAGAGGAACAGCCTCCCTCCCTCTGCTCTCTACAGTAGGAGGGGATAATGCTGTTCTCTCCTCCCTTCTCCCTCCTACCTCTCTGTTCCAGGTCTCCAGAGGAACAGCCTTTATGGAACCATTGCTTCTTGTTCCTTGAGAGAGCGACTCTGTCACCATCGTGACTGGGGCTGCTGCTCTGGTAATAGAGTACTACCCTGTTACTACTGGTAAAGTACTGAAACACAATACTACTGGTAAAGTACTGAAACACAATGCTACTGGTAAAGTACTGAAACACAATACTACCCTGTTACTACCGGTAAAGTACTGAAACACAATGCTACTGGTAAAGTACTGAAACACAATGCTACTGGTAAAGTACTGAAACGCAATACTACTGGTAAAGTACTGAAACACAAAACTACTGGTAAAGTACTGAAACACAATGCTACTGGTAAAGTACTGAAACACAATGCTACTGGTAAAGTACTGAAACACAATACTACTGGTAAAGTACTGAAAAACAATACTCCCCTGGTACTACCGGTAAAGTACTGAAACACAATACTACCGGTAAAGTACTGAAAAACAATACGCCCCTGGTACTACCGGTAAAGTGCTGAAACACAATACTACTGGTAAAGTACTGAAAAACAATACTACTGGTAAAGTACTGAAACACAATACTACTGGTAAAGTACCGAAAAACAATACTACTGGTAAAGTACTGAAACACAATACTACTGGTAAAGTACTGAAACACAATACTACTGGTAAAGTACTGAAACACAATACTACTGGTAAAGTACCGAAAAACAATACTCCCCTGGTACTACTGGTAAAGTACTGAAACACAATACTACTGGTAAAGTACTGAAAAACAATACTACTGGTAAAGTACTGAAACACAATACTACTGGTAAAGTACTGAAAAACAATACTACTGGTAAAGTACTGAAACACAATACTACTGGTAAAGTACTGAAACACAATACTACTGGTAAAGAACCGAAAAACAATACTCCCCTGGTACTACTGGTAAAGTACTGAAACACAATACTACTGGTAAAGTACTGAAACACAATACTACTGGTAAAGTACTGAAACACAATACTACTGGTAAAGTACTGAAAAACAACACTCCCCTGGTACTACCGGTAAAGTACTGAAACACAATACTACTGGTAAAGTACTGAAAAACAATATTACTGGTAAAGGACTGAAAAGCAATACTACTGGTAAAGTACTGAAAAGCAATACTCCCATGTTACTACTGGTAAAGTACTGAAACACAATACTACCGGTAAAGTACTGAAATACAATAATCCTGGTAAAGTACTGAAGCACAATACTCCCATGTTACTACCGGTAAAGTACTGAAACACAAGACTACCAGTAAAGTACTGAAACACAATACTACTGGTAAAGTACTGAAAAACAATACTATTGGTAAAGTACTGAAACACAATACTACTGGTAAAGTACTGAAACACAATACTACTGGTAAAGTACTGAAACACAATACTACTGGTAAAGTACTGAAAAACAACACTCCCCTGGTACTACCGGTAAAGTACTGAAACACAATACTACTGGTGAAATACCGAAACACAATACTACTGGTAAAGTACTGAAACACAATACTACTGGTAAAGTACTGAAACACAATACATTCCTGTTACTAGTGGTAAAGTACTAAAACACAATACTATCCCGTTACTAGTGGTAAAGTACTAAAATACAATACTACCCCGTTACTACTGGTAAAGTACTAAAACACAATACAACCCGGTTACTAGTGGTAAAGTACTAAAACACAATACTACCCGGTTACTAGTGGTAAAGTACTTAAACACAATACTATCCCGTTACTAGTGGTAAAGTACTGAAAAACAATACTACCCCGTTACTAGTGGTAAAAAACTGAAAAACAATACTACCCCGTTACTAGTGGTAAAAAACTGAAAAACAATACTACCACCTGATCACAGCGAGCTGGCGTATCTGTACTCCCCTAGGATTCTCCTTTCTGCCCCAAGAAACTAGAGGCACCATTGGTCACGACCAATCAAAACACTGTTCTTCACTGTCATAACCAATCATAACACTGCTCTATTGTTCTACCTTGTTTGTGAGGTCATCATTATTGCTGTGTCAGTTCTATTATAATACACTGTGAAGTATTTTTGCTGTGTGCGATCTAGCTCTGTGTAGTTCTGTACACGTTTTCTATCTGCATATGTTTTCTCTTTGTCAGTAGTCGCGTGGATCTGTATCTGGCTGAAATGACTACAGTTGCTGAGCCTCTATCTCTGTCCTCCCAGCCTCTAATTATGTCCTCCCAGCCTCTAATTATGTCCTCCCAGCCTCTAATGATGTCCTCCCAGCCTCTAATTATGTCCTCCCAGTCTCTAATTCTGTCCTCCCTGACTTTACTTCTGTCCTCCCGGCCTCTAATTATGTCCTCCCAGTCTCTAATTCTGTCCTCCCTGACTTTACTTCTGTCCTCCCAGCCTCTAATTCTGTCTGAGCAGAAAAGCTGGAGACATGACTACTGTTTCCACAAATCCTTTTCAAATCTATTTCCTACAATTTTCACTCTGACAACCAATAAAATGCATTTGTTAATCCGTTTAATAATTACTATGCGACATGTTAACACAGCAGTCTTATTAGCTCTCTGGGAGAGAGAGAGAGAGACAGAGACAGAGACAGAGAGAGAGAGAGAGAGA
Organism: Salvelinus alpinus; assembly: GCF_045679555.1. Lineage (NCBI taxonomy): Eukaryota > Metazoa > Chordata > Actinopteri > Salmoniformes > Salmonidae > Salvelinus > Salvelinus alpinus. The sequence goes on from NC_092091.1 coordinate 2,972,263, forward strand.
GAGAGAGAGAGAGAGAGAGAGAGAGCAGTTTACCGGCCGTCAGGAGCAATGTCTCCCCCCTCTCTCTCTCCTTTACCACCAGGATGTCTCTTCCCCCTCTCTCTCTCCTTTACCACCAGGATGTCTCTTCCCCCTCTCTCTCTCCTTTACCACCAGGATGTCTCTTCCCCCTCTCTCTCTCCTTTACCACCAGGATGTCTCTCCCCTCTCTCTCTCCTTTACCACCAGGATGTCTCTTCCCCCTCTCTCTCTCCTTTACCACCAGGATGTCTCTTCCCCCTCTCTCTCTCCTTTACCACCAGGATGTCTCTCCCCTCTCTCTCGCCTTTACCACCAGGATGTCTCTCTCTCCTCTCTCTCCTTTACCACCAGGATGTCTCTCTCCTCTCTCTCCTTTACCACCGCGATGTCTCTCCTGTCCACAGTATAACTGATGCTCATCAACTATACAGTACTCACTGCTCCCAGACAGACAATGTGTGGTAGAGATATTGAGACACTGCTCCCAGACAGACAATGTGTGGTAGAGATATTGCAGCCCTCGACCCGGCTCATATTGACAACTAGCCCTGCTGCCTGCTGTGTGACTTTATTGGTTGAGATGAATAACATGTAGGGTAGTTGTTCTCCCTGTTATGTTATTACTATGACTTTAGGAATTGAAGAGGTAATAATATATAGTGGAGGGAAAAGTACTCAATTGTTATACTTCAGTAAAAGGAAATGCTTTACATCAAATTCCTGATATTAAGGAAACCAGAGATCACCATTGTCTTGATTCATTAATTTACGGACAGCCAGGGGCACACTCCAACACTCAGATATCATTTCCAAAGGCAATATTTGTGTTTAGTCAGTCCGCCAGATCAGAGACAGTAGGAATGAAAATGTTTTATATTGATAGGTGTCACGATCGTGTGGAGGAGAGCGGACCAAGGCGCAGCGGGATATGAAGCCATCTTCTCTTATTAGAACGACGAAGATGAACACGAAACGAAACACTTATACAAACTATACAAAACAACAAACGACCGTGAAGCTACAAACGAAAGTGCACACACAAGCTACTTACGTTCAACATAGACAATTACCCACATTAACCTAATGCCTATGGCTGCCTTAAATATGGCTCCCAATCAGAGACAACAATAACCAGCTGTCTCTGATTGAGAACCAAATCAGGCAACCATAGACTTTCCTAAACACCTACACTCAACCATAGACATACCTAGACACATACACTCAACACAAACCCATACACTACAACCAACACCCCCTATACCATATAATCACCCAAAACACACACATACCCCATGTCACACCCTGACCTAACTAAAATAATAAAGAAAACAAATAATACTAAGGCCAGGGCGTGACAATAGGTGTGTGAATTGACCCACAATTCTGTCCTGCCTCATTAGGCAGAACCAAATTGTGTACTTTTGTGTGACAGGGCAAAAATAACTTTATTTTCTTTAGGAATATAGTTAAGTAAAAGTAAAAGTATGCAAAAATATAAATAGTAAAGTAAAGTACAGATACCCCAAAAACTACTTAAGTAGAGCTTCTAAATGTTTTTACTTACTTACTTTACATCACTGGTAATATAGTATACTATATAATATACTATCACTGGTAATATAGTATACTATATAATATACTATCACTGGTAATATAGTATACTATATAATATACTATCACTGGTAATATAGTATACTATATAATATACTATCACTGGTAATATAGTATACTATATAATATACTATCACTGGTAATATAGTATACTATATAATATACTATCACTGGTAATATAGTATACAATATAATATACTATCACTGGTAATATAGAATACTATATAATATACTATCACTGGTAATATAGTATACAATATAATATACTATCACTGGTAATATAGTATACTATATAATATACTATCACTGGTAATATAGTATACTATATAATATACTATCACTGGTAATATACTATACCATATAATATACTATACCATATAATATACTATACCAATATAAGATGGGACCAGTGAGCAGACAGAGACCAGACAGAGACCAGAAGAGACCAGACAGAGACCAAACAGAGACCAGACAGAGACCCAGACAGAGTCCCAGACAGAGACCTAACAAAGCCCAGACAGAGAAAAAACAGAGACCAGACAGAGGCCAAACAGAGACCAGACAGAGACCAAACAGAGACCAGACAGAGACCAGACAGAGACCAGAAGAGACCAGACAGAGACCAGACAGATACCAAACAGAGACCAAACAAAGACCACACAGAGACCAGAAGAGACAAGACAAAGACCAAACAGAGACCAGACAGAGACCAGACAGAGACCAGACAGAGACCAAACAGAGACCAAACAGAGACCAGACAGAGACCAGAAGAGACCAGACAGAGCCCAAACAGAGACCAGACAGAGACCAGAAGAGACCAGACAGAGCCCAAACAGAGACCAAACAGAGACCAGAGGTGACCAGACAGAGGCCAGACAGAGACCAGACAGAGACCAGAAGAGACCAGACAGAGACCAGACAGAAACCAAACAGAGACCAGATAGAGACCAGAAAGAGACCATACATAGACCAGAAGAGACCAGACAGAGACCAGAAGAGACCAGAGAGATACCAAACAGAGACCAAACAGAGACCAGACAGAGCCCAGACAGAGACCAGACAGAGACCAGACAGAGACCAGACAGAGACCAGACAGAGACCAGACAGAGACAGACAGAGAGCAGACAGAGACCAGACAGAGACCAGACAGAGACCAGACAGAGACCAGACAGAGACCAAACAGAGACCAGACAGAGTCCAGACAGAGACCAGACAGAGACCAGACAGAGACCAGACAGAGACCATACATAGACCATAAGAGACCATACATAGACCAGAAGAGACCAGACAGAGACCAGAAGAGACCAGACAGATACCAAACAGAGACCAGACAGAGACCAGACAGAGACCAGACAGAGACCAAACAGAGACCAGACAGAGACCAGACAGATACCAAACAGAGACCAAACAAAGACCACACAGAGACCAGAAGAGACCAGACAGATACCAAACAGAAACCAGACAGAGACCCAGACAGAGACCCAGACAGAGCCCAGACAGAGACCAGACAGAGACCAGACAGACACCAGACAGAGACCAGACAGAGACCAGACAGAGACAGACAGAGACCAGGCAGAGACCAGACAGAGACAGACAGAGACCAGACAGAGTCCAGACAGAGACCAGACAGAAACCAAACAGAGACCAGACAGAGTCCAGAAGACATTTTTTCCAGGTTTGCAGATACATCTTGTTCCTGATTGTTTGTCAGGTTGACTAAAACATATCTGACCTAGTGATGTAGACTACTCCACACTGTCATGGGTATAGGTACTCTATACATGTACTGTACATATGGTATTCTTGTCTAATTAGCCTTAACATGAAAGGATGCCCCCTGATTCAATCTCATTAGCATAGAGATAATGAGGATATACCCCTTGGGGCTGGGGTAGGATTATGGGGGCTGCCTCTAGTGGTGGTGGGGGGGGGGTGCTGCCTCTAGTGTGACTGGGCTGGCTGCAGTCTGGATGCTCCTATGGGTGTTAATTGTCAGAGAGCTGTGGTTTGATTGGTAGGCAGAGATCCAGACGGACACTGAGGATGTAGGGTGGGAACAAAGGGATCACAGAACCAGATTTGCTCTTGGCTTTCAAAGTGGTGGTTGGGTCTCGTGTGTTTATATAGACAGTGGTGGTTGGGTCTCGTGTGTTTATTTAGACAGTGGTGGTTGGGTCTCGTGTGTTTATTTAGACAGTGGTGGTTGGGTCTCGTGTGTTTATTTAGACAGTGGTGGTTGGGTCTCGTGTGTTTATATAGACAGTGGTGGTTGGGTCTCGTGTGTTTATTTAGACAGTGGTGGTTGGGTCTCGTGTGTTTATTTAGACAGTGGTGGTTGGGTCTCGTGTGTTTATATAGACAGTGGTGGTTGGGTCTCGTGTGTTTATTTAGACAGTGGTGGTTGGGTCTCGTGTGTTTATTTAGACAGTGGTGGTTGGGTCTCGTGTGTTTATTTAGACAGTGGTGGTTGGGTCTCGTGTGTTTATATAGACAGTGGTGGTTGGGTCTCGTGTGTTTATTTAGACAGTGGTGGTTGGGTCTCGTGTGTTTATTTAGACAGTGGTGGTTGGGTCTCGTGTGTTTATTTAGACAGTGGTGGTTGGGTCTCGTGTGTTTATTTAGACAGTGGTGGTTGGGTCTCATGTGTTTATATAGACAGTGGTGGTTGGGTCTCATGTGTTTATTTAGACAGTGGTGGTTGGGTCTCATGTGTTTATATAGACAGTGGTGGTTGGGTCTCGTGTGTTTATTTAGACAGTGGTGGTTGGGTCTCGTGTGTTTATATAGACAGTGGTGGTTGGGTCTCGTGTGTTTATTTAAACAGTGGTGGTTGGGTCTCATGTGTTTATATAGACAGTGGTGGTTGGGTCTCGTGTGTTTATATAGACAGTGGTGGTTGGGTCTCGTGTGTTTATTTAGACAGTGGTGGTTGGGTCTCGTGTGTTTATATAGACAGTGGTGGTTGGGTCTCGTGTGTTTATTTAGACAGTGGTGGTTGGGTCTCGTGTGTTTATATAGACAGTGGTGGTTGGGTCTAATGTGTTTATATAGACAGTGGTGGTTGGGTCTCGTGTGTTTATATAGACAGTGGTGGTTGGGTCTCGTGTGTTTATTTAGACAGTGGTGGTTGGGTCTCGTGTGTTTATTTAAACAGTGGTGGTTGGGTCTCATGTGTTTATATAGACAGTGGTGGTTGGGTCTCGTGTGTTTATTTAGACAGTGGTGGTTGGGTCTCGTGTGTTTATATAGACAGTGGTGGTTGGGTCTCGTGTGTTTATTTAGACAGTGGTGGTTGGGTCTCGTGTGTTTATATAGACAGTGGTGGTTGGGTCTCGTGTGTTTATTTAGACAGTGGTGGTTGGGTCTCGTGTGTTTATTTAGACAGTGGTGGTTGGGTCTCGTGTGTTTATTTAGACAGTGGTGGTTGGGTCTCGTGTGTTTATATAGACAGTGGTGGTTGGGTCTCGTGTGTTTATTTAGACAGTGGTGGTTGGGTCTCGTGTGTTTATTTAGACAGTGGTGGTTGGGTCTCGTGTGTTTATTTAAACAGTGGTGGTTGGGTCTCATGTGTTTATATAGACAGTGGTGGTTGGGTCTCGTGTGTTTATATAGACAGTGGTGGTTGGGTCTCGTGTGTTTATTTAGACAGTGGTGGTTGGGTCTCGTGTGTTTATATAGACAGTGGTGGTTGGGTCTCGTGTGTTTATATAGACAGTGGTGGTTGGGTCTCGTGTGTTTATTTAAACAGTGGTGGTTGGGTCTCATGTGTTTATAGACAGTGGTGGTTGGGTCTCGTGTGTTTATTTAGACAGTGGTGGTTGGGTCTCGTGTGTTTATATAGACAGTGGTGGTTGGGTCTCATGTGTTTATTTAGACAGTGGTGGTTGGGTCTCATGTGTTTATATAGACAGTGGTGGTTGGGTCTCGTGTGTTTATTTAGACAGTGGTGGTTGGGTCTCGTGTGTTTATATAGACAGTGGTGGTTGGGTCTCGTGTGTTTATTTAAACAGTGGTGGTTGGGTCTCATGTGTTTATATAGACAGTGGTGGTTGGGTCTCGTGTGTTTATATAGACAGTGGTGGTTGGGTCTCGTGTGTTTATTTAGACAGTGGTGGTTGGGTCTCGTGTTTTTATATAGACAGTGGTGGTTGGGTCTCGTGTGTTTATATAGACAGTGGTGGTTGGGTCTCGTGTGTTTATTTAGACAGTGGTGGTTGGGTCTCGTGTGTTTATTTAAACAGTGGTGGTTGGGTCTCATGTGTTTATATAGACAGTGGTGGTTGGGTCTCGTGTGTTTATTTAGACAGTGGTGGTTGGGTCTCGTGTGTTTATATAGACAGTGGTGGTTGGGTCTCGTGTGTTTATTTAGACAGTGGTGGTTGGGTCTCGTGTGTTTATATAGACAGTGGTGGTTGGGTCTCGTGTGTTTATTTAGACAGTGGTGGTTGGGTCTTGTGTGTTTATTTAGACAGTGGTGGTTGGGTCTCGTGTGTTTATTTAGACAGTGGTGGTTGGGTCTCGTGTGTTTATATAGACAGTGGTGGTTGGGTCTCGTGTGTTTATTTAGACAGTGGTGGTTGGGTCTCGTGTGTTTATATAGACAGTGGTGGTTGGGTCTCGTGTGTTTATTTAAACAGTGGTGGTTGGGTCTCATGTGTTTATATAGACAGTGGTGGTTGGGTCTCGTGTGTTTATTTAGACAGTGGTGGTTGGGTCTCGTGTGTTTATTTAGACAGTGGTGGTTGGGTCTCGTGTGTTTATATAGACAGTGGTGGTTGGGTCTCGTGTGTTTATTTAGACAGTGGTGGTTGGGTCTCGTTTGTTTATTTAGACAGTGGTGGTTGGGTCTCGTGTGTTTATTTAGACAGTGGTGGTTGGGTCTCGTGTGTTTATATAGACAGTGGTGGTTGGGTCTCGTGTGTTTATTTAGACAGTGGTGGTTGGGTCTCGTGTGTTTATTTAGACAGTGGTGGTTGGGTCTCGTGTGTTTATTTAGACAGTGGTGGTTGGGTCTCGTGTGTTTATTTAGACAGTGGTGGTTGGGTCTCATGTGTTTATATAGACGGTGGTGGTTGGGTCTCATGTGTTTATTTAGACAGTGGTGGTTGGGTCTCATGTGTTTATATAGACAGTGGTGGTTGGGTCTCGTGTGTTTATTTAGACAGTGGTGGTTGGGTCTCGTGTGTTTATATAGACAGTGGTGGTTGGGTCTCGTGTGTTTATTTAAACAGTGGTGGTTGGGTCTCATGTGTTTATATAGACAGTGGTGGTTGGGTCTCGTGTGTTTATATAGACAGTGGTGGTTGGGTCTCGTGTGTTTATTTAGACAGTGGTGGTTGGGTCTCGTGTGTTTATATAGACAGTGGTGGTTGGGTCTCGTGTGTTTATATAGACAGTGGTGGTTGGGTCTCGTGTGTTTATTTAGACAGTGGTGGTTGGGTCTCGTGTGTTTATTTAAACAGTGGTGGTTGGGTCTCATGTGTTTATATAGACAGTGGTGGTTGGGTCTCGTGTGTTTATTTAGACAGTGGTGGTTGGGTCTCGTGTGTTTATATAGACAGTGGTGGTTGGGTCTCGTGTGTTTATTTAGACAGTGGTGGTTGGGTCTCGTGTGTTTATATAGACAGTGGTGGTTGGGTCTCGTGTGTTTATTTAGACAGTGGTGGTTGGGTCTCGTGTGTTTATTTAGACAGTGGTGGTTGGGTCTCGTGTGTTTATTTAGACAGTGGTGGTTGGGTCTCGTGTGTTTATATAGACAGTGGTGGTTGGGTCTCGTGTGTTTATTTAGACAGTGGTGGTTGGGTCTCGTGTGTTTATATAGACAGTGGTGGTTGGGTCTCGTGTGTTTATTTAAACAGTGGTGGTTGGGTCTCATGTGTTTATATAGACAGTGGTGGTTGGGTCTCGTGTGTTTATATAGACAGTGGTGGTTGGGTCTCGTGTGTTTATTTAGACAGTGGTGGTTGGGTCTCGTGTGTTTATATAGACAGTGGTGGTTGGGTCTCGTGTGTTTATATAGACAGTGGTGGTTGGGTCTCGTGTGTTTATTTAGACAGTGGTGGTTGGGTCTCGTGTGTTTATTTAAACAGTGGTGGTTGGGTCTCATGTGTTTATATAGACAGTGGTGGTTGGGTCTCGTGTGTTTATTTAGACAGTGGTGGTTGGGTCTCGTGTGTTTATATAGACAGTGGTGGTTGGGTCTCGTGTGTTTATTTAGACAGTGGTGGTTGGGTCTCGTGTGTTCATTTAGACAGTGGTGGTTGGGTCTCATGTGTTTATATAGACAGTGGTGGTTGGGTCTCATGTGTTTATTTAGACAGTGGTGGTTGGGTCTCATGTGTTTATATAGACAGTGGTGGTTGGGTCTCGTGTGTTTATTTAGACAGTGGTGGTTGGGTCTCGTGTGTTTATATAGACAGTGGTGGTTGGGTCTCGTGTGTTTATTTAAACAGTGGTGGTTGGGTCTCATGTGTTTATATAGACAGTGGTGGTTGGGTCTCGTGTGTTTATATAGACAGTGGTGGTTGGGTCTCGTGTGTTTATTTAGACAGTGGTGGTTGGGTCTCGTGTGTTTATATAGACAGTGGTGGTTGGGTCTCGTGTGTTTATATAGACAGTGGTGGTTGGGTCTCGTGTGTTTATTTAGACAGTGGTGGTTGGGTCTCGTGTGTTTATTTAAACAGTGGTGGTTGGGTCTCATTTGTTTATATAGACAGTGTTGGTTGGGTCTCGTGTGTTTATTTAGACAGTGGTGGTTGGGTCTCGTGTGTTTATATAGACAGTGGTGGTTGGGTCTCGTGTGTTTATTTAGACAGTGGTGGTTGGGTCTCGTGTGTTTATATAGACAGTGGTGGTTGGGTCTCGTGTGTTTATTTAGACAGTGGTGGTTGGGTCTCGTGTGTTTATTTAGACAGTGGTGGTTGGGTCTCGTGTGTTTATATAGACAGTGGTGGTTGGGTCTCGTGTGTTTATATAGACAGTGGTGGTTGGGTCTCGTGTGTTTATTTAGACAGTGGTGGTTGGGTCTCGTGTGTTTATATAGACAGTGGTGGTTGGGTCTCGTGTGTTTATTTAAACAGTGGTGGTTGGGTCTCATGTGTTTATATAGACAGTGGTGGTTGGGTCTCGTGTGTTTATATAGACAGTGGTGGTTGGGTCTCGTGTGTTTATTTAGACAGTGGTGGTTGGGTCTCGTGTGTTTATATAGACAGTGGTGGTTGGGTCTCGTGTGTTTATATAGACAGTGGTGGTTGGGTCTCGTGTGTTTATTTAGACAGTGGTGGTTGGGTCTCGTGTGTTTATTTAAACAGTGGTGGTTGGGTCTCATGTGTTTATATAGACAGTGGTGGTTGGGTCTCGTGTGTTTATTTAGACAGTGGTGGTTGGGTCTCGTGTGTTTATATAGACAGTGGTGGTTGGGTCTCGTGTGTTTATTTAGACAGTGGTGGTTGGGTCTCGTGTGTTTATATAGACAGTGGTGGTTGGGTCTCGTGTGTTTATTTAGACAGTGGTGGTTGGGTCTCGTGTGTTTATTTAGACAGTGGTGGTTGGGTCTCGTGTGTTTATTTAGACAGTGGTGGTTGGGTCTCATGTGTTTATTTAGACAGTGGTGGTTGGGTCTCGTGTGTTTATATAGACAGTGGTGGTTGGGTCTCGTGTGTTTATATAGACAGTGGTGGTTGGGTCTCGTGTGTTTATTTAGACAGTGGTGGTTGGGTCTCGTGTGTTTATTTAGACAGTGGTGGTTGGGTCTCGTGTGTTTATTTAGACAGTGGTGGTTGGGTCTCGTGTGTTTATTTAGACAGTGGTGGTTGGGTCTCGTGTGTTTATATAGACAGTGGTGGTTGGGTCTCGTGTGTTTATTTAGACAGTGGTGGTTGGGTCTCGTGTGTTTATATAGACAGTGGTGGTTGGGTCTCGTGTGTTTATTTAGACAGTGGTGGTTGGGTCTCGTGTGTTTATTTAGACAGTGGTGGTTGGGTCTCGTGTGTTTATATAGACAGTGGTGGTTGGGTCTCGTGTGTTTATATAGACAGTGGTGGTTGGGTCTCGTGTGTTTATTTAGACAGTGGTGGTTGGGTCTCGTGTGTTTATTTAAACAGTGGTGGTTGGGTCTCATGTGTTTATATAGACAGTGGTGGTTGGGTCTCGTGTGTATATTTAGACAGTGGTGGTTGGGTCTCGTGTGTTTATATAGACAGTGGTGGTTGGGTCTCGTGTGTTTATTTAGACAGTGGTGGTTGGGTCTCGTGTGTTTATATAGACAGTGGTGGTTGGGTCTCGTGTGTTTATTTAGACAGTGGTGGTTGGGTCTCGTGTGTTTATTTAGACAGTGGTGGTTGGGTCTCGTGTGTTTATTTAGACAGTGGTGGTTGGGTCTCATGTGTTTATTTAGACAGTGGTGGTTGGGTCTCGTGTGTTTATATAGACAGTGGTGGTTGGGTCTCGTGTGTTTATATAGACAGTGGTGGTTGGGTCTCGTGTGTTTATTTAGACAGTGGTGGTTGGGTCTCGTGTGTTTATTTAGACAGTGGTGGTTGGGTCTCGTGTGTTTATTTAGACAGTGGTGGTTGGGTCTCGTGTGTTTATTTAGACAGTGGTGGTTGGGTCTCGTGTGTTTATATAGACAGTGGTGGTTGGGTCTCGTGTGTTTATTTAGACAGTGGTGGTTGGGTCTCGTGTGTTTATATAGACAGTGGTGGTTGGGTCTCGTGTGTTTATTTAAACAGTGGTGGTTGGGTCTCATGTGTTTATATAGACAGTGGTGGTTGGGTCTCGTGTGTTTATATAGACAGTGGTGGTTGGGTCTCGTGTGTTTATTTAGACAGTGGTGGTTGGGTCTCGTGTGTTTATATAGACAGTGGTGGTTGGGTCTCGTGTGTTTATATAGACAGTGGTGGTTGGGTCTCGTGTGTTTATTTAGACAGTGGTGGTTGGGTCTCGTGTGTTTATTTAAACAGTGGTGGTTGGGTCTCATGTGTTTATATAGACAGTGGTGGTTGGGTCTCGTGTGTTTATTTAGACAGTGGTGGTTGGGTCTCGTGTGTTTATATAGACAGTGGTGGTTGGGTCTCGTGTGTTTATTTAGACAGTGGTGGTTGGGTCTCGTGTGTTTATATAGACAGTGGTGGTTGGGTCTCGTGTGTTTATTTAGACAGTGGTGGTTGGGTCTCGTGTGTTTATTTAGACAGTGGTGGTTGGGTCTCGTGTGTTTATTTAGACAGTGGTGGTTGGGTCTCGTGTGTTTATATAGACAGTGGTGGTTGGGTCTCGTGTGTTTATTTAGACAGTGGTGGTTGGGTCTCGTGTGTTTATATAGACAGTGGTGGTTGGGTCTCGTGTGTTTATTTAAACAGTGGTGGTTGGGTCTCATGTGTTTATATAGACAGTGGTGGTTGGGTCTCGTGTGTTTATATAGACAGTGGTGGTTGGGTCTCGTGTGTTTATTTAGACAGTGGTGGTTGGGTCTCGTGTGTTTATATAGACAGTGGTGGTTGGGTCTCGTGTGTTTATATAGACAGTGGTGGTTGGGTCTCGTGTGTTTATTTAGACAGTGGTGGTTGGGTCTCGTGTGTTTATTTAAACAGTGGTGGTTGGGTCTCATGTGTTTATATAGACAGTGGTGGTTGGGTCTCGTGTGTTTATTTAGACAGTGGTGGTTGGGTCTCGTGTGTTTATATAGACAGTGGTGGTTGGGTCTCGTGTGTTTATTTAGACAGTGGTGGTTGGGTCTCGTGTGTTCATTTAGACAGTGGTGGTTGGGTCTCATGTGTTTATATAGACAGTGGTGGTTGGGTCTCATGTGTTTATTTAGACAGTGGTGGTTGGGTCTCATGTGTTTATATAGACAGTGGTGGTTGGGTCTCGTGTGTTTATTTAGACAGTGGTGGTTGGGTCTCGTGTGTTTATATAGACAGTGGTGGTTGGGTCTCGTGTGTTTATTTAAACAGTGGTGGTTGGGTCTCATGTGTTTATATAGACAGTGGTGGTTGGGTCTCGTGTGTTTATATAGACAGTGGTGGTTGGGTCTCGTGTGTTTATTTAGACAGTGGTGGTTGGGTCTCGTGTGTTTATATAGACAGTGGTGGTTGGGTCTCGTGTGTTTATATAGACAGTGGTGGTTGGGTCTCGTGTGTTTATTTAGACAGTGGTGGTTGGGTCTCGTGTGTTTATTTAAACAGTGGTGGTTGGGTCTCATGTGTTTATATAGACAGTGGTGGTTGGGTCTCGTGTGTTTATTTAGACAGTGGTGGTTGGGTCTCGTGTGTTTATATAGACAGTGGTGGTTGGGTCTCGTGTGTTTATTTAGACAGTGGTGGTTGGGTCTCGTGTGTTTATATAGACAGTGGTGGTTGGGTCTCGTGTGTTTATTTAGACAGTGGTGGTTGGGTCTCGTGTGTTTATTTAGACAGTGGTGGTTGGGTCTCGTGTGTTTATATAGACAGTGGTGGTTGGGTCTCGTGTGTTTATATAGACAGTGGTGGTTGGGTCTCGTGTGTTTATTTAGACAGTGGTGGTTGGGTCTCGTGTGTTTATATAGACAGTGGTGGTTGGGTCTCGTGTGTTTATTTAAACAGTGGTGGTTGGGTCTCATGTGTTTATATAGACAGTGGTGGTTGGGTCTCGTGTGTTTATATAGACAGTGGTGGTTGGGTCTCGTGTGTTTATTTAGACAGTGGTGGTTGGGTCTCGTGTGTTTATTTAAACAGTGGTGGTTGGGTCTCATGTGTTTATATAGACAGTGGTGGTTGGGTCTCGTGTGTATATTTAGACAGTGGTGGTTGGGTCTCGTGTGTTTATATAGACAGTGGTGGTTGGGTCTCGTGTGTTTATTTAGACAGTGGTGGTTGGGTCTCGTGTGTTTATATAGACAGTGGTGGTTGGGTCTCGTGTGTTTATTTAGACAGTGGTGGTTGGGTCTCGTGTGTTTATTTAGACAGTGGTGGTTGGGTCTCGTGTGTTTATTTAGACAGTGGTGGTTGGGTCTCATGTGTTTATTTAGACAGTGGTGGTTGGGTCTCGTGTGTTTATATAGACAGTGGTGGTTGGGTCTCGTGTGTTTATATAGACAGTGGTGGTTGGGTCTCGTGTGTTTATTTAGACAGTGGTGGTTGGGTCTCGTGTGTTTATTTAGACAGTGGTGGTTGGGTCTCGTGTGTTTATTTAGACAGTGGTGGTTGGGTCTCGTGTGTTTATTTAGACAGTGGTGGTTGGGTCTCGTGTGTTTATATAGACAGTGGTGGTTGGGTCTCGTGTGTTTATTTAGACAGTGGTGGTTGGGTCTCGTGTGTTTATATAGACAGTGGTGGTTGGGTCTCGTGTGTTTATTTAGACAGTGGTGGTTGGGTCTCGTGTGTTTATTTAGACAGTGGTGGTTGGGTCTCGTGTGTTTATATAGACAGTGGTGGTTGGGTCTCGTGTGTTTATTTAGACAGTGGTGGTTGGGTCTCGTGTGTTTATTTAGACAGTGGTGGTTGGGTCTCGTGTGTTTATTTAGACAGTGGTGGTTGGGTCTCGTGTGTTTATTTAGACAGTGGTGGTTGGGTCTCGTGTGTTTATATAGACAGTGGTGGTTGGGTCTCGTGTGTTTATTTAGACAGTGGTGGTTGGGTCTCGTGTGTTTATTTAGACAGTGGTGGTTGGGTCTCGTGTGTTTATTTAGACAGTGGTGGTTGGGTCTCGTGTGTTTATATAGACAGTGGTGGTTGGGTCTCGTGTGTTTATATAGACAGTGGTGGTTGGGTCTCGTGTGTTTATTTAGACAGTGGTGGTTGGGTCTCGTGTGTTTATTTAGACAGTGGTGGTTGGGTCTCGTGTGTTTATTTAGACAGTGGTGGTTGGGTCTCGTGTGTTTATTTAGACAGTGGTGGTTGGGTCTCGTGTGTTTATATAGACAGTGGTGGTTGGGTCTCGTGTGTTTATTTAGACAGTGGTGGTTGGGTCTCGTGTGTTTATTTAGACAGTGGTGGTTGGGTCTCGTGTGTTTATTTAGACAGTGGTGGTTGGGTCTCGTGTGTTTATATAGACAGTGGTGGTTGGGTCTCGTGTGTTTATATAGACAGTGGTGGTTGGGTCTCGTGTGTTTATTTAGACAGTGGTGGTTGGGTCTCGTGTGTTTATTTAGACAGTGGTGGTTGGGTCTCGTGTGTTTATTTAGACAGTGGTGGTTGGGTCTCGTGTGTTTATTTAGACAGTGGTGGTTGGGTCTCGTGTGTTTATTTAGACAGTGGTGGTTGGGTCTCGTGTGTTTATTTAGACAGTGGTGGTTGGGTCTCGTGTGTTTATTTAGACAGTGGTGGTTGGGTCTCGTGTGTTTATTTAGACAGTGGTGGTTGGGTCTCGTGTGCTTATATAGACAGTGGTGGTTGGGTCTCGTGTGTTTATTTAGACAGTGGTGGTTGGGTCTCGTGTGCTTATATAGACAGTGGTGGTTGGGTCTCGTGTGTTTATTTAGACAGTGGTGGTTGGGTCTCGTGTGTTTATATAGACAGTGGTGGTTGGGTCTCGTGTGTTTATTTAGACAGTGGTGGTTGGGTCTAATGTGTTTATATAGACAGTGGTGGTTGGGTCTCATGTGTTTATTTAGACAGTGGTGGTTGGGTCTCGTGTGTTTATTTAGACAGTGGTGGTTGGGTCTAATGTGTTTATATAGACAGTGGTGGTTGGGTCTCATGTGTTTATTTAGACAGTGGTGGTTGGGTCTCGTGTGTTTATTTAGACAGTGGTGGTTGGGTCTCGTGTGTTTATTTAGACAGTGGTGGTTGGGTCTCGTGTGTTTATATAGACAGTGGTGGTTGGGTCTCGTGTGTTTATATAGACAGTGGTGGTTGGGTCTCATGTGTTTATTTAGACAGTGGTGGTTGGGTCTCGTGTGTTTATTTAGACAGTGGTGGTTGGGTCTCGTGTGTTTATTTAGACAGTGGTGGTTGGGTCTAATGTGTTTATATAGACAGTGGTGGTTGGGTCTCGTGTGTTTATTTAGACAGTGGTGGTTGGGTCTAATGTGTTTATATAGACAGTGGTGGTTGGGTCTCATGTGTTTATTTAGACAGTGGTGGTTGGGTCTCGTGTGTTTATTTAGACAGTGGTGGTTGGGTCTCGTGTGTTTATTTAGACAGTGGTGGTTGGGTCTCGTGTGTTTATATAGACAGTGGTGGTTGGGTCTCGTGTGTTCATTTAGACAGTGGTGGTTGGGTCTCGTGTGTTTATTTAGACAGTGGTGGTTGGGTCTCGTGTGTTTATTTAGACAGTGGTGGTTGGGTCTAATGTGTTTATATAGACAGTGGTGGTTGGGTCTCATGTGTTTATTTAGACAGTGGTGGTTGGGTCTCGTGTGTTTATTTAGACAGTGGTGGTTGGGTCTCGTGTTTATTTAGACAGTGGTGGTTGGGTCTCGTGTGTTTATATAGACAGTGGTGGTTGGGTCTCGTGTTTATTTAGACAGTGGTGGTTGGGTCTCGTGTATTTATTCTGTATTCTTTGTGCTCTTTCCATATTTTCTGTATCTATTTTTTATTTACGACCTATTTTTCTTAAACTGCATTGTTGGTTAAGGGCCTATAAGTAATATATATATATATATAAGTGAGCATTTCACTCTGTATTCGGCGCATGTGACAAATAAAATAAAATGTGATTTGAATCGAACCTGTGAATTAAACGTGTGCATTAGATTAATGTATACTAATCGTTCTGCTAAATGTCATTCTTGGTAAAACTGTGATTTGTCTGAAAGGTTTAAAACCTTCTGATGAACAGATGTGTGGAGATGAAGAGAGTTAAAAAGAGAGAGAGGGGTGTATGTATTTACACTGGTGTCACGCCCTGGCCTTAGTATTCTTTGTTTTCTTAATTATTTTGGTTAGGTCAGGGTGTGACATGGGGAATGTATGTGGTTTTTTTAGTGTCTAGGGTGGTTGTAAGGTTTAGGGGGTTTATTAGAGTAGTTGGGTTTATGTTTAGTATAGTAGTCTAGCTGTGTCTATGGTTGAGTGTAGGTATCTAGGAAAGTCTATGGTTGCCTGAATTGGGTCTCAATTAGAGACAGCTGGTTATTGTTGTCTCTGATTGGGAGCCATATTTAAGGCAACCATAGGCTTTAGCTGGTTGTGGGGAATTGTCTATGTAGAACGTAAGTAGCTTGTGTGTGCACTTGCGTTGGTAGCTTCACGGTCATTTGTTGTTTTTGTATAGTTTGTATAAGTGTTTCGTTTCATGTTCATCTTCGTCGTTATAATAAAAGAAGATGGCTTATTTTCCACATGCTGCGTTTTGGTCCGTCTCTCCTCCACACGATCGTGACAACTGGTCTATAGGGTCCTTCCCACTATATATCATTGATATGTCAAATCATAAAAACCCAGGTTATTAACTAAACGTTTCTGGGAAAAACTGCACTTGTCCTCATGTGAAAACTACAGTTTAATTAAATATTCTACAGGTGTAATGTCATCAATCAAATCAAACTTTATTAAAACAGCACATTTCTTACGACTAATACATTTCAAGGTGTTCAAAGTCATGCATTGAACGACATGTGACACTTAACATCCTTCCTGTTGGCAGGTCTCTATAGGTGACCACTTCCTGTTGGCAGGTCTCTATAGGTGACCACTTCCTGTTGGCAGGTCTCTATAGGTGACCAGGTGATTCTCTCTACCACATGAGAACGGAGGGAGAAAGAGGGGAGAGAGAGGGGGAGAGAAAGAGAGGGGGAGAGAAGAGAGTGAGGGAGGGAGGGGGAGAAAGAGAGAGAGAAGACAGTGAGGGAGGGGGAGAAAGAGAGAGAGAAGACAGTGAGGGAGGGGAAGAAAGTGAGGGAGGGGGAGAAAGAGAGAGAGAAGACAGTGAGGGAGGGGGAGAAAGAGAGAGAGAAGACAGTGAGGGAGGGGGAGAGAAAGAGAAAGAGAAGACAGTGAGGGAGGGGGAGAAAGAGAGAGAGAAGACAGTGAGGGAGGGGGAGAGAAAGAGAAGACAGTGAGGGAGGGGGAGAAAGAGAGAGAGAAGACAGTGAGGGAGGGGGAGAGAAAGAGAGAGAGAAGACAGTGAGGGAGTGGGAGAGAAAGAGAAAGAGAAGACAGTGAGGGAGGGGGAGAAAGAGAGAGAGAAGACAGTGAGGGAGGGGGAGAAAGACATAGAAATGACAGTGAGTGAGACGGGAGAGGTATGGTGATACATTATTCAACAGCAGTGGGAGAGGGGGATTTAAGTGCCAAATTAATTTGTTTTTTTCTTTCCAGTTGAATGGCAGAATAAACGGGCGCTCCCAGTCGTGCAGTAAAGTGGTGGGGATTCGTTCAGACTGTAGATAGAGTGTTATTACAGCAGCCGCCACAGCTGGGTTCAAACACTATTCGATATCATTTCTATTATTTCATCTGTTCTTGATTGAGTTTCACTCGCATAATAGACCAATAGGATCGTCTTAAAAACGGCAAACACCGCCCATCTGGCACTCCGGGCAGGCTAGAGCAAATAATGGAAGTATTTGAAAGGTTTTGAATAGCGCTTGAAGCCAGTTGTGGTAGGCTCTTGGCCAGGGTGGAAGGTGGGTGGGAAAAGTGTAATTATCTATCTGGCTCCTGTGATGGCTTTGATGATTGCTGCTGGAGACCAGCGAGAGACAGCACGCCAGGTGTGTGTGTGTGTGTGTGTGTGTGTGTGTGTGTGTGTGTGTGTGTGTGCATGAGTGCTGGTTCACATACACACACACATGAACTGCTGGTACAACACACACACACGGACACACAGAAACACACACACACACACACCCACACACATACACAGACAGACACACAGACACACAGACACACACTTACGGACACAGAAACACACACAGAGACAGACACACAGACACACACACACACACACACACACACACACACACACACACACACACAGAAACACACACACACACAGACACACACACACACACACACACACACACACACACAGACACACACACACACACACACACACACACACACACACACACACACACACACACACACACACACACACACACACACACACACACACAGACACAGACACAGACACAGACACACACACAGACACACACACAGACACACACACAGACACACACAGACACACACACACACACACACACACACACACACACACACACACACACACACACACACACACACACACACACAGACACACACACACACAGACACAGACACAGACACAGACACAGACACAGACACACACACACACAGACACACACACAGACACACACAGACACACACACAGACACACACAGACACACACATACACACACACACACCAGATGCTGGAACCACCATGTGTGGCATCAACAATCATACCACGGTCAAAGTTACTTGGACTCCTGATCTCGTCCGTTCTATTGTTTGGTCGAACAACAACTAAAGCTCTCTACTCTATATACTCTATATACTGAGTTGCAGCCAGCCACATGATTCGCTGTTCGAAGGAGCAGGCTATTTGCGTTAACACGCAGGTGTATCTAACAAAGTGGCTGGTGAGTGTATGTATCAAATCAAATCTAATTGTATTAGTCACATGCGACAAATACAACAGGTGTAGAACTTACAGTGAAATGCTGAATACAAGAGGTGTAGAACTTACAGTGAAATGCTTACTTACGAGCCCCGAACCAAACAAGTGGGGATGTGAGGGGGGTAAGAGCACAGGATCAGGGGATGGAGATGGGAGGGGGGTAAGAGCACAGGACCAGGGGGTGGAGATGGGACGGGGGTAAGAGCACAGGACCAGGGGGTTGAGATGGGAGGGGGGTAAGAGCACAGGACCAGAGGGTGGATATAGGAGGGGGGTAAGAGCACAGGACCAGGGGGTGGAGATGGGAGGGGTAAGAGCACAGGACCAGGGGGTGGGGATGGGAGGGGAGTAAGAGCACAGGACCAGGGGGCGGAGATGGGAGGGGGGTAAGAGCACAGGACCAGGGGGTGGAGATGGGAGGGGGGTAAGAGCACAGGACCAGGGGGCGGAGATGGGAGGGGTAAGAGCACAGGACCAGGGGGTGGGGATGGGAGGGGGGTAAGAGCACAGGACCAGGGGGTGGAGATGGGAGGGGTAAGAGCACAGGACCAGGGGGTGGGGATGGGAGGGTGGTAAGAGCACAGGACCAGGGGTTGGAGATGGGAGGGGGGTAAGAGCACAGGACCAGGGGGCGGAGATGGGAGGGGTAAGAGCACAGGACCAGGGGGTGGGGATGGGAGGGGTGTAAGAGCACAGGACCAGAGGGCGGAGATGGGAGGGGTGCAAGAGCACAGGGGATGGAGATGGGAGGGGGGTAAGAGCACAGGACCAGGGGATGGAGATGGGAGGGGGGTAAGAGCACAGGAACAGGGGGTGGGGATGGGAGGGGGGTAAGAGCACAGGACCAGGGGGCGGAGATGGGAGGGGGGTAAGAGCACAGGACCAGGGGGTGGAGATGGGAGGGGGGTAAGAGCACAGGACCAGGGGGCGGAGATGGGAGGGGGGTAAGAGCACAGGACCAGGGGATGGAGATGGGAGTGGGGTAAGAGCACAGGAGCAAGGGGTGGAGATGGGAGGGGGGTAAGAGCACAGGACCAGGGGGTGGAGATGGGAGAGGGGTAAGAGCACAGGACCAGGAGGTGGAGATGGGAGGGGGGTAAGAGCACAGGACCAGGGGTTGGAGATGGGAGGGGGGTAAGAGCACAGGACCAGGGGGTGGAGATGGGAGGGGGGTAAGAGCACAGGACCAGGAGGTGGAGATGGGAAGGGGGTAAGAGCACAGGACCAGGGGGTGGAGATGGGAGGGGGGTAAGAGCACAGGACCAGGGGATGGAGATGGGAGGGGGGTAAGAGCACAGGACCAGGGGGCGGAGATGGGAGGGGTAAGAGCACAGGACCAGGGGGTGGGGATGGGAGGGGTGTAAGAGTACAGGACCAGTGGGCGGAGATGGGAGGGGTGCAAGAGCACAGGGGATGGAGATGGGAGGGGGGTAAGAGCACATGACCAGGGGATGGAGATGGGAGGGGGGTAAGAGCACAGGACTAGGGGGTGGGGATGGGAGGGGGGTAAGAGCACAGGACCAGGTGGTGGGGATGGGAGGGGAGTAAGATCACAGGACCAAGATCACAGGACCAGGGTGCGGAGATGGGAGGGGGGTAAGAGCACAGGACCAGGGGGTGGAGATGGGAGGGGGGTAAGAGCACAGGACCAGGGGGCTGAGATGGGAGGGGGGTAAGAGCACAGGACCAGGGGATGGAGATGGGAGGGGGGTAAGAGCACAGGAGCAAGGGGTGGAGATGGGAGGGGGGTAAGAGCACAGGACCAGGGGGTGGAGATGGGAGAGGGGTAAGAGCACAGGACCAGGAGGTGGAGATGGGAGGGGGGTAAGAGCACAGGACCAGGGGTTGGAGATGGGAGGGGGGTAAGAGCACAGGACCAGGGGGTGGAGATGGGAGGGGGGTAAGAGCACAGGACCAGGAGGTGGAGATGGGAAGGGGGTAAGAGCACAGGACCAGGGGGTGGAGATGGGAGGGGGGTAAGAGCACAGGACCAGGGGATGGAGTTGGGAGGGGGGTAAGAGCACAGGACCAGGGGGTGGAGATGGGAGGGGGGTAAGAGCACAGGACCAGGGGGTGGAGATGGGAGGGGGGTAAGAGCACAGGACCAGGGGGTGGAGATGGGAGGGGGGGTAAGAGCACAGGACCAGGGGATGGAGATGGGAGGGGGGTAAGAGCACAGGACCAGGGGGTGGAGATGGGAGGGGGTAAGAGCACAGGAGCAGGGGGTGGAGATGGGAGGGGGGTAAGAGCACAGGACCAGGGGGTGGAGATGGGAGAGGGGTAAGAGCACAGGACGAGGAGGTGGAGATGGTAGGGGGGTAAGAGCACAGGACCAGGGGTTGGAGATGGGAGGGGGGTAAGAGCACAGGACCAGGAGGTGGAGATGGGAAGGGGGTAAGAGCACAGGACCAGGGGGTGGAGATGGGAGGGGGGTAAGAGCACAGGACCAGGGGATGGAGATGGGAGTGGGGTATGTGCACAGGACCAGGGGGTGGAGATGGGAAGGGTGTAAGAGCATAGGGGATGGAGATGGGAGGGGGGTAAGAGCAAAGGACCAGGGGGTGGGGATGGGAGGGGTAAGAGCACAGGACCAGGGGGTGGGGATGGGAGGGGGGTAAGAGCACAGGACCAGGGGGTGGGGATGGGAGGGGTGTAAGAGCATAGGGGATGGAGATGGGAGGGGGGTAAGAGCACAGGACCAGGGGGTGGGGATGGGAGGGGTGTAAGAGCATAGGGGATGGAGATGGGAGGGGGGTAAGAGCACAGGACCAGGGGGTGGGGATGGGAGGGGTAAGAGCACAGGATCAGGCGGTGGAGATGGGAGGGGGGTAAGAGCACAGGACCAGGAGGTGGAGATGGGAGGGGGGTAAGAGCACGGGATCAGGGGGTGGAGATGGGAAGGGGGTAAGAGCACAGGACCAGGGGGCGGAGATTGGAGGGATGTAAGAGCACAGGATCAGGGGGTTGAGATGGGAGGGGGGTAAGAGCACAGGATCAGGGGGTGGGGATGGGAGGCGGGTAAGAGCACAGGACCAGGGGTCGGAGATGGGAGGGCTGTAAGAGCACAGGACCAGGGGGTGGAGATGGGAGGGGTGTAAGAGAACAGGGGATGGAGATGGGAGGGGGGTAAGAGCACAGGACCAGGGGATGGAGATGGGAGGGGTGCAAGAGCACAGGGGATGTAGATGGGGGTGGGGTAAGAGCACAGGACCAGGGGGTGGATATGGGAGGGGGGTAAGAGCACAGGACCAGGGGGCGGAGATGGGAGGGGGGTAAGAGCACAGGATCAGGGGGTGGGGATGGGAGGGGGGTAAGAGCACAGGACCAGGGGGTGGGATGGAGGGGGGTGAGGCCAGGACCAGGGGGTGGGGATGGGAGGGGGTAGCACAGGACCAGGGGGTGGAGATGGGAGGGGGGTAAGAGCACAGGACCAGGGGGTGGAGTATGGGAGGGGGGTAAGGGCACAGGACCAGGGGATGGGGATGGGGATGGGAGGGGGTAAGAGCACAGGACCAGGGGGCGGAGATGGGAGGGGGGTAAGAGCACAGGATCAGGGGGTGGAGATGGGAGGGGGGTAAGAGCACAGGACCAGGGGATGGGGATGGGGATGGGAGGGGGGTAAGGCACAGGACCAGGGGGGGAGATGGGCAGGACCAGGGGGTGGAGATGGGAGGGGGGTAAGAGTACAGGACCAGAGGGTGGAGATGGGAGGGGGGTAAGAGCACAGGACCAGGAGGTGGAGATGGGAGGGGGGTAAGAGCACAGGACCAGAGGTTGGAGATGGGAGGGGGGTAAGAGCACAGGACCAGGGGGTGGAGATGAGAGGGGGGTAAGAGCACAGGACCAGGGGGTGGAGATGGGAGGGGGGTAAGAGCACAGGACCAGGGGGTGAAGATGGGAAGGGGTAAGAGCACAGGACCAGGGGGTGGAGATGGGAGGGGGGGTAAGAGCACAGGACCAGGGGATGGAGATGGGAGGGGGGTAAGAGCACAGGACCAGGGGGTGGACCCTGTGTTCTATATTTGAAGGCTAACGCCCACCCTGTGTTCTATATTTGAAGGCTAACACCCCCACCCTGTGTTCTATATTTGAAGGCTAACACCCCCACCCTGTGTTCTATATTTGAAGGCTAACACCCACCCTGTGTTCTATATTTGAAGGCTAACACCCCCCCTGTGTTCTATATTTGAAGGCTAACGCCCCCCCTGTGTTCTATATTTGAAGGCTAACACCCACCCTGTGTTCTATATTTGAAGGCTAACACCCACCCTGTGTTCTATATTTGAAGGCTAACGCCCACCCTGTGTTCTATATTTGAAGGCTAACACCCACCCTGTGTTCTATATTTGAAGGCTAACACCCACCCTGTGTTCTATATTTGAAGGCTAACACCCACCCTGTGTTCTATATTTGAAGGCTAACACCCACCCTGTGTTCTATATTTGAAGGCTAACGCCCACCCTGTGTTCTATATTTGAAGGCTAACGCCCACCCTGTGTTCTATATTTGAAGGCTAACGCCCCCACCCTGTGTTCTATATTTGAAGGCTAACGCCCCCCCTGTGTTCTATATTTGATGGCTAACGCCACCCTGTGTTCTATATTTGAAGGCTAACACCCACCCTGTGTTCTATATTTGAAGGCTAACGTCACCCTGTGTTCTATATTTGAAGGCTAACACCCACCCTGTGTTCTATATTTGAAGGCAATCACACCCACCCTGTGTTCTATATTTGAAGGCTAACGCCCCACCCTGTGTTCTATATTTGAAGGCTAACGCCCCACCCTGTGTTCTATATTTTGAAGGCTAACGCCCCACCCTGTGTTCTATATTTGAAGGCTAACACCCACCCTGTGTTCTATATTTGAAGGCTAACACCCACCCTGTGTTCTATATTTGAAGGCTAACGCCCCACCCTGTGTTCTATATTTGAAGGCTAACACCCACCCTGTGTTCTATATTTGAAGGCTAACACCCACCCTGTGTTCTATATTTGAAGGCTAACACCCACCCTGTGTTCTATATTTGAAGGCTAACGCCCACCCTGTGTTCTATATTTGAAGGCTAACGCCCCCACCCTGTGTTCTATATTTGAAGGCTAACGCCCCCCCTGTGTTCTATATTTGAAGGCTAACGCCCACCCTGTGTTCTATATTTGAAGGCTAACACCCACCCTGTGTTCTATATTTGAAGGCTAACGCCCACCCTGTGTTCTATATTTGAAGGCTAACACCCACCCTGTGTTCTATATTTGAAGGCTAACGCCCACCCTGTGTTCTATATTTGAAGGCTAACGCCCCCACCCTGTGTTCTATATTTGAAGGCTAACGCCCCCCCTGTGTTCTATATTTGATGGCTAACGCCACCCTGTGTTCTATATTTGAAGGCTAACACCCACCCTGTGTTCTATATTTGAAGGCTAACGTCACCCTGTGTTCTATATTTGAAGGCTAACACCCACCCTGTGTTCTATATTTGAAGGCTAACACCCACCCTGTGTTCTATATTTGAAGGCTAACACCCACCCTGTGTTCTATATTTGAAGGCTAACGCCCCACCCTGTGTTCTATATTTGAAGGCTAACACCCACCCTGTGTTCTATATTTGAAGGCTAACGCCCCACCCTGTGTTCTATATTTTGAAGGCTAACGCCCCACCCTGTGTTCTATATTTGAAGGCTAACACCCACCCTGTGTTCTATATTTGAAGGCTAACACCCACCCTGTGTTCTATATTTGAAGGCTAACACCCACCCTGTGTTCTATATTTGAAGGCTAACACCCCCCCTGTGTTCTATATTTGAAGGCTAACACCCACCCTGTGTTCTATATTTGAAGGCTAACACCCACCCTGTGTTCTATATTTGAAGGCTAACACCCACCCTGTGTTCTATATTTGAAGGCTAACACCCCCCCTGTGTTCTATATTTGAAGGCTAACACCCACCCTGTGTTCTATATTTGAAGGCTAACACCCACCCTGTGTTCTATATTTGAAGGCTAACACCCACCCTGTGTTCTATATTTGAAGGCTAACACCCACCCTGTGTTCTATATTTGAAGGCTAACACCCACCCTGTGTTCTATATTTGAAGGCTAACACCCACCCTGTGTTCTATATTTGAAGGCTAACACCCACCCTGTGTTCTATATTTGAAGGCTAACGCCCACCCTGTGTTCTATATTTGAAGGCTAACGCCCACCCTGTGTTCTATATTTGAAGGCTAACACCCACCCTGTGTTCTATATTTGAAGGCTAACGCCCACCCTGTGTTCTATATTTGAAGGCTAACGCCCCCACCCTGTGTTCTATATTTGAAGGCTAACGCCCCCCCTGTGTTCTATATTTGATGGCTAACGCCACCCTGTGTTCTATATTTGAAGGCTAACACCCACCCTGTGTTCTATATTTGAAGGCTAACACCCACCCTGTGTTCTATATTTGATGGCTAACGCCACCCTGTGTTCTATATTTGAAGGCTAACACCCACCCTGTGTTCTATATTTGAAGGCTAACACCCACCCTGTGTTCTATATTTGAAGGCTAACGCCCACCCTGTGTTCTATATTTGAAGGCTAACACCCACCCTGTGTTCTATATTTGAAGGCTAACACCCACCCTGTGTTCTATATTTGAAGGCTAACGCCCACCCTGTGTTCTATATTTGAAGGCTAACGCCCACCCTGTGTTCTATATTTGAAGGCTAACGTCACCCTGTGTTCTATATTTGAAGGCTAACGCCCCCACCCTGTGTTCTATATTTGAAGGCTAACGCCCACCCTGTGTTCTATATTTGAAGGCTAACACCCACCCTGTGTTCTATATTTGAAGGCTAACGCCCACCCTGTGTTCTATATTTGAAGGCTAACACCCACCCTGTGTTCTATATTTGAAGGCTAACACCCACCCTGTGTTCTATATTTGAAGGCTAACGCCCACCCTGTGTTCTATATTTGAAGGCTAACGCCCCCACCCTGTGTTCTATATTTGAAGGCTAACGCCACCCTGTGTTCTATATTTGAAGGCTAACACCCACCCTGTGTTCTATATTTGAAGGCTAACGCCCACCCTGTGTTCTATATTTGAAGGCTAACACCCACCCTGTGTTCTATATTTGAAGGCTAACACCCACCCTGTGTTCTATATTTGAAGGCTAACACCCACCCGTTGTTCTATATTTCAAGGCTAACGCCCACCCTGTGTTCTATATTTGATGGCTAACGTCCACCCTGTGTTCTATATTTGAAGGCTAACGCCCCACCCTGTGTTCTATATTTGAAGGCTAACACCCACCCTGTGTTCTATATTTGAAGGCTAACACCCACCCTGTGTTCTATATTTGAAGGCTAACGCCCACCCTGTGTTCTATATTTGATGGCTAACGCCACCCTGTGTTCTATATTTGAAGGCTAACACCCACCCTGTGTTCTATATTTGAAGGCTAACGCCCACCCTGTGTTCTATATTTTGAAGGCTAACGCCCCCCCTGTGTTCTATATTTGAAGGCTAACACCCACCCTGTGTTCTATATTTGAAGGCTAACGCCACCCTGTGTTCTATATTTGAAGGCTAACACCCACCCTGTGTTCTATATTTGAAGGCTAACACCCACCCTGTGTTCTATATTTGAAGGCTAACACCCACCCTGTGTTCTATATTTGAAGGCTAACGTCCACCCTGTGTTCTATATTTGAAGGCTAACACCCACCCTGTGTTCTATATTTGAAGGCTAACACCCACCCTGTGTTCTATATTTGAAGGCTAACACCCACCCTGTGTTCTATATTTGAAGGCTAACGCCCCCCCTGTGTTCTATATTTGAAGGCTAACACCCACCCTGTGTTCTATATTTGAAGGCTAACGCCCCCACCCTGTGTTCTATATTTGAAGGCTAACACCCACCCTGTGTTCTATATTTGAAGGCTAACGCCCACCCTGTGTTCTATATTTGATGGCTAACGTCCACCCTGTGTTCTATATTTGAAGGCTAACGCCCCACCCTGTGTTCTATATTTGAAGGCTAACACCCACCCTGTGTTCTATATTTGAAGGCTAACGCCCACCCTGTGTTCTATATTTGATGGCTAACGCCACCCTGTGTTCTATATTTGAAGGCTAACACCCACCCTGTGTTCTATATTTGAAGGCTAACGCCCACCCTGTGTTCTATATTTGAAGGCTAACACCCACCCTGTGTTCTATATTTGAAGGCTAACGCCACCCTGTGTTCTATATTTGAAGGCTAACACCCACCCTGTGTTCTATATTTGAAGGCTAACACCCACCCTGTGTTCTATATTTGAAGGCTAACACCCACCCTGTGTTCTATATTTGAAGGCTAACGTCCACCCTGTGTTCTATATTTGAAGGCTAACACCCACCCTGTGTTCTATATTTGAAGGCTAACACCCACCCTGTGTTCTATATTTGAAGGCTAACACCCACCCTGTGTTCTATATTTGAAGGCTAACGCCCCCCCTGTGTTCTATATTTGAAGGCTAACACCCACCCTGTGTTCTATATTTGAAGGCTAACGCCCCCACCCTGTGTTCTATATTTGAAGGCTAACACCCACCCTGTGTTCTATATTTGAAGGCTAACGCCAACCTGTGTTCTATATTTGAAGGCTAACACCCACCCTGTGTTCTATATTTGAAGGCTAACACCCACCCTGTGTTCTATATTTGAAGGCTAACACCCACCCTGTGTTCTATATTTGAAGGCTAACACCCACCCTGTGTTCTATATTTGAAGGCTAACACCCCCCCTGTGTTCTATATTTGAAGGCTAACGCCCCCACCCTGTGTTCTATATTTGAAGGCTAACACCCACCCTGTGTTCTATATTTGAAGGCTAACGCCCCCACCCTGTGTTCTATATTTGAAGGCTAACGCCCACCCTGTGTTCTATATTTGAAGGCTAACACCCACCCTGTGTTCTATATTTGAAGGCTAACACCCACCCTGTGTTCTATATTTGAAGGCTAACACCCACCCTGTGTTCTATATTTGAAGGCTAACACCCACCCATATAGAACACAGGGTGGGTGTTAGCCTTCAAATATAGAACACAGGGTGGGGGCGTTAGCCTTCAAATATAGAACACAGGGTGTTCTATATTTGAAGGCTAACGCCCCCACCCTGTGTTCTATATTTGAAGGCTAACACCCACCCTGTGTTCTATATTTGAAGGCTAACACCCCCACCCTGTGTTCTATATTTGAAGGCTAACACCCACCCTGTGTTCTATATTTGAAGGCTAACACCCACCCTGTGTTCTATATTTGAAGGCTAACACCCACCCTGTGTTCTATATTTGAAGGCTAACACCCACCCTGTGTTCTATATTTGAAGGCTAACACCCACCCTGTGTTCTATATTTGAAGGCTAACACCCACCCTGTGTTCTATATTTGAAGGCTAACACCCACCCTGTGTTCTATATTTGAAGGCTAACGCCCCCACCCTGTGTTCTATATTTGAAGGCTAACGCCCACCCTGTGTTCTATATTTGAAGGCTAACACCCACCCTGTGTTCTATATTTGAAGGCTAACGCCCCCACCCTGTGTTCTATATTTGAAGGCTAACGCCACCCTGTGTTCTATATTTGAAGGCTAACGCCCACCCTGTGTTCTATATTTGAAGGCTAACGCCCACCCTGTGTTCTATATTTGAAGGCTAACACCCACCCTGTGTTCTATATTTGAAGGCTAACACCCACCCTGTGTTCTATATTTGAAGGCTAACACCCACCCTGTGTTCTATATTTGAAGGCTAACACCCACCCTGTGTTCTATATTTGAAGGCTAACACCCACCCTGTGTTCTATATTTGAAGGCTAACACCCACCCTGTGTTCTATATTTGAAGGCTAACGCCCCCACCCTGTGTTCTATATTTGAAGGCTAACGCCCCCCCTGTGTTCTATATTTGATGGCTAACGCCACCCTGTGTTCTATATTTGAAGGCTAACACCCACCCTGTGTTCTATATTTGAAGGCTAACACCCACCCTGTGTTCTATATTTGAAGGCTAACGCCCCCACCCTGTGTTCTATATTTGAAGGCTAACGCCCACCCTGTGTTCTATATTCGAAGGCTAACACCCCCCCTGTGTTCTATATTTGAAGGCTAACACCCCCACCCTGTGTTCTATATTTGAAGGCTAACACCCACCCTGTGTTCTATATTTGAAGGCTAACACCCACCCTGTGTTCTATATTTGAAGGCTAACACCCACCCTGTGTTCTATATTTGAAGGCTAACACCCACCCTGTGTTCTATATTTGAAGGCTAACACCCACCCTGTGTTCTATATTTTAAGGCTAACACCCACCCTGTGTTCTATATTTGAAGGCTAACGCCCCCACCCTGTGTTCTATATTTGAAGGCTAACGCCCACCCTGTGTTCTATATTTGAAGGCTAACACCCCCCCCTGTGTTCTATATTTGAAAACTAACACCCACCCTGTGTTCTATATTTGAAGGCTAACACCCACCCTGTGTTCTATATTTGAAGGCTAACACCCACCCTGTGTTCTATATTTGAAGGCTAACACCCCCCCTGTGTTCTATATTTGAAGGCTAACACCCACCCTGTGTTCTATATTTGAAGGCTAACACCCACCCTGTGTTCTATATTTGAAGGCTAACGCCCCCACCCTGTGTTCTATATTTGAAGGCTAACGCCCACCCTGTGTTCTATATTTGAAGGCTAACACCCCCCCTGTGTTCTATATTTGAAGGCTAACACCCACCCTGTGTTCTATATTTGAAGGCTAACACCCACCCTGTGTTCTATATTTGAAGGCTAACGCCCCCACCCTGTGTTCTATATTTGAAGGCTAACGCCCACCCTGTGTTCTATATTTGAAGGCTAACACCCCCCCTGTGTTCTATATTTGAAGGCTAACACCCACCCTGTGTTCTATATTTGAAGGCTAACACCCACCCTGTGTTCTATATTTGAAGGCTAACGCCCCCACCCTGTGTTCTATATTTGAAGGCTAACGCCCACCCTGTGTTCTATATTTGAAGGCTAACACCCCCCCTGTGTTCTATATTTGAAGGCTAACGCCCCCACCCTGTGTTCTATATTTGAAGGCTAACACCCCCACCCTGTGTTCTATATTTGAAGGCTAACACCCACCCTGTGTTCTATATTTGAAGGCTAACACCCACCCTGTGTTCTATATTTGAAGGCTAACACCCACCCTGTGTTCTATATTTGAAGGCTAACACCCCCCCTGTGTTCTATATTTGAAGGCTAACACCCCCCCTGTGTTCTATATTTGAAGGCTAACACCCCCCCTGTGTTCTATATTTGAAGGCTAACACCCCCCCTGTGTTCTATATTTGAAGGCTAACACCCACCCTGTGTTCTATATTTGAAGGCTAACACCCACCCTGTGTTCTATATTTGAAGGCTAACACCCACCCTGTGTTCTATATTTGATGGCTAACACCCCCCCTGTGTTCTATATTTGAAGGCTAACACCCACCCTGTGTTCTATATTTGAAGGCTAACACCCACCCTGTGTTCTATATTTGAAGGCTAACACCCACCCTGTGTTCTATATTTGAAGGCTAACACCCCCACCCTGTGTTCTATATTTGAAGGCTAACACCCACCCTGTGTTCTATATTTGAAGGCTAACACCCACCCTGTGTTCTATATTTGAAGGCTAACACCCACCCTGTGTTCTATATTTGAAGGCTAACACCCACCCTGTGTTCTATATTTGAAGGCTAACACCCACCCTGTGTTCTATATTTGAAGGCTAACACCCACCCTGTGTTCTATATTTGAAGGCTAACACCCACCCTGTGTTCTATATTTGAAGGCTATCGCCCACCCTGTGTTCTATATTTGAAGGCTAACACCCACCCTGTGTTCTATATTTGAAGGCTAACGCCCCCACCCTGTGTTCTATATTTGAAGGCTAACACCCACCCTGTGTTCTATATTTGAAGGCTAACACCCACCCTGTGTTCTATATTTTGAAGGCTAACGCCCCCACCCTGTGTTCTATATTTGAAGGCTAACGCCCCCCCTGTGTTCTATATTTGAAGGCTAACACCCACCCTGTGTTCTATATTTTGAAGGCTAACGCCCCCACCCTGTGTTCTATATTTGAAGGCTAACGCCCACCCTGTGTTCTATATTTGAAGGCTAACACCCACCCTGTGTTCTATATTTGAAGGCTAACACCCACCCTGTGTTCTATATTTGAAGGCTAACACCCACCCTGTGTTCTATATTTGAAGGCTAACGCCCACCCTGTGTTCTATATTTGAAGGCTAACACCCACCCTGTGTTCTATATTTGAAGGCTAACACCCACCCTGTGTTCTATATTTGAAGGCTAACACCCACCCTGTGTTCTATATTTGAAGGCTAACGCCCACCCTGTGTTCTATATTTGAAGGCTAACACCCACCCTGTGTTCTATATTTGAAGGCTAACACCCACCCTGTGTTCTATATTTGAAGGCTAACGCCCACCCTGTGTTCTATATTTGAAGGCTAACACCCACCCTGTGTTCTATATTTGAAGGCTAACACCCACCCTGTGTTCTATATTTGAAGGCTAACACCCACCCTGTGTTCTATATTTGAAGGCTAACACCCACCCTGTGTTCTATATTTGAAGGCTAACGCCCCCACCCTGTGTTCTATATTTGAAGGCTAACACCCACCCTGTGTTCTATATTTGAAGGCTAACGCCCACCCTGTGTTCTATATTTGAAGGCTAACGCCCCCACCCTGTGTTCTATATTTGAAGGCTAACACCCCCCCTGTGTTCTATATTTGAAGGCTAACACCCACCCTGTGTTCTATATTTGAAGGCTAACGCCCACCCTGTGTTCTATATTTGAAGGCTAACGCCCCCACCCTGTGTTCTATATTTGAAGGCTAACGCCCCACCCTGTGTTCTATATTTGAAGGCTAACACCCACCCTGTGTTCTATATTTGATGGCTAACACCCACCCTGTGTTCTATATTTGAAGGCTAACGCCCCCACCCTGTGTTCTATATTTGAAGGCTAACAGAGCAAACCAAAGCTAAGCAGACTGAGGGACCTTACAGCACAGCTCTGCTCCCTCTATCCTATTACCCTGGTGACCGTTCGCACAGCCCTAATTCACAGACTTGGAGAACATTTCCCCAGCGCTCGTCTGTCTCTACCCAACCCCTGGCTCTAATTCACAGAGATACATAGAGTTGATGCTCCATGCAGAAGTCTCCTTATTACAGCCGATTGGCTCCAGATGTCAGGATAATGAATGAAATAACGAGCGTTCTGCGAGGTAAACATCCGCCTGGTTACAGCTGTTCTCAGAGTCTCATCTTGTTTTCTTTAGTTTTCCTCTGAATTTCTCTAGTCGTTTATTATTTGTTTTTTTTTGTGCCCTATTTTAACAAAGTCGTGAAAGCTAATTACCATAATGGCAAGGGTCAAGACGAGAGAGGGTAATGACTGAAACGCAACTGAAATCCTTTAATCATATAAGACAATTTTGCTCCTTAAAATGTTCAATTGTGTCTCATTGACATTTGTTTCTCATGCTGGTATAGAACAATGCAATTTAAATGTGCAACATAAAAGTGTTTATGTCTGATAAGATTATAATCATAAACTGGGTGGTTCGAGCCCTGAATACTGATTGGCTGACAGCCGTGGTATATCAGACTGTCTACCAAGGGTAACACAAAACATTTATTTTTCCTGCTCTATTTACTCTGGTAACCAGTTTATAATAGCAATAAGGCACCTCAAGGGTTTGTGGTATATATGGCCAATATACCACGGCCAAGGGCTGTGTCCAGGCACTCCGCGTTGCGTCGTGCTTATGAACAGTCCTTAGCCGTGGTATATTGGCCACATACCACAACCACTCGGGCCTTATTGCTTAACTATACAATGTCCCATATTATATTAAACAATAGTGACGGCATGTCTGGCAATCTCCTATTTTTTAAGTAAATTAAAACTGATTGAATTTATGAACACTTCTCCACCACCACCATAACTATTTATGTAAAAATACGTATCACTGAGGGAAGAATGACAATTGGGCGATTCCATTCCAGCATGGCCCGAAAACAGGTTTTGGTATGACAGAATGTTCTGGGAATTGTCACATAAAAACAAAAAACCATAATGAACTTAATCTCACATAATTGCCTTTTTTACTGGTAACCATGTTAGTGTGAAGTCTGGTAAACCATTTACATTTACAGCTAGCAGATCCTATTTCCTGGTAGGGGAGAGGGGAAGAGAGTGGTGAGGTGGGGGAGAGAGATGGGGGAGAGGGGAAGAGCGTGGTGAGGTGGGGGAGAGAGGTGGGAGAGAGGGGAAGAGAGTGGTGAGGTGGGGGAGAGAGATGGGAGAGAGGGGAAGAGAGTGGTGAGGTGGGGGAGAGAGGTGGGAGAGAGGGGAAGAGAGTGGTGAGGTGGGGGAGAGAGGTGGGAGAGAGGGGAAGAGAGTGGTGAGGAGGGGGAGAGAGATGGGGGAGAGGGGAAGAGCGTGGTGAGGTGGGGGAGAGAGGTGGGAGAGAGGGGAAGAGAGTGGTGAGGTGGGGGAGAGAGATGGGAGAGAGGGGAAGAGAGTGGTGAGGTGGGGGAGAGAGGTGGGAGAGAGGGGAAGAGAGTGGTGAGGTGGGGGAGAGAGGTGGGAGAGAGGGGAAGAGAGTGGTGAGGTGGGGGAGAGAGGTGGGAGAGAGGGGAAGAGAGTGGTGAGGTGGGGGAGAGAGGTGGGAGAGAGGGGAAGAGAGTGGTGAGGTGGGGGAGAGAGGTGGGAGAGAGGGGAAGAGAGTGGTGAGGTGGGGGAGAGAGGTGGGGGAGAGAGGGGAAGAGAGTGGTGAGGTGGGGGAGAGAGGTGGGGGAGAGGGGAGGAGAGTGGTGAGGTGGGGGAGAGAGATGGGGGAGAGGGGAAGAGAGTGGTGAGGTGGGGGAGAGAGGTGGGGGAGAGGGGAAGAGAGTGGTGAGGTGGGGGAGAGAGATGGGGGAGAGGGGAAGAGAGTGGTGAGGTGGGGGAGAGAGATGGGGGAGAGGGGAAGAGAGTG
The DNA here is from genome assembly GCF_045679555.1 of Salvelinus alpinus. Taxonomy (NCBI): domain Eukaryota; kingdom Metazoa; phylum Chordata; class Actinopteri; order Salmoniformes; family Salmonidae; genus Salvelinus; species Salvelinus alpinus. The sequence continues at coordinate 3,005,519 of NC_092091.1, forward strand.
GTGAGGTGGGGGAGAAAAAAGGTATTAGGTGAACAATAGGTAGGTAAAGAAATAAAACAACAGTAAAAAGACAGGCTATATACTAGAGGTCGACCGATTATGATTTTTCAACGCCGATACCGAAACCGATTATTGGAGGACCAAAAAAAAGCCGATACCGATTAATCGGCCGATTTTTTTTAAATGTATTTGTTTATGTTTTTTATATAAATTTGTAATAATGACAATTACAACAATACTGTATGAACACTTTTATTTTAACTTAATTTAATACATAAATAAAATTAATTTAGCTTCAAATACATAATGAAACATGTTCAATTTGGTTTAAATAATGCAAAAACAAAGTGTTGGAGAAGAAAGTAAAAGTGCAATATGTGCCATGTAAGAAAGCTAACGTTTCAGTTCCTTACTCAGAACATATGAAAGCTGGTGGTTCCTTTTAACATGAGTCTTCAATATTCCCAGGTAAGAAGTTTTAGGTTGTAGTTAATATAGGAATTATAGGACTATTTCTCGTATATAGTATAAACACCATGGGACCACGCAACCATCATACAGCTCAGGAAGGAGATGCGTTCTGTCTCCTAGAGATGAACGTACTTTGGTGCGAAAAGTGCAAATCAATCCCAGAACAACAGCAAAGGACCTTGTGAAGATGCTGGAGGAAACAGGTACAAAAGTATCTATATCCACAGTAAAACAAGTCCTATATCGACATATATCGTAACCTGAAAGACCGCTCAGCAAGGAAGAAGCCACTGCTCCAAAACTGCCATATAAAAGCCAGACTACGGTTTGCAACTGCGCATGGGGACAAAGATCGTACTTTTTGGTAAAATGTCCTCTGGTCTGATGGAACAAAATGGAACTGTTTGGCCATAATGTCCATTGTTATGTTTGGAGGAAAAAGGGGGAGGCTTGCAAGCCGAAGAACACCATCCCAGCCGTGAAGCACGGGGGTGGCAGCATCATGTTGTGGGGGTGCTTTGCTGCAGGAGGGACTGGTGCACTTCACAAAATAGATGGCATCATGAGGATGGAAAATTATGTGGATATATTGAAGCAACATCTCAAGACATCAGACATCAGTCAGGAAGTTAAAGCTTGGTCGCAAATGGGTCTTTCAAATGGACAATGATCCCAAGCATACTTCCAAAGTTGTGGCAAAAGGATATCAAGGTCAAGATATTGGAGTGGCCATCACAAAGCCCTGACCTCAATCCTATAGAAAATGTGTGGGCAGAACTGAATAAGCGTGCGTGAGGAAGGAGGCCTACAAACCTGACTCTGTTACACCAGCTCTGTCAGGAGGAATGTTCCAAAATTCACCCAACTTATTGTGGGAAGCTTGTGGAAGGCTATCCGAAACGTTTGACCCAAGTTAAACAATTTAAAGGCTATGCTACCAAATACTAATTGAGTGTATGTAAACTTCTGACCCACTGGGAATGTGATGAAAGAAATAAAAGCTTAAATAAATCACTCTACTATAATTCTGACATTTCACATTCTTAAAATAAAGTGGTTATCCTAACTGACCAAAGACAGGGAATTTTTACCAGGATTAAATGTCAGGAATTGTGAAAAACTGAGTTTAAATGTATTTGGCTAAGGTGTATGTAAACTTCCGACTTCAACTGTACATGAATGTATAGTTGAAGTTACTATGCGTATATGATAAACAGAGAGTAGCAGCAGTGTAAAAGAGGGGTTGGGGGGGAACACAATGCAAAATAGTCCGGGTAGTCATTTGATTACCTGTTCAGGAGTCTTGAGGGTAAAACTGTTGAGAAGCCTTTTTGTCCTGGACTTGGTACTCCGGTACCGCTTGCCATGAGGTAGTAGAGGGAACAGTATATGACTGGGGTGGCTGGGGTCTTTGACAATATTTACAATTTTTACATCTACACCGCCTGGTGTAGATGTCCTGGATGGCAGGAAGCTTGGCCCCAGTGATGTACTGGGCCGTACGCACTACCCTCTGTAGTGCCTTGCGGTCAGAGGCCGAGCAATTACCGTACCAGGCAGTGATGCAACCAAATCAAATCAAATCAAATCAAATTTTATTAGTCACATACACATGGTTAGCAGATGTTAATGCGAGTGTAGCGAAATTCTTGTGCTTCTAGTTCCGACAATGCAGTAATAACAACAAGTAATCTAACCTAACAATTCCACAACTACTACCTTATACACACAAGTGTAAAGGGATAAAGAATATGTACATAAAGATATATGAATGAGTGGTGGTACAGAACGGCATAGGCAAGATGCAGTAGATGGTATAGAGTACGGTATATACATATGAGATGAGTACTGTAGGGTATGTAAACATAAAGTGGCATAGTTTAAAGTGGCTAGTGGTACATGTATTACATAAAGATGGCAAGATGCAGTAGATGATATAGAGTACAGTATATACATATACATATGAGATGAGTACTGTAGGGTATGTAAACATAAAGTGGCATAGTTTAAAGTGGCTAGTGGTACATGTATTACATAAAGATGGCAAGATGCAGTAGATGGTATAGAGTACAGTATATACATATGAGATGAGTACTGTAGGGTATGTAAACATAAAGTGGCATAGTTTAAAGTGGCTAGTGGTACATGTATTACATAAAGATGGCAAGATGCAGTAGATGATATAGAGTACAGTATATACATATACATATGAGATGAGTACTGTAGGGTATGTAAACATAAAGTGGCATAGTTTAAAGTGGCTAGTGGTACATGTATTACATAAAGATGGCAAGATGCAGTAGATGATATAGAGTACAGTATATACATATACATATGAGATGGGTAATGTAGGGTATGTAAACATTATATTAAGTGGCATTGTTTAAAGTGGCTAGTGGTACATTTTTACATAATTTCCATCAATTCCCATTTTTAAAGTGGCTGGAGTTGAGTCAGTATGTTGGCAGCGGCCGCTAAATGTTAGTGGTGGCTGTTTAACAGTCTGATGGCCTTGAGATAGAAGCTGTTTTTCAGTCTCTCGGTCCCTGCTTTGATGCACCTGTACTGACCTCGCCTTCTGGATGATAGCGGGGTGAACAGGCAGTGGCTTGGGTGGTTGTTGTCCTTGATGATCTTTATGGCCTTCCTGTGACATCGGGTGGTGTAGGTGTCCTGGAGGGCAGGTAGTTTGCCCCCGGTGATGCGTTCTGCAGACCTCACTACCCTCTGGAGAGCCTTACGGTTGTGGGCGGAGCAGTTGCCGTACCAGGCGGTGATACAGCCCGACAGGATGCTCTCGATTGTGCATCTGTAGAAGTTTGTGAGTGCTTTTGGTGACAAGCCGAATTTCTTCAGCCTCCTGAGGTTGAAGAGGCGCTGCTGCGCCTTCTTCACAACGCTGTCTGTGTGGGTGGACCAATTCAGTTTGTCCGTGATGTGTACACCGAGGAACTTAAAACTTTCCACCTTCTCCACTACTGACCCGTCGATGTGGAGAGGGGGGTGCTCCCTCTGCTGTTTCCTGAAGTCCACAATCATCTCCTTTGTTTTGTTGACGTTGAGTGTGAGGTTATTTTCCTGACACCACACTCCGAGGGCCCTCACCTCCTCCCTGTAGGCCGTCTCGTCGTTGTTGGTAATCAAGCCTACCACTGTAGTGTCATCCGCAAACTTGATGATTGAGTTGGAGGCGTGCATGGCCACGCAGTCGTGGGTGAACAGGGAGTACAGGAGAGGGCTCAGAACGCACCCTTGTGGGGCCCCAGTGTTGAGGATCAGCGGCGTGGAGATGTTGTTACCTACCCTCACCACCTGGGGGCGGCCCGTCAGGAAGTCCAGGACCCAGTTGCACAGGGCGGGGTCGAGACCCAGGGTCTCGAGCTTGATGACGAGTTTGGAGGGTACTATGGTGTTAAATGCTGAGCTGTAATCGATGAACAGCATTCTCACATAGGTATTCCTCTTGTCCAGATGGGTTAGGGCAGTGTGCAGTGTGGTTGCGATTGCGTCGTCTGTGGACCTATTGGGTCGGTAAGCAAATTGGAGTGGGTCTAGGGTGTCCGGTAGGGTGGAGGTGATATGGTCCTTGACTAGTCTCTCAAAGCACTTCATGATGTCAGAAGTGAGTGCTACGGGGCGATAGTCGTTTAGCTCAGTTACCTTTGCTTTCTTGGGAACAGGAACAATGGTGGCCCTCTTGAAGCATGTGGGAACAGCAGACTGGGATAAGGATTGATTGAATATGTCCGTAAACACACCAGCCAGCTGGTCTGCGCATGCTCTGAGGACGCGGCTGGGAATGCCGTCTGGGCCTGCAGCCTTGCGAGGGTTAACACGTTTAAATGTTTTACTCACCTCGGCTGCAGTGAAGGAGAGCCCGCAGGTTTTGGTAGCGGGCCGTGTCAGTGGCACTGTATTGTCCTCAAAGCGGGCAAAAAAGTTATTTAGCCTGTCTGGGAGCAAGACAGCCTGGTCCGCGACGGGGCTGGTTTTCTTTTTGTAATCCGTGATAGACTGTAGACCCTGCCACATACCTCTTGTGTCTGAGCTGTTGAATTGCGACTCTATTTTGTCTCTGTACTGGGACTTAGCCTGTTTGATTGCCTTGCGGAGAGAATAGCTACACTGTTTGTATTCGGTCATGTTTCCGGTCACCTTGCCCTGGTTAAAAGCAGTGGTTCGCGCTTTCAGTTTCACGCGAATGCTGCCGTCAATCCACGGTTTCTGGTTTGGGAATGTTTTAATCGTTGCTGTGGGTACGACATCGTCAATGCACTTCCTAATGAACTCGCTCACCGAATCAGCATATTCGTCCATGTTGTTGTTGGACGCAATGCGGAACATATTCCAATCCGCGTGATCGAAGCAGTCTTGAAGCGTGGAATCAGATTGGTCGGACCAGCGTTGAACAGACCTGAGCGCGGGAGCTTGTTGTTTTAGTTTCTGTTTGTAGGCTGGAATCAACAAAATGGAGTCGTGGACTCCAGTCAGGATGCTATCGATGTTGCAGCTGTAGAACCTTTTGAGGATCTCAGGACCCATGACAAATCTTTTTAGTTTCCTGAGGTGGAATAGGCTTTGTCGTGCCCTCTTCACAACTGTCTTGGTGTGCTTGGACCATTCTAGTTTGTTGTTGATGTGGACACCAAGGAACTTGAAGCTCTCAACCTGCTCCACTACAGCCCCGTCGATGAGAATGGGGGAGTGCTCGGTCCTCCTTTTCCTGTAGTCCACAATCATCTCCTTAGTCTTGGTTACATTGAGGGATAGGTTGTTATTCTGGCACCACCCTGGCAGAGAGAGGAGAGAATAGAGCTAGGCCCAACCCTGGTAGAGAGAGAGGAGAGAATAGAGCTATGCCCAACCCTGGTAGAGAGAGAGGAGAGAATAGAGCTAGGCCCAACCCTGGTAGAGAGAGAGGAGAGAATAGAGCTAGGCCCAACCCTGGTAGAGAGAGAGGAGAGAATAGAGCTAGGCCCAACCCTGGTAGAGAGAGAGGAGAGAATAGAGCTAGGCCCATCCCTGGTAGAGAGAGAGGAGAGAATAGAGCTAGGCCCAACCCTGGTAGAGAGAGAGGAGAGAATAGAGCTAGGCCCAACCCTGGTAGAGAGAGAGGAGAGAATAGAGCTAGGCCCAACCCTGGTAGAGAGAGAGGAGAGAATAGAGCTAGGCCCAACCCTGGTAGAGAGAGAGGAGAGAATAGAGCTAGGCCCAGCCCTGGTAGAGAGAGAAGAGAGAATAGAGCTAGGCCCAACCCTGGTAGAGAGAGAGGAGAGAATAGAGCTAGGCCCAACCCTGGTAGAGAGAGAGGAGAGAATAGAGCTAGGCCCAACCCTGGTAGAGAGAGAGGAGAGAATAGAGCTAGGCCCAACCCTGGTAGAGAGCGAGGAGAGAATAGAGCTAGGCCCAACCCTGGTAGAGAGAGAGGAGAGAATAGAGCTAGGCCCAACCCTGGTAGAGAGAGAGGAGAGAATAGAGCTAGGCCCAACCCTGGTAGAGAGAGAGGAGAGAATAGAGCTAGGCCCAACCCTGGTAGAGAGAGAGGAGAGAATAGAGCTAGGCCCAACCCTGGTAGAGAGAGAGGAGAGAATAGAGCTAGGCCCAGCCCTGGTAGAGAGAGAGGAGAAATTAGAAAATATAGACTATATTTAATACGTGCTGAAGGTTAAATTCACTCAATATGAATGATTATAGAATAATGGATCTATAACTTTAACCAAGCCTACTTTAATATCACTGACTTTTTAAATATGTTTGGTTACATGTTTCCAATTGGCTCATTCATCCCCCTCCTCTCCCCTGTAACTATTCCCCAGGTCGTTGCTGCAAATGAGAACGTGTTCTCAGTTAACTTAACTGGTAACATGACGGTTTAAAAAGCTAAATGATTAGTAATTATAATTAATTGTCAGGCTAAAGAAGATCCCTACAGTGGACATGGGCTCAGGGTTCAACTGACAAGTTTAGAATGCTACATGATTAGTATATGTAATTGTCAGCTAGAAATCCCTACAGTCAGGGCTCAGGGTTCAACTTTTAGAATCACATATAGAATGTAATGTACCCGAATGGCACCATATTCCCTATATAGTGCACTACATTAGACCAGACCCCTATGGCACCCTATTCCCTATATAGTGCACTACTTTAGACCAGAGCCCTATGGAACCCTATTCCCTATATGGTGCACTACTTTAGACCAGGCCTCATTGGACTCAGGTCAAAAGTAGTGCACTATGTAGGGAATAGAGTTCCAATTGGCCCACATATTATGTAAAGTATGCAGTCCCGCTCCATCAGTGCTTGGAATGTACAGTACTATCCTCCTGCAACCGCCAGGCACCATGGTGGTTTGAGACTATCCTCCTGCAACCGCCAGGCACCATGGTGGTTTGAGACTATCCTCCTGCAACCGCCAGGCACCATGGTGGTTTGAGACTATCCTCCTGCAACCGCCAGGCACCATGGTTTGAGACTATTGGAAGGAGGCGAGGGGGTGGGGGGAGGCATGGGATGGGGGATGGGGGGAGGGGGGGAAGGAGGGAGACTACAGAATAGTAACAGCGATACAGCTATACAGTGGAGAGGAGGGAGGGAGACACAGAATAGTAACAGCGATACAGCTATACAGTGGAGAGGAGGGAGGATGACAGAATAGTAACAGCGATACAGCTATACAGTGGAGAGGAGGGAGGATGACAGAATAGTAACAGCGATACAGCTATACAGTGGAGAGGAGGGAGGGAGACAGAATAGTAACAGCGATACAGCTATACAGTGGAGAGGAGGGAGGGAGACAGAATAGTAACAGCGATACAGCTATACAGTGGAGAGGAGGGAGGGAGACAGAATAGTAACAGCGATACAGCTATACAGTGGAGAGGAGGGAGGGAGACAGAATAGTAACAGCGATACAGCTATACAGTGGAGAGGAGGGAGGGAGACAGAATAGTAACAGCGATACAGCTATACAGTGGAGAGGAGGGAGGGAGACAGAATAGTAACAGCGATACAGCTATACAGTGGAGAGGAGGGAGGGAGACAGAATAGTAACAGCGATACAGCTATACAGTGGAGAGGAGGGAGGGAGACAGAATAGTAACAGCGATACAGCTATACAGTGGAGAGGAGGGAGGGAGACAGAATAGTAACAGCGATACAGCTATACAGTGGAGAGGAGGGAGGGAGACAGAATAGTAACAGCGATACAGCTATACAGTGGAGAGGAGGGAGGGAGACAGAATAGTAACAGCGATACAGCTATACAGTGGAGAGGAGGGAGGGAGACAGAATAGTAACAGCGATACAGCTATACAGTGGAGAGGAGGGAGGGAGACAGAATAGTAACAGCGATACAGCTATACAGTGGAGAGGAGGGAGGGAGACAGAATAGTAACAGCGATACAGCTATACAGTGGAGAGGAGGGAGGGAGACAGAATAGTAACAGCGATACAGCTATACAGTGGAGAGGAGGGAGGGAGACAGAATAGTAACAGCGATACAGCTATACAGTGGAGAGGAGGGAGGGAGACAGAATAGTAACAGCGATACAGCTATACAGTGGAGAGGAGGGAGGGAGACAGAATAGTAACAGCGATACAGCTATACAGTGGAGAGGAGGGAGGGAGACAGAATAGTAACAGCGATACAGCTATACAGTGGAGAGGAGGGAGGGAGACAGAATAGTAACAGCGATACAGCTATACAGTGGAGAGGAGGGAGGGAGACAGAATAGTAACAGCGATACAGCTATACAGTGGAGAGGAGGGAGGGAGACAGAATAGTAACAGCGATACAGCTATACAGTGGAGAGGAGGGAGGGAGACAGAATAGTAACAGCGATACAGCTATACAGTGGAGAGGAGGGAGGGAGACAGAATAGTAACAGCGATACAGCTATACAGTGGAGAGGAGGGAGGGAGACAGAATAGTAACAGCGATACAGCTATACAGTGGAGAGGAGGGAGGGAGACAGAATAGTAACAGCGATACAGCTATACAGTGGAGAGGAGGGAGGGAGACAGAATAGTAACAGCGATACAGCTATACAGTGGAGAGGAGGGAGGGAGACAGAATAGTAACAGCGATACAGCTATACAGTGGAGAGGAGGGAGGGAGACAGAATAGTAACAGCGATACAGCTATACAGTGGAGAGGAGGGAGGGAGACAGAATAGTAACAGCGATACAGCTATACAGTGGAGAGGAGGGAGGGAGACAGAATAGTAACAGCGATACAGCTATACAGTGGAGAGGAGGGAGGGAGACAGAATAGTAACAGCGATACAGCTATACAGTGGAGAGGAGGGAGGGAGACAGAATAGTAACAGCGATACAGCTATACAGTGGAGAGGAGGGAGGGAGACAGAATAGTAACAGCGATACAGCTATACAGTGGAGAGGAGGGAGGGAGACAGAATAGTAACAGCGATACAGCTATACAGTGGAGAGGAGGGAGGGAGACAGAATAGTAACAGCGATACAGCTATACAGTGGAGAGGAGGGAGGGAGACAGAATAGTAACAGCGATACAGCTATACAGTGGAGAGGAGGGAGGGAGACAGAATAGTAACAGCGATACAGCTATACAGTGGAGAGGAGGGAGGGAGACAGAATAGTAACAGCGATACAGCTATACAGTGGAGAGGAGGGAGGGAGACAGAATAGTAACAGCGATACAGCTATACAGTGGAGAGGAGGGAGGGAGACAGAATAGTAACAGCGATACAGCTATACAGTGGAGAGGAGGGAGGGAGACAGAATAGTAACAGCGATACAGCTATACAGTGGAGAGGAGGGAGGGAGACAGAATAGTAACAGCGATACAGCTATACAGTGGAGAGGAGGGAGGGAGACAGAATAGTAACAGCGATACAGCTATACAGTGGAGAGGAGGGAGGGAGACAGAATAGTAACAGCGATACAGCTATACAGTGGAGAGGAGGGAGGGAGACAGAATAGTAACAGCGATACAGCTATACAGTGGAGAGGAGGGAGGGAGACACAGAACAGTAACAGCTATACAGCTACAGTGGAGAGGAGGGAGGGAGACACAGAACAGTAACAGCTATACAGCTACAGTGGAGAGGAGGGAGGAGGGAGAGACAGCTCTAGTTCAGAATGAGACAGAGAGTGAAACAGTAATTCTAGAACTCTGTTTCACCTGACGTTCTCCCCTGTAGGTTATAGAGTCGGTCGCTACAGGTGACGTAGGGCCACAGTGACACCTACCGGTGGACTGTCTGATGTTGTTTAGCGATCAAATCAAATCAAACTTTACTTGTCACATGCGCCGAATACAACAAGTGTAGACTTTATCGTGAAATGATTACTTACAAGCCCCTTAACCAACAGTGCAGTTCAAGAAGAAGAAAATATTTACCAAATAGGCTAAAATAAAAAGTAATACCAAAAAGTAACACAATGAGAATAACAATTACGAGGCTATATACAGGGGGTACCGGTACTGAGTCAGTGTGGAGGCTATATACAGGGGGTACCGGTACAGAGTCAATGTGGAGGCTATATACAGGGTGTTACGGTACAGAGTCAATGTGGAGACTATATACAGGGGGTACCGGTACAGAGTCAATGTGGAGGCTATATACAGGGGGCACCGGTACAGAGTCAATGTGGAGGCTATATACAGGGGGTACCGGTACAGAGTCAATGTGCAGGGTACAGGCTAGTTGAGGTAATCTGTACATGTAGGTGGGGGCGAAGTGACTATGCATAGGTAACAAACAAATAGTGAGTAGCAGCAGTGTACAAGAAGGGGGGGAGGGGTTAATGTAAATTGTCCAGTGGTGATTTGTATGAATTGTTCAGCAGTCTAATGGCTTGGGGGTAAAAGCTGTTGATGGGCCTTTTGGTCCTAGACTTGGTGCTCCGGTACCGCTTGACCTGCGGTAGCAGAGAAAACCGTCTATAACTTGGGTGACTGGAGTCTCTGACAATTTTATGGGCTTTCCTCTGACGCTGCCTATTATAGAGGTCCTGGATGGCAGGAAGCTTGGCCCCAGTGATGTACTAGGCCATCGCACTAACCTCTGTAGTGCCTTATGGTCAGATGCTGAGCAGTTGCCATACCAGGCGGTGATGCAAGCGATCAGAATGCTCTCGATGGTGCAGCTGTAGAACCTTTTGAGGATCTGGGGACCAATTCCAAATCTTTTCAGTCTCCTGTGGGGAAAAAGGTTTTGTCATGCCCTGTTCACGACTGTCTTGGTATGTTTGGACCATGAGGAGGGAGAAGGAGGGAGGGAGAAAGGGATAGGAGGGAGGGATAGGAGGGAGGGATAGGGGGGAAGGATAGGGCTAGCTATGTGAAACACGGAAAATAAAATAAATGTGCCACAAAACAATAATGGTGAGGACGATGAGCTTCCTTGAAACGGTTTCTGATAGTTTGTGCAGAAATTCTTCGGTTCTGCAAACCCACCATTTCATCAGCTGTCTGGGTGGCTGGTCTCAGACCATCCTGCAGGTGAAGAAGCAGGATGTGGAGGTCCTGGCCTGGCGTGGTTAAACGTGGTCTGTGGTTGTGAGGCTGGACGTACTGCCAATTTCTCTAAAACGATGTTGGAGGCTGCTTATAGTAGAGAAATTAACATTTAATTATCTGGCATCAAGCATTTTGCTACACTCGCAATAACATCTGCTAAATATGTGTATGTGACCAATAACATTTGATTTGATTTGAACAGCTCTTGTGGACATACCTGCTGTTATCGTGCCAGTTGGACACTCCCTCAAAAGTTGAGACATCTATGGTATTGTGTTGTGTGACAATTTTTTGTGGCCTTTTATTGTCCCCAACACAAGGTGCACCTGTGTAATGGTCATGCTGTTTAATCAGCTCATTGATATCCCACACCTGCCAGGTGGATGGATGATCTTGGCAAAGGAGAAATGCTCACTAACAGTGGATGCAAACAAATCTGTTAACAAAAATAAGCTTTCTGTTGCGTATTCAACATTTCTGGGATCTTTTACTTTCAGCTCATTTAAACACGGGACCAACACTGTACATGTTGCGTTTATATTTCTGTTCAATGTATTATCTGATGTATAGCTTTTACTCAGCTATGAGAATTAAGTGCTTTTTCCTGCTTCTACCGGGCCGATATGATGCTAATGTTAGTATTTAACCTTCTGATGCAGCCACACTAATAACACTAATAACTGGCAAGTTAAAGGAAACACGACATACAGGTAACTGTCAGAATAAAGGAAACACGACATACAGGTAACTGTCAGAATAAAGGAAACACAGCACACAGGTAACTGTCAGAATAAAGGAAACTCAGCACACATGTAACTGTCAGAATAAAGGAAACACGACATACAGGTAACTGTCAGAATAAAGGAAACACAGCACACAGGTAACTGTCAGAATAAAGGAAACGACATACAGGTAACTGTCAGAATAAAGGAAACACAGCATACAGGTAACTGTCAGAATAAAGGAAACACAGGATACATGTAACTGTCAGAATAAAGGAAACACAGCATACAGGTAACTGTCAGAATAAAGGAAACACTGAAGTAAATGAGGGACAAAGAATATTAAAAACAGTTGCTTCCACGTAGGTTACTGAGTTAATTAAGCTGTGTGTGTGTGTGTGTGTGTGTGTGTGTGTGTGTGTGTGTGTGTGTGTGTGTGTGTGTGTGTGTGTGTGTGTGTGTGTGTGTGTGTGTGTGTGTGTGTGTGTGTGTGTGTGTGTGTGTGTGTGTGTGTGTGTGTGTGTGTGTGTGTGTGTGTGTGTGTGTGTGTGCGTGTGTGTGTGTGTGTGTGTGCACCAGTTTTACTCTAAAGTTGGACTTTCTAAAAAACTGAACTAGATGTGAGAATGTTCCTCGCCGCAAACTGTAAACCACACGCACAGTTCAATGCAAGAACTCAACCCGTAGCTTAGTAGACTGGTAGACTGGTAGACTGGTAGACTGGTAGACTGGTAGACTGGGAGACTGGTAGACTGGTAGACTGGGAGACTGGTAGACTGGTAGACTGGTAGACTGGTAGACTGGGAGACTGGTAGACTGGGAGACTGGTAGACTGGTAGACTGGGAGACTGGTAGACTGGTAGACTGGTAAACTAGTCGACTGGGAGACTGGTAGACTGGTAGACTGGGAGACTGGGAGACTGGTAGACTGGGAGACTGGTAGACTGGTAAACTGGTAGACTGGTAGACTGGTAGACTGGTAGACTGGTAGACTGGTAGACTGGTAGACTGGTAAACTAGTAGACTGGGAGACTGGTAGACTGGTAGACTGGGAGACTGGGAGACTGGTAGACTGGGAGACTGGTAGACTGGTAAACTGGTAGACTGGTAGACTGGTAGACTGGTAGACTGGGAGACTGGTAGACTGGGAGACTGGTAGACTGGTAGACTGGTAGACTGGGAGACTGGTAGACTGGGAGACTGGTAGGCTGGTAGACTGGTAGACTGGGAGACTGGGAGACTGGTAGACTGGTAGACTGGTAGACTGGGAGACTGGGAGACTGGTAAACTGGTAGACTGGTAGACTGGGAGACTGGTAGACTGGTAGACTGGGAGAATGGTAGACTGGGAGACTGGGAGACTGGTAGACTGGTAGACTGGTAGACTGGTAGACTGGGAGACTGGTAGACTGGTAGACTGGGAGACTGGTAGACTGGGAGACTGGGAGACTGGCAGACTGGCAGACTGGCAGACTGGGAGACTGGTAGACTGGGAGACCGGGAGACCGGTAGACCGGTAGACCGGTAGACCGGGAGACCGGTAGACCGGGAGACCGGTAGATCGGGAGACCGGTAGACCGGTAAACCGGTAGACCGGTAGACCGGTAGACCGGGAGACCGGTAGACCGGCAGACCGGCAGACCGGCAGACCGGTACACCGGGAGACCGGTAGACCGGTAGACCGGCAGACCGGCAGACCGGCAGACCGGGAGACCGGTAGACCGGTAGACCGGTAGACCGGTAAACCGGTAGACCGGTAAACTGGGAGACTGGGTGACTGGGTGACTGGTAGACATTACCTCTTACATTAAATGACCTATTACATTACATTACCTCTTACAATACATTACATTACCTCTTACATTACATTACATCTTACATTACCTCTTACATTACATTACCTCTTATATTACATCAACTCTAACATGACATTACCTCTTACATTACATTACATTACCTCTTACATTATATTACATTACCTCTTACATTACATTACATCTTACATTACCTCGTACATGACATTACCTCTTACATTACATTACCTCTTACATTACATTACCTCTTACATGACATTACCTCGTACCTCTTAGCTCATCATCAATCTTCTCACCTTTTACAGAGCCTCTGGTCCCTTTCCTCAAGCAGGATTTGATCTGTCCTTTCTTAAGTCTGGGTATGACGTGACCAATGATGTCCGTTCAGGATGTGACTATCGGCATGACAACACAGTCCAAGGACCCATCAGCAGGATGTCCATACAGTATGTGTCTATCGGCATGACAACACAGTCCAAGGACCCATCAGCAGGATGTCCATACAGTATGTGTCTATCGGCATGACAACACAGTCCAAGGACCCATCAGCAGGATGTCCATACAGTATGTGTCTATCGGCATGACAACACAGTCCAAGGACACATCAGCAGGATGTCCATACAGTATGTGTCTATCGGCATGACAACACAGTCCAAGGACCCATCAGCAGGATGTCCATACAGTATGTGTCTATCGGCATGACAACACAGTCCAAGGACACATCAGCAGGATGTACATACAGTATGTGACTATCGGCATGACAACACAGTCCAAGGACCCATCAGCAGGATGTCCATACAGTATGTGTCTATCGGCATGACAACACAGTCCAAGGACCCATCAGCAGGATGTCCATACAGTATGTGTCTATCGGCATGACAACACAGTCCAAGGACCCATCAGCAGGATGTCCAAATCCCTGGAGACCTTTTCAACTGTCATTACTCACCTAAAGTACACACATGGCATATTAGCATATCCTCCATAAATGTCAGTCGGTAAACATTTAACTTCTATTATATTTCTACGTATTTTGTTGACTTCTCAATTCCTTTTCTCTTTTCTTTTGGTTATAAAATGTATATAACTGAAAGCTTCAGGCCATCCAATTCTCTCAATCGTGTGGGTCACGACTCTCCTCTGGGTGCAAACAGCTACATTAGCATGTTCCTGTTTCTTTGAACCCTTCGACAGCAGACTGTGAGCTGGGGATGCAGGTAGCATTCTGGGTAAATGTCAGCGCTTGTTCGTCATTAACCTGCTATTTGTATCACCGTGTTTAGAAAGGTCACGTGGTGCCGATGGGGAAACACACACTAAAACTGATGCTGTGAGGATTGGTATGGAAAGGAGATCCCTGATACCGATGCTGTGAGGATCAGTATGGATAGGAGATCCCTGATACTGATGCTGTGAGGATCAGTATGGAAAGGAGATCCCTGATACTGATGCTGTGAGGATCAGTATGGAAAGGAGATCCCTGATACTGATGCTGTGAGGATCAGTATGGAAAGGAGATCCCTGATACCGATGCTGTGAGGATCAGTATGGAAAGGAGATCCCTGATACTGATGCTGTGAGGATCAGTATGGAAAGGAGATCCCTGATACCGATGCTGTGAGGATCAGTATGGATAGGAGATCCCTGATACTGATGCTGTGAGGATCAGTATGGAAAGGAGATCCCTGATACCGATGCTGTGAGGATCAGTATGGAAAGGAGATCCCTGATACTGATGCTGTGAGGATCAGTATGGAAAGGAGATCCCTGATACTGATGCTGTGAGGATCAGTATGGAAAGGAGATCCCTGATACTGATGCTGTGAGGATCAGTATGGAAAGGAGATCCCTGATACTGATGCTGTGAGGATCAGTATGGAAAGGAGATCCCTGATACCGATGCTGTGAGGATCAGTATGGAAAGGAGATCCCTGATACTGATGCTGTGAGGATCAGTATGGAAAGGAGATCCCTGATACTGATGCTGTGAGGATCAGTATGGAAAGGAGATCCCTGATACCGATGCTGTGAGGATCAGTATGGAAAGGAGATCCCTGATACCGATGCTGTGAGGATCAGTATGGATAGGAGATCCCTGATACTGATGCTGTGAGGATCAGTATGGAAAGGAGATCCCTGATACTGATGCTGTGAGGATCAGTATGGAAAGGAGATCCCTGATACTGATGCTGTGAGGATCAGTTTGGAAAGGAGATCCCTGATACTGATGCTGTGAGGATCAGTATGGATAGGAGATCCCTGATACTGATGCTGTGAGGATCAGTTTGGAAAGGAGATCCCTGATACTGATGCTGTGAGGATCAGTATGGAAAGGAGATCCCTGATACCGATGCTGTGAGGATCAGTATGGAAAGGAGATCCCTGATACTGATGCTGTGAGGATCAGTATGGAAAGGAGATCCCTGATACCGATGCTGTGAGGATCAGTATGGAAAGGAGATCCCTGATACTGATGCTGTGAGGATCAGTATGGAAAGGAGATCCCTGATACCGATGCTGTGAGGATCAGTATGGAAAGGAGATCCCTGATACTGATGCTGTGAGGATCAGTATGGAAAGGAGATCCCTGATACTGATGCTGTGAGGATCAGTATGGAAAGGAGATCCCTGATACTGATGCTGTGAGGATCAGTATGGAAAGGAGATCCCTGATACTGATGCTGTGAGGATCAGTATGGAAAGGAGATCCCTGATACCGATGCTGTGAGGATCAGTATGGAAAGGAGATCCCTGATACCGATGCTGTGAGGATCAGTATGGATAGGAGATCCCTGATACTGATGCTGTGAGGATCAGTATGGAAAGGAGATCCCTGATACTGATGCTGTGAGGATCAGTATGGAAAGGAGATCCCTGATACCGATGCTGTGAGGATGTGGTAGCAGTTTACTGTTATAGAGTAGAGGGGATGTGAGTGACGTGAGGGGGGTGAGTGGGGGGGAGATATGAGTGGTGTGGGGGGTGTGAGTGGGGGGAGATATGAGTGGTGTGTGGGGTGTGAGTGTGGGGGGGAGATATGAGTGGTGTGGGGGGTGTGAGTGGGGGGGAGATATGAGTGGCGTGGGGGGTGTGAGTGGGGGGGAGATATGAGTGGCGTGGGGGGTGAGTGGGGGGGGGAGATATGAGTGGGGTGGGGGGTGTGAGTGGGGGGAGATATGAGTGGTGTGGGGGGTGTGAGTGGGGGGGAGATATGAGTGGCGTGGGGGGTGTGAGTGGGGGGGGGAGATATGAGTGGCGTGGGGGGTGAGTGGGGGGGGGAGATATGAGTGGTGTGGGGGGTGTGAGTGGGGGGGAGATATGAGTGGCGTGGGGGTGTGAGTGGGGGGGAGATATGAGTGGCGTGGGGGGTGAGTGGGGGGGGAGATATGAGTGGTGTGGGGGGTGTGAGTGGGGGGGGAGATATGAGTGGCGTGGGGGGTGAGTGGGGGGGAGATATGAGTGGCGTCGGGGGTGAGTGGGGGGGAGATATGAGTGGTGTGGGGGGTGTGAGTGGTGTGGGGGGTGTGAGTGTGGGGGGGAGATATGAGTGGCGTGGGGGGTGTGAGTGGGGGGAGATATGAGTGGCGTGGGGGGTGTGAGTGGGGGGAGATATGAGTGGCGTGGGGGGTGTGAGTGGGGGGAGATATGAGTGGTGTGGGGGGGGTGAGTGGGGGGGAGATATGAGTGGTGTGGGGGGTGTGAGTGGGGGGGAGATATGAGTGGCGTGGGGAGTGTGAGTGGGGGGGGGAGATATGAGTGGCGTGGGGGGTGTGAGTGGGGGGGAGATATGAGTGGCGTGGGGGGTGAGTGGGGGGGAGATATGAGTGGTGTGGGGGGTGTGAGTGGTGTGGGGGGTGTGAGTGTGGGGGGGAGATATGAGTGGCGTGGGGGGTGTGAGTGGGGGGGAGATATGAGTGGTGTGGGGGGTGTGAGTGGGGGGGGAGATATGAGTGGCGTGGGGGGTGTGAGTGTGGGGGGGAGATATGAGTGGCGTGGGGGGGGTGAGTGGGGGGGAGATATGAGTGGCGTGGGGGGTGTGAGTGGGGGGGAGATATGAGTGGCGTGGGGGGTGTGAGTGGGGGGGGGAGATATGAGTGGCGTGGGGGGTGTGAGTGTGGGGGGGAGATATGAGTGGCGTGGGGGGTGTGAGTGGGGGGGAGATATGAGTGGCGTGGGGGGTGAGTGGGGGGGAGATATGAGTGGCGTGGGGGGTGTGAGTGGGGGGGAGATATGAGTGGTGTGGGGGGTGTGAGTGGTGTGGGGGGTGTGAGTGTGGGGGGGAGATATGAGTGGCGTGGGGGGTGTGAGTGGGGGGAGATATGAGTGGCGTGGGGGGTGTGAGTGGGGGGAGATATGAGTGGTGTGGGGGGGGTGAGTGGGGGGGAGATATGAGTGGTGTGGGGGGTGTGAGTGGGGGGGAGATATGAGTTGTGTGGGGGAGAGATATGAGTGGTGTGTGGGGGTGTGGATGGAGGGAGATATGAGTGGTGTGTGTGTGTGAATGGGGGGAGAAGGACGTATGGCACCCATACCCCCCCCCCTGTGACGTAGAAGTCGTCACTGGCCGCGGGCAGCGTTTGGTACACTGACACACACACATTCATCACTCCTCCCTGCTCCGTTATCAGATACGTTAACAATGTGGGTAGACACACAAGTTAACTTCTCTATCTTAGTAAATCTTTATTCGTACCTCACGTCAGTAACAGGTTATGGTATAAAGAACATACAGACAAGCGTTCCTGTTTAATTTAAGCAACGTTTACTGTACTTATCAATGTTATGGATGAACGCGTTGTTTGTCTGGTTCTGTTCCTCTCTCCATCTCTGTGGCATCCGGTATGGTGGGATAAGGACCAGAGCTACGGTAATCGGGCTGGGACAAGGACCAGAGCTACGGTAATCGGGCTGGGATAAGGACCAGAGCTATGGTAATCGGGCTGGCTTTGTAGTGCCTGTCCAGAATGTCATTCATGTGAATGGGCATATTGGAAGGCTCCATGTCAGTAGGGATGGGATTTTGTGAATGTGTTATATTGGTAAAATATATCATGAGAAACGTGTTGCAATGTATATAATTCAGTATGTTTAGCTGAGTGGAAAATGTAGGCTGATGATGAAGGTAATTGCTGAATTAATTAGTGCTGGGTTTGTTCTGATGGGAGGGGGATTCCTCTAAAACAGGATCCTCTCTTTCAGTTCAAAGGGGGAACCATTTTGGATTGAGCTGTGGATGGGGCAGCATTGTTTTTAGCTGTGGATGGGGCAGCATTGTTTTTAGCTGTGAATGGGGCAGCATTGTTTTTAGCTGTGGATGGGGCAGCATTGTGTTTAGCTGTGGATGGGGCAGCATTGTGTTTAGCTGTGGATGGGGCAGCATTGTTTTTAGCTGTGGATGGGGCAGCATTGTTTTTAGCTGTGGATGGGGCAGCATTGTTTTTAGCTGTGGATGGGGCAGCATTGTTTTTAGCTGTGAATGGGGCAGCATTGTTTTTAGCTGTGGATGGGGCAGCATTGTTTTTAGCTGTGGATGGGGCAGCATTGTTTTTAGCTGTTGATGGGGAAGTATTGTTTTGAGCTGTGGATGGGGCAGCATTGTGTTTAGCTGTGGATGGGGCAGAATTGTTTTTAGCTGTGGATGGGGCAGCATTGTTGTTAGCTGTGGATGGGGCAGCATTGTTTTTAGCTGTGGATGGGGCAGCATTGTTTTTAGCTGTGGATGGGGCAGCATTGTGTTTAGCTGTGGATGGGGCAGCATTGTGTTTAGCTGTGGATGGGGCAGCATTGTGTTTAGCTGTGGATGGGGGCAGCATTGTTTTTAGCTGTTGATGGGGCAGCATTGTTTTTAGCTGTGGATGGGGCAGCATTGTTTTTAGCTGTTGATGGGGCAGCATTGTTTTTAGATGTGGATGGGGCAGCATTGTTTTGAGATGTTATGGGGCAGCATTGTTTTGAGATGTTGATAAGGCAGCATTGTTTTTAGCTGTGGATGTGGCAGCATTGTTTTAAGCTGTTGATAAGGCAGCATTGTTTTTAGCTGTGGATGTGGCAGCATTGTTTTAAGCTGTGGATGTGGCAGCATTGTTTTAAGCTGTTGATAAGGCAGCATTGTTTTAAGCTGTTGATGGCTTTGCAGATTGCTATCCCATGGATATAACTGTTGTTCATCTCTGTACAGTCTACATGGAGACATGTGGCAGAAGTATGATTAAAAAAAATGAATCCTGTCAAATTCTGTCTCCTGTCTCAATTAGCGGTTAGGCTAGCCAGGAGAGGAGGGAGGAAGTGGTAGACTGGGGAATGGGGTGGAAGGCATCTCAATTAGCGGTTAGGCTAGCCAGGAGAGGAGGGAGGAAGAGGTAGACTGGGGAATGGGGTGGAAGGCATCTCAATTAGCGGTTAGGCTAGCCAGGAGAGGAGGGAGGAAGAGGTAGACTGGGGAATGGGGTGGAAGGCATCTCAATTAGCGGTTAGGCGAGCCAGGAGAGGAGGGAGGAAGAGGTAAACTGGGGAATGGGGTGGAAGGGATGGAGGAAGGAGGGAGGGAGAGGTAGACTGGGGAATGGGGTGGAAGGGATGGAGGAAGGATGGAGGGAGGGAGAGAGATCTTCCCCTGGGACCAACCTGGTTCTGTCAGGAAACTCAGATATGTCTCTACTCAGCATCCCATTTGTTTTATTCTAACAGGCTGTGTGTTGAATGCTGATGTCTGTCTCAGAGGCACCAGGCTCACACAGATCAGATCACCAGGCTCACACAGATCAGATCACCAGGCTCACACAGATCAGATCACCAGGCTCACACAGATCAGATCACCAGGCTCCCACAGATCAGATCACCAGGCTCACACAGATCAGATCACCAGGCTCACACAGATCAGATCACCAGGCTCACACAGATCAGATCACCAGGCTCCCACTGATCAGATCACCAAGCACACACAGATCAGATCAGATCACATAGATCAGATCACCAGCCTCCCACAGATCAGATCACCAGGCTCCCACAGATCAGATCACCAAGCACACACAGGGCAACCTGGGTCTAGGGCTGTAGCAGTCGTTACATGTCATCAGCGGGTGATTGTCAAGCAAATATCGGCCGGTCTCACGGGTAATTGACCAAAACATGTTTAGCATCTCCTGGCTTCCACACATAGGCTACAAGCCACTGATTCAGACCTTTGAAAAATCTACATTCTAAAAAGACGAATAAATCCATTTAGCATAGCCTACACCATGACAATAAATCCATTTAGTATAGCCTACACCATGACAATAAATCCATTTAGTATAGCCTACGCCACGACAATAAATCCATTTAGTATAGCCTACACCATGACAATAAATCCATTTAGTATAGCCTACACCATGACAATAAATCAATTTAGTATAGCCTACACCATGACAATAAATCCATTTAGTATAGCCTACCCCATGACAATAAATCCATTTAGTATAGCCTACACCACGACAATAAATCCATTTAGTATAGCCTACGCCACGACAATAAATCCATTTAGTATAGCCTACGCCATGACAATTAATCCATTTAGTATAGCCTACGCCGTGACAATAAATCCATTTAGTATAGCCTACACCACGACAATAAATCCATTTAGTATAGCCTACACCATGACAATAAATCCATTTAGTATAGCCTACACCATGACAATAAATCCATTTAGTATAGCCTACGCCACGACAATAAATCCATTTAGTATAGCCTACACCATGACAATAAATCAATTTAGTATAGCCTACGCCATGACAATAAATCCATTTAGTATAGCCTACGCCATGACAATAAATCCATTTAGTATAGCCTACCCCATGACAATAAATCCATTTAGTATAGCCTACACCATGACAATATATCCATTTGGTATAGCCTACACCACGACAATAAATCCATTTAGTATATCCTACACCATGACAATAAATCCATTTAGTATAGCCTACACCACGACAATAAATCCATTTAGTATAGCCTACACCATGACAATAAATCCATTTAGTATAGCCTACACCATGACAATAAATCCATTTAGTATAGCCTACACCACGACAATAAATCCATTTAGTATAGCCTACACCATGACAATAAATCCATTTAGTATAGCCTACACCACGACAATAAATCCATTTAGTATAGCCTACGCCACGACAATAAATCCATTTAGTATAGCCTACACCATGACAATAAATCCATTTAGTATAGCCTACGCCATGACAATAAATCCATTTAGTATAGTCTACACCATGACAATAAATCCATTTAGTATAGCCTACACCATGACAATAAATCCATTTAGTATAGCCTACACCATGACAATAAATCCATTTAGTATAGTCTACACCACGACAATAAATCCATTTAGTATAGCCTACACCATGACAATAAATCCATTTAGTATAGCCTACACCACGACAATAAATCCATTTAGTATAGCCTACACCACAACAATAAATCCATTTAGTATAGCCTACACCATGATAATAAATCCATTTAGTATAGCCTACACCACGACAATAAATCCATTTAGTATAGCCTACACCATGACAATAAATCCATTTAGTATAGCCTACACCATGACAATAAATCCATTTAGTATAGCCTACACCATGACAATAAATCCATTTAGTATAGCCTACACCATGACAATAAATCCATTTAGTATAACCTACACCATGACAATAAATCAATTTAGTATAGACTACACCATGACAATAAATCCATTTAGTATAGCCTACACCATGACAATAAATCCATTTAGTATAGCCTACACCATGACAATAAATCCATTTAGTATAGCCTACACCATGACAATAAATCCATTTAGTATAGTCTACACCACGACAATAAATCCATTTAGTATAGCCTACACCACGACAATAAATCCATTTAGTATAGCCTACACCATGACAATAAATCCATTTAGTATAGCCTACACCATGACAATAAATCCATTTAGTATAGCCTACACCATGACAATAAATCCATTTAGTATAGACTACACCATGACAATAAATCCATTTAGTATAACCTACACCATGACAATAAATCAATTTAGTATAGACTACACCATGACAATAAATCCATTTAGTATAGCCTACACCATGACAATAAATCCATTTAGTATAGCCTACACCATGACAATAAATCCATTTAGTATAGCCTACACCATGACAATAAATCCATTTAGTATAGTCTACACCACGACAATAAATCCATTTAGTATAGCCTACACCACGACAATAAATCCATTTAGTATAGCCTACACCATGACAATAAATCCATTTCGTATAGCCTACGCCACGACAATAAATCCATTTAGTATAGCCTACGCCACGACAATAAATCCATTTAGTATAGCCTACACCATGACAATAAATCCATTTAGTATAGCCTACACCATGACAATAAATCCATTTAGTATAGCCTACACCATGACAATAAATCCATTTAGTATAGCCTACGCCACGACAATAAATCCATCATTTATTTTGGACAGGTCTAAAGAAACATGATAGGAAGGAAATGTAGTGTATTATTATAACTGAATAAAATAGAAAGGATACCATCTCCAGATAATTTGAGGGAGTGTGAACATGCTGCTATTTTGTGTTGAGCGGTTATCGAAGAAACAGGTCCTCCTATATGCTTAATTTAGAGTTTATTTATGCAACTTTAGTTGTGATACAAACGTTGGGCTGATATGTTAAGATTTGTTATACATGCTAAGTCTGCATGATGCGACTCTAATGATCATTTGAAAAACGTAATGAGCTCTGCTATGTGTTTTTGTTGTTGAGCAGGCTGCACACACTTTATCAGTCTCTCATTAAAAATTTGACAAGCACTTGATAATTTTCTCACCAGGCCTCGAAATTCCCATCGGCATCAACGACCTTGTGTGGCCCTAATGCCCACTACAAAAAATCAGCGCCTTGCGGCAACTTGTGCCCTCGGGCTGGATATAATCATTATAAATCCCTTCTCCCAGCTGCCAATCACCGTGCTCCGAAGCACCTCTCACTCAAATGGCTCTCTCAGATATCTCAATTCTTATTGGCCAATGCCCGTCACGTGATCGGGTCCTTCTCACAGGCAGTTCAGCTCTGAAGTAGGCTACAAGTGAAGACAGACACATCAGGGATGCAAAGGCGCGTGTCCCTCTTATCGAATTCTGAGGCTCATGTTGAAAATGTTAGAACTGTTTACATTTAGCCTTCTTTTAATCAGCTTAACAAGACGGATAGGCCTAACCAGAGGAGTAGTTCTAACCAGAGGAGTAGTTCTAACCAGAGGAGTAGTCCTAACCAGAGGAGTAGTCCTAACCAGAGGAGTAGTTCTAACCAGAGGAGTAGTTCTAACCAGAGGAGTAGTTCTAACCAGAGGAGTAGTTCTAACCAGAGGAGTAGTCCTAACCAGAGGAGTAGTTCTAACCAGAGGAGTAGTTCTAACCAGAGGAGTAGTCCTAACCAGAGGAGTAGTCCTAACCAGAGGAGTAGTTCTAACCAGAGGAGTAGTTCTAACCAGAGGAGTAGTTCTAACCAGAGGAGTAGTCCTAACCAGAGGAGTAGTCCTAACCAGAGGAGTAGTCCTAACCAGAGGAGTAGTTCTAACCAGAGGAGTAGTTCTAACCAGAGGAGTAGTCCTAACCAGAGGAGTAGTTCTAACCAGAGGAGTAGTTCTAACCAGAGGAGTAGTCCTAACCACTAACCAGAGGAGTAGTCCTAACCAGAGGAGTAGTTCTAACCAGAAGAGTAGTTCTAACCACTAACCAGAGGAGTAGTCCTAACCAGAGGAGTAGTTCTAACCAGAGGAGTAGTTCTAACCAGAGGAGTAGTTCTAACCAGAGGAGTAGTTCTAACCAGAGGAGTAGTTCTAACCAGAGGAGTAGTCCTAACCAGAGGAGTAGTTCTAACCAGAGGAGTAGTTCTAACCAGAGGAGTAGTCCTAACCAGAGGAGTAGTCCTAACCAGAGGAGTAGTTCTAACCAGAGGAGTAGTTCTAACCAGAGGAGTAGTTCTAACCAGAGGAGTAGTCCTAACCAGAGGAGTAGTCCTAACCAGAGGAGTAGTCCTAACCAGAGGAGTAGTTCTAACCAGAGGAGTAGTTCTAACCAGAGGAGTAGTCCTAACCAGAGGAGTAGTTCTAACCAGAGGAGTAGTTCTAACCAGAGGAGTAGTCCTAACCACTAACCAGAGGAGTAGTCCTAACCAGAGGAGTAGTTCTAACCAGAAGAGTAGTTCTAACCACTAACCAGAGGAGTAGTCCTAACCAGAGGAGTAGTTCTAACCAGAGGAGTAGTTCTAACCAGAGGAGTAGTTCTAACCAGAGGAGTAGTTCTAACCAGAGGAGTAGTTCTAACCAGAAGAGTAGTTCTAACCACTAACCAGAGGAGTAGTCCTAACCAGAGGAGTAGTTCTAACCAGAGGAGTAGTTCTAACCAGAGGAGTAGTTCTAACCAGAGGAGTAGTTCTAATCAGAGGAGTAGTTCTAACCAGAGGAGTAGTCCTAACCAGAGGAGTAGTTCTAACCAGAGGAGTAGTTCTAACCAGAGGAGTAGTTCTAACCAGAGGAGTAGTTCTAACCAGAGGAGTAGTTCTAACCAGAGGAGTAGTTCTAACCAGAGGAGTAGGGCCTAACCAGAGGAGTAGTTCTAACCAGAGGAGTAGTCCTAACCAGAGGAGTAGTTCTAACCAGAGGAGTAGTTCTAACCAGAGGAGTAGTTCTAACCAGAGGAGTAGTCCTAACCAGAGGAGTAGTCCTAACCAGAGGAGTAGTTCTAACCAGAGGAGTAGTCCTAACCAGAGGAGTAGTTCTAACCAGAGGAGTAGTCCTAACCAGAGGAGTAGTCCTAACCAGAGGAGTAGTCCTAACCAGAGGAGTAGTCCTAACCAGAGGAGTAGTTCTAACCAGAGGAGTAGTTCTAACCAGAGGAGTAGTTCTAACCAGAGGAGTAGTCCTAACCAGAGGAGTAGTCCTAACCAGAGGAGTAGTTCTAACCAGAGGAGTAGTTCTAACCAGAGGAGTAGGGCCTAACCAGAGGAGTAGTTCTAACCAGAGGAGTAGTCCTAACCAGAGGAGTTCTAACCAGAGGAGTAGTTCTAACCAGAGGAGTAGTCCTAACCAGAGGAGTAGTTCTAACCAGAGGAGTAGTCCTAACCAGAGGAGTAGTTCTAACCAGAGGAGTAGTCCTAACCAGAGGAGTAGTCCTAACCAGAGGAGTAGTTCTAACCAGAGGAGTAGTCCTAACCAGAGGAGTAGTCCTAACCAGAGGAGTAGTTCGAACCAGAGGAGTAGTTCTAACCAGAGGAGTAGTTCTAACCAGAGGAGTAATTCTAACCAGAGGAGTAGTCCTAACCAGAGGAGTAGTCCTAACCAGAGGAGTAGTCCTAACCAGAGGAGTAGTTCTAACCAGAGGAGTAGTTCTAACCAGAGGAGTAGTTCTAACCAGAGGAGTAGTCCTAACCAGAGGAGTAGTCCTAACCAGAGGAGTAGTCCTAACCAGAGGAGTAGTTCTAACCAGAGGAGTAGTTCTAACCAGAGGAGTAGTTCTAACCAGAGGAGTAGTCCTAACCAGAGGAGTAGTTCTAACCAGAGGAGTAGTCCTAACCAGAGGAGTAGTTCTAACCAGAGGAGTAGTCCTAACCAGAGGAGTAGTTCTAACCAGAGGAGTAGTTCTAACCAGAGGAGTAGTTCTAACCAGAGGAGTAGTTCTAACCAGAGGAGTAGTTCTAACCAGAGGAGTAGTTCTAACCAGAGGAGTAGTCCTAACCAGAGGAGTAGTTCTAACCAGAGGAGTAGTTCTAACCAGAGGAGTAGTTCTAACCAGAGGAGTAGGGCCTAACCAGAGGAGTAGGGCCTAACCAGAGGAGTAGGGCCTAACCAGAGGAGTAGTTCTAACCAGAGGAGTAGTCCTAACCAGAGGAGTTCTAACCAGAGGAGTAGTTCTAACCAGAGGAGTAGTTCTAACCAGAGGAGTAGTTCTAACCAGAGGAGTAGTTCTAACCAGAGGAGTAGTTCTAACCAGAGGAGTAGTCCTAACCAGAGGAGTAGTTCTAACCAGAGGAGTAGTCCTAACCAGAGGAGTAGTTCTAACCAGAGGAGTAGTCCTAACCAGAGGAGTAGTCCTAACCAGAGGAGTAGTTCTAACCAGAGGAGTAGTCCTAACCAGAGGAGTAGTCCTAACCAGAGGAGTAGTTCTAACCAGAGGAGTAGTTCTAACCAGAGGAGTAGTTCTAACCAGAGGAGTAGTTCTAACCAGAGGAGTAGTCCTAACCAGAGGAGTAGTCCTAACCAGAGGAGTAGTCCTAACCAGAGGAGTAGTCCTAACCAGAGGAGTAGTTCTAACCAGAGGAGTAGTTCTAACCAGAGGAGTAGTTCTAACCAGAGGAGTAGTCCTAACCAGAGGAGTAGTCCTAACCAGAGGAGTAGTTCTAACCAGAGGAGTAGTTCTAACCAGAGGAGTAGTTCTAACCAGAGGAGTAGTCCTAACCAGAGGAGTAGTTCTAACCAGAGGAGTAGTCCTAACCAGAGGAGTAGTTCTAACCAGAGGAGTAGTCCTAACCAGAGGAGTAGTTCTAACCAGAGGAGTAGTTCTAACCAGAGGAGTAGTTCTAACCAGAGGAGTAGTTCTAACCAGAGGAGTAGTCCTAACCAGAGGAGTAGTCCTAACCAGAGGAGTAGTCCTAACCAGAGGAGTAGTTCTAACCAGAGGAGTAGTTCTAACCAGAGGAGTAGTCCTAACCAGAGGAGTAGTCCTAACCAGAGGAGTAGTTCTAACCAGAGGAGTAGTTCTAACCAGAGGAGTAGTTCTAACCAGAGGAGTAGTTCTAACCAGAGGAGTAGTCCTAACCAGAGGAGTAGTCCTAACCAGAGGAGTAGTCCTAACCAGAGGAGTAGTCCTAACCAGAGGAGTAGTCCTAACCAGAGGAGTAGTTCTAACCAGAGGAGTAGTCCTAACCAGAGGAGTAGTTCTAACCAGAGGAGTAGTCCTAACCAGAGGAGTAGTCCTAACCAGAGGAGTAGTTCTAACCAGAGGAGTAGTCCTAACCAGAGGAGTAGTTCTAACCAGAGGAGTAGTTCTAACCAGAGGAGTAGTTCTAACCAGAGGAGTAGTTCTAACCAGAGGAGTAGTCCTAACCAGAGGAGTAGTTCTAACCAGAGGAGTAGTCCTAACCAGAGGAGTAGTCCTAACCAGAGGAGTAGTTCTAACCAGAGGAGTAGTTCTAACCAGAGGAGTAGTTCTAACCAGAGGAGTAGTTCTAACCAGAGGAGTAGTCCTAACCAGAGGAGTAGTCCTAACCAGAGGAGTAGTCCTAACCAGAGGAGTAGTTCTAACCAGAGGAGTAGTCCTAACCAGAGGAGTAGTTCTAACCAGAGGAGTAGTTCTAACCAGAGGAGTAGTCCTAACCAGAGGAGTAGTCCTAACCAGAGGAGTAGTTCTAACCAGAGGAGTAGGGCCTAACCAGAGGAGTAGTCCTAACCAGAGGAGTAGTTCTAACCAGAGGAGTAGTCCTAACCAGAGGAGTAGTTCTAACCAGAGGAGTAGTTCTAACCAGAGGAGTAGTCCTAACCAGAGGAGTAGTCCTAACCAGAGGAGTAGGTCTAACCAGAGGAGTAGTCCTAACCAGAGGAGTAGTCCTAACCAGAGGAGTAGTTCTAACCAGAGGAGTAGTCCTAACCAGAGGAGTAGTTCTAACCACTAACCAGAGGAGTAGTTCTAACCACTAACCAGAGGAGTAGTTCTAACCAGAGGAGTAGTTCTAAGCAGAGGAGTAGTCCTAACCAGAGGAGTAGTTCTAACCAGAGGAGTAGTTCTAACCAGAGGAGTAGTCCTAACCAGAGGAGTAGTCCTAACCAGAGGAGTAGTCCTAACCAGAGGAGTAGTTCTAACCAGAGGAGTAGTTCTAACCAGAGGAGTAGTTCTAACCAGAGGAGTAGTTCTAACCAGAGGAGTAGTTCTAACCAGAGGAGTAGTTCTAACCAGAGGAGTAGTCCTAACCAGAGGAGTAGTCCTAACCAGAGGAGTAGTCCTAACCAGAGGAGTAGTCCTAACCAGAGGAGTAGTCCTAACCACTAACCAGAGGAGTAGTTCTAACCAGAGGAGTAGTCCTAACCAGAGGAGTAGTCCTAACCAGAGGAGTAGTTCTAACCAGAGGAGTAGTTCTAACCAGAGGAATAGTCCTAACCAGAGGAGTAGTCCTAACCAGAGGAGTAGTCCTAACCAGAGGAGAAGTCCTAACCACTAACCAGAGGAGTGGTTATCTTACATAAGTCTGCAAATGTGATTATTGGGATCTCCCGAGTGGCTCAGTGGTACAAGACACAGCATCTCAATGCAAGAGGCGTCACTGCAGTACCTGGTTTGAATCCAGGCTGCAACACATCCGGCCGTGATTGGGAGTCCAATTGGGGGGGGGCGCACAATTGGACCAGCGTCGTCTGGGTTTGGCCGTGGTAGGCCGTCATTGTAAATAAGAATTTGTTCTTATCTGACTTGCCAAGTTAAAATAAAATAAAAAATAAGTCTGCATATGCAGTTATGCATGTATTGCTTCTTTATAAAGGTGAATTTTTATGGTGAAAATTAGCTTCCCCAAACTTGAAACTCACATGCTGCTTATGTATACCAGTTAGGCTCTACACCGGTTGTAAAGTAGATTCATGTGCTTCATTTGAAGTTATTTGGACACTTAATTTCTGATACAAACCTTATTAAAACATATAGGACTATGGACTAGGCTACATGAGGTGTGATACTAACCTTATTAAAACATATAGGACTAGGCTACATGAGGTGTGATACTAACCTTATTAAAACATATAGGACTATGGGCTAGGCTACATGAGGTGTGATACTAACCTTATTAAAACATATAGGACTATGGGCTAGGCTACATGAGGTGTGATACTAACCTTATTAAAACATATAGGCCTATGGGCTAGGCTACATGAGGTGTGATACTAACCTTATTAAAACATATAGGACTATGGGCTAGGCTACATGAGGTGTGATACTAACCTTATTAAAACATATAGGACTATGGGCTAGGCTACATGAGGTGTGATACTAACCTTATTAAAACATATAGGACTATGGGCTAGGCTACATGAGGTGTGATACTAACCTTATTAAAACATATAGGACTATGGGCTAGGCTACATGAGGTGTGATACTAACCTTATTAAAACATATAGGACTATGGGCTAGGCTACATGAGGTGTGGTACTAACCTTATTAAAACATATAGGCCTATGGGCTAGGCTACATGAGGTGTGATACTAACCTTATTAACACATATAGGACTATGGGCTAGGCTACATGAGGTGTGATACTAACCTTATAGGACTATGGGCTAGGCTACATGAGGTGTGATACTAACCTTATTAAAACATATAGGACTATGGGCTAGGCTACATGAGGTGTGATACTAACCTTATTAAAACATATAGGACTATGGGCTAGGCTACATGAGGTGTGATACTAACCTTATTAAAACATATAGGACTATGGGCTAGGCTACATGAGGTGTGATACTAACCTTATTAAAACATATAGGACTATGGGCTAGGCTACATGAGGTGTGATACTAACCTTATTAAAACATATAGGACTATGGGCTAGACTACATGAGGTGTGATACTAACCTTATTAAAACATATAGGACTATGGGCTAGGCTACATGAGGTGTGATACTAACCTTATTAAAACATATAGAACTAGGCTACATGAGGTGTGGTACTAACCTTATTAAAACATATAGGACTATGGGCTAGGCTACATGAGGTGTGATACTAACCTTATTAAAACATATAGGACTATGGACTAGGCTACATGAGGTGTGATACTAACCTTATTAAAACATATAGGACTATGGGCTAGGCTACATGAGGTGTGATACTAACCTTATTAAAACATATAGGCCTATGGGCTAGGCTACATGAGGTGTGATACTAACCTTATTAAAACATATAGGACTATGGGCTACATGAGGTGTGATACAAACCTTATTAAAACATATAGGACTATGGGCTAGGCTACATGAGGTGTGATACTAACCTTATTAAAACATATAGGACTATGGGCTAGGCTACATGAGGTGTGATACTAACCTTATTAAAACATATAGGACTATGGGCTAGGCTACATGAGGTGTGGTACTAACCTTATTAAAACATATAGGACTATGGGCTAGGCTACATGAGGTGTGATACTAACCTTATTAAAACATATAGGACTATGGGCTAGGCTACATGAGGTGTGATACTAACCTTATTAAAACATATAGGACTATGGGCTAGGCTACATGAGGTGTGATACTAACCTTATTAAAACATATAGGACTATGGGCTAGGCTACATGAGGTGTGATACTAACCTTATTAAAACATATAGGACTATGGGCTAGGCTACATGAGGTGTGATACTAACCTTATTAAAACATATAGGACTATGGGCTAGGCTACATGAGGTGTGATACTAACCTTATTAAAACATATAGGACTATGGGCTAGGCTACATGAGGTGTGATACAAACCTTATTAAAACATATAGGACTATGGGCTAGGCTACATGAGGTGTGATACTAACCTTATTAAAACATATAGGACTATGGGCTAGGCTACATGAGGTGTGATACTAACCTTATTAAAACATATAGGACTATGGGCTAGGCTACATGAGGTGTGATTCTAACCTTATTAAAACATATAGGACTATGGGCTAGGCTACATGAGGTGTGATACTAACCTTATTAAAACATATAGGACTATGGGCTAGGCTACATGAGGTGTGATACTAACCTTATTAAAACATATAGGACTAGGCTACATGAGGTGTGATACTAACCTTATTAAAACATATAGGACTATGGGCTAGGCTACATGAGGTGTGATACTAACCTTATTAAAACATATAGGACTATGGGCTAGGCTACATGAGGTGTGATACTAACCTTATTAAAACATATAGGACTATGGGCTAGGCTACATGAGGTGTGATACTAACCTTATTAAAACATATAGGACTATGGGCTAGGCTACATGAGGTGTGATACTAACCTTATTAAAACATATAGGACTATGGGCTAGGCTACATGAGGTGTGATACTAACCTTATTAAAACATATAGGCCTATGGGCTAGGCTACATGAGGTGTGATACTAACCTTATTAAAACATATAGGACTATGGGCTAGGCTACATGAGGTGTGATACTAACCTTATTAAAACATATAGGACTATGGGCTAGGCTACATGAGGTGTGATACTAACCTTATTAAAACATATAGGACTATGGGCTAGGCTACATGAGGTGTGATACTAACCTTATTAAAACATATAGGACTATGGGCTAGGCTACATGAGGTGTGATACTAACCTTATTAAAACATATAGGACTATGGGCTAGGCTACATGAGGTGTGATACTAACCTTATTAAAACATATAGGACTATGGGCTAGGCTACATGAGGTGTGATACTAACCTTATTAAAACATATAGGACTAGGCTACATGAGGTGTGATACTAACCTTATTAAAACATATAGGACTAGGCTACATGAGGTGTGGTACTAACCTTATTAAAACATATAGGACTAGGCTACATGAGGTGTGATACTAACCTTATTAAAACATATAGGACTAGGCTACATGAGGTGTGATACTAACCTTATTAAAACATATAGGACTATGGGCTAGGCTACATGAGGTGTGATACTAACCTTATTAAAACATATAGGACTATGGGCTAGGCTACATGAGGTGTGATACTAACCTTATTAAAACATATAGGACTATGGACTAGGCTACATGAGGTGTGATACTAACCTTATTAAAACATATAGGTCTATGGGCTAGGCTACATGAGGTGTGATACTAACCTTATTAAAACATATAGGACTATGGACTAGGCTACATGAGGTGTGATACTAACCTTATTAAAACATATAGGACTATGGGCTAGGCTACATGAGGTGTGATACTAACCTTATTAAAACATATAGGACTATGGGCTAGGCTACATGAGGTGTGATACTAACCTTATTAAAACATATAGGACTATGGACTAGGCTACATGAGGTGTGATACTAACCTTATTAAAACATATAGGCCTATGGGCTAGGCTACATGAGTTGTGATACTAACCTTATTAAAACATATAGGACTATGGACTAGGCTACATGAGGTGTGATACTAACCTTATCAAAACATATAGGACTATGGGCTAAGCTACATGAGGTGTGATACTAACCTTATTAAAACATATAGGCCTATGGGCTAGGCTACATGAGGTGTGATACTAACCTTATTAAAACATATAGGACTATGGGCTAGGCTACATGAGGTGTGATACTAACCTTATTAAAACATATAGGACTATGCTACATGAGGTGTGATACTAACCTTATTAAAACATATAGGACTATGGGCTAGGCTACATGAGGTGTGATACTAACCTTATTAAAACATATAGGACCAGGCTACATGAGGTGTGATACTAACCTTATTAAAACATATAGGCCTATGGGCTAGGCTACATGAGGTGTGATACTAACCTTATTAAAACATATAGGACTATGGGCTAGGCTACATGAGGTGTGATACTAACCTTATTAAAACATATAGGACTATGGGCTAGGCTACATGAGGTGTGATACTAACCTTATTAAAACATATAGGACTATGGGCTAGGCTACATGAGGTGTGATACTAACCTTATTAAAACATATAGGCCTATGGGCTAGGCTACATGAGGTGTGATACTAACCTTATTAAAACATATAGGACTATGGGCTAGGCTACATGAGGTGTGATACTAACCTTATTAAAACATATAGGACTATGGGCTAGGCTACATGAGGTGTGATACTAACCTTATTAAAACATATAGGACTATGGGCTAGGCTACATGAGGTGTGATACTAACCTTATTAAAACATATAGGACTATGGACTAGGCTACATGAGGTGTGATACTAACCTTATTAAAACATATAGACCTATGGGCTAGGCTACATGAGGTGTGATACTAACCTTATTAAAACATATAGGACTATGGGCTAGGCTACATGAGGTGTGGTACTAACCTTATTAAAACATATAGGACTATGGGCTAGGCTACATGAGGTGTGATACTAACCTTATTAAAACATATAGGACTATGGGCTAGGCTACATGAGGTGTGGTACTAACCTTATTAAAACATATAGGACTATGGGCTAGGCTACATGAGGTGTGATACTAACCTTATTAAAACATATAGGACTATGGGCTAGGCTACATGAGGTGTGATACTAACCTTATTAAAACATATAGGACTATGGGCTAGGCTACATGAGGTGTGATACTAACCTTATTAAAACATATAGGACTATGGGCTAGGCTACATGAGGTGTGATACTAACCTTATCAAAACATATAGGACTATGGGCTAGGCTACATGAGGTGTGATACTAACCTTATTAAGACATCTAGGACTATGGGCTAGGCTACATGAGGTGTGCGACTATGATTTGAAAAAGGATGCAAAGAAAGGCTTGTACTGGGCATCATTTATGAGTGATAGGCCAGTATTGTCACCCATAACACTATTCTTGATTTAATCTTGTCTTTACATACTAAATAATATATGTGTGAAATTTGTATTGATTTCAGAATAGACCATTATCATGCACCTGTCTTGAAACAGCGGGAATAAATACATGTCATCTATGCACTTAAATAGCGAATTGGAGGACGCTTTTCCCTTGGTTCATTTTCATGCCAGCCAGGTAGACTATACTCCTGATGTAAATATAAGCAATGTGCTTAATATTAGGAAAGTTGAGAAATAAATATAGTAGGCCTAGCCTATAGAAAGCTGTTGGGATCCTCCTCTTTTTAATAGAGGCCATCACTCTGTTTTCTCCCACAATTGCCTATAGAAATGTTGTGCAACATGAGCTCATGGGCTCTCATGAAGTGTTTGATTAGATTTTCCATTACATTTGTATTGATGTCAAAGTGATTATAGGGACAATAGAGTGCTGAGTACCAGGCAGTTAGCACATTTGGTAGGCTACTAAGCTTAGTTACCGTGACTAAACGGTCACGTGGAATTTGACTGCGGTCGTGACTCGTGACCACTGGTGTGGCAGTAATACGTTCACCGTAACAGCCCTATCTGGGTGGCGTTCATTAAACAGAAGAAAACAGACTGAAACACCTGAACTTGTCCGTAAAAGAGACATACATTCTCGTTTCCTGTTGATGACCTTCTGCTACCGTGTGCCCTAATGAATATGACCCGGTGTCTATGAGGACCTGCAACATGGGAAGCGTATGCCTACCGTGACATTTTATTCTCCTCCTATCTCCGACTAAAACAAACTAACTCTGGGGGGATTATCAGGAGCAGATCATTCTCATTCTAGACACACATTGGGACAGACATATGATTGTTATATAATTCAGTCAGTTGTGTTTTTTTTTCACACAGATGTAGGACATCCACATGCATGCTAATGTGGCATTAGGTTGATCTGTTAGCTGTGTTTGTGTAGTACGGCAGGTTTTTGTCCTTGTTGGAAAAGAGAGGGGATTTTTAGAGCACATCCCTCTCTCCCTCCCCCCTCCCTCTCTCCCCCTCTCTGTCTCTCCATCTCCCTCTGTCTCTCCCTCCCTCCCTCCCCCCTCCCTCCTCCCTCTCCCTCCCTCCCTCTCTGTCTCTCCCTCCGACTCTCTCTCTCTCTCCCTCGCTCTCTCTCTCCCTACCTATCTGTCTCTCCCTCCCTCTCTCTCTCTCTCTTTCCCTCTCTCTCTCTCCATCTCTCTCTCTCCCTACCTATCTGTCTCTCCCTCCCTCTCTCTGTCTCTCCCTCCCTCTCCGTCTCTCCCTCCCTGTCTCTCCCTCTCTCTCTGTCTCTCCCTACCTATCTGTCTCTCCCTCCCTCTCCCTCTCTCCCTCTCCATCTCTCCCTCCCTCTCCACCCCCCCCCTCTCCGTCTCTCCCTCCCTCCCTCCCTTTCAGTCTCTCTCTCTCTCTCTCTCTCTCTCTCTCTCTCTCTCTCTCTCTCTCTCTCTCTCTCTCTCTCTCTCTCTCTCTCTCTCTCTCTCTCCCTACCTATCTGTCTCTCCCTCCCTCTCCCTCTCTCCCTCCCTCTCCAGCTCTCCCTCCCTTTCCCTCTCCATCTCTCCCCCTCTCTCTTTCTCTGTGTGCATCTTTGTCTCACCCCCCTCCCCTCTCTCAGCAGAGCACATAGCTGTGAGGATCAGTGAATTATTCATTTTAAATGAAAGCAGTAGGTTTAAGAAACTATTTTTTAAATTACTAATACTCTACCGACTCTCTTTTTTTTTAAATGTAAAGCCTCACAGGAGAGATTTATTTACAGGCTAAATGTTTGAAAACATGAATAATATTAAGACGAGACAACATTAAAACATGCAGGCCTGTAAGTAGTAGCTGTGTTATCAAAGTGGGAAATAGTAGAAGAGTCTGTAGCTGTTTTTGGTTGGTAGTGTTTCTCTCTTTCTCATCCCTTTTGAAAGGCCCGTATTCATCTGAATTGGAGCCGCTGCCACAGCGTAATTCAGCGGCATGTAGAGAGTACCACGCAACGGTCAAGTGTTGAGGTGGGCAGAGGGCTCCCTGTAGTGGCATGATGCCCTGCTGCGTTGCCATGACAGTCAGAGGACCGAGCTCTAGCTCAGCTAGATAATGCAGGAGGAACTCAGAGCTTACTTGGCCCACTGCAATGTATTGCAATCAACCAGGAACATTGTTCTTAGTCTATTGATATTCCCATCTCCAATCATTCAGAAGTTTAATATGCACAAGTCATTTCAGAGGAATGGAGCTCTGGGTTTGAGGAGATTTTGTTTGACTGCAGGGGGTCAAGAAAGGACAGAGAGGGTTTCAAATCATTACTGTCTCTTTCAGTCTCTCTCTCGCTCTCTCTCTCCCCCCTTCCCTCCGGAATATCTTTGGCATTTTCCATTAACTGAGCGTCTCATTCCGTTGAAGTTCTTTGGCCTCACTGGTTGGCTTCCTGTCTCTGAACAGTAATGAGCTGATTGGCTGTCTGCCTAGAGAAGTAATGAGCTGATTGGCTCTCTGTCCAGAGCAGTAATGACCTGATTGGCTGTCTGCCCAGAGCAGTAATAAGCTGATTGGCTATGTCAAAAGTTTGGACACCTACTCATTCAAGGGTTTTTCTACATTGTAGAATAATAGTGAAGACATCAAAACTATGAAATAACACGTCTGGAATGATGTAGTAACCAAAAAAAGTGTTAAAAAAATCTAAATGTCACACCCTAATCTGTTTCAACTGTCTTTGCGCTTGTCTCCACCCCCCACCAGGTGTCGCCCATCTTCCCCACTTATCCCCTGGGTATTTATACCTGTGTTCTCTGTTTGTCTGTTGACAGTTTGTCTTGTTTGTCAAGTCAACCAGTGTTTTGTCTCAGCTCCTGCTTTTCTCCAGTCTCTCTTTTTCTCGTCCTCCTGGTTTTGACCCTTGCCTGTCCTGACTGAGCTTGCGTACCTGACCACTCTGCCTGCCCCTGACCCTGAGCCTGTTGGCCATCCGGTACCGTTGCCCCTCCTCTGGTTTTCTGACCCCTGCCTGCCTTGACCTGTCTATTGCCTGTCCCTGTCCCTGTCCCTGTCCCTGTCCCTGTCCCTGTCCCTGTCCCTGTCCCTGTCCCTGTCCCTGTCCCTGTCCCTGTCCCTGCCCCTGTCCCTGCCCCTGTCCCTGCCCCTGTCCCTGCCCCTGCCCCTGCCCCTGTCCCTGTCCCTGTCCCTGTCCCTGTCCCTGTCCCTGCCCCTGCCCCTGCCCCTGCCCCTGCCCCTGCCCCTGCCACTCGGACCGCAGATTGATGGAAGATCATCAAGGACAACAACCACCCGAGCCACTGCCTGTTCACCCCGCTATCATCCAGAAGGCAAGGTCAGTACAGGTGCATCAAAGCAGGGACCGAGAGACTGAAAAACAGCTTCTATCTCAAGGCCATCAGACTGTTAAACAGCCACCACTAACATTTAGCGGCCGCTGCCAACATACTGACTCAACTCCAGCCACTTTAAT
This sequence comes from Salvelinus alpinus, assembly GCF_045679555.1. Taxonomy (NCBI): domain Eukaryota; kingdom Metazoa; phylum Chordata; class Actinopteri; order Salmoniformes; family Salmonidae; genus Salvelinus; species Salvelinus alpinus. The sequence continues at coordinate 3,043,112 of NC_092091.1, forward strand.
AATAAATAATTGGATGAAATAAATGTATCACTAGCCACTTTAAACAATGCCACTTAATATAATGTTTACATACCCTACATTACTCATCTCATATGTATATGTATATACTGTACTCTATATCATCTACTGCATCTTGCCATCTTTATGTAATAAATGTATCACTAGCCACTTTAAACAATGCCACTTTATATAATGTTTACATACCCTACATTACTCATCTCATATGTATATACTGTACTCTATACCATCTACTGCATCTTGCCTATGCCATTCGGCCATCGCTCATCCATATATTTATATGTACATATTATTATTCATTCCTTTACACTTGTGTGTATAAGGTAGTTGTTGTGAAATTGTTAGGTTAGATTACTTGTTGGTTATTACTGCATGGTCAGAACTAGAAGCACAAGCATTTCGCTACACTCGCATTAACATCTGCTAACCATGTGTATGTGACCAATAACATGGGATTTGATTTGAAATGTGATTATATTTGATTTGCCTGGCAGTTAGGCTCTAGGATCTGTTCTCACTGGCCTGAAGAGTTGCTATGGGAGGCTTGTGTTGTGGTAACAGGATAATGTGTTGATCTCCCTGGTAGATAGAGCCAAGAGCTTTCTCTACCTCTATCAGTGTGCTAGGTTCTACTTGTGATGTGCTAGGTTCTACCTGTGATGTGCTAGGTTCTACCTGTGATGTACTAGGTTCTACCTGTGATGTGCTAGGTTCTACCAGTGATGTGCTAGGTTCTACCAGTGAGGTGCTAGGTTCTACCTGTGATGTGCTAGGTTCTACCAGTGATGTGCTAGGTTCTACCAGTGATGTGCTAGGTTCTACCAGTGATGTGTTAGGTTCTACCTGTGAGGTGCTAGGTTCTATCAGTGAGGTGCTAGGTTCTACCTGTGATGTGCTAGGTTCTACCAGTGATGTGCTAGGTTCTACCAGTGATGTGCTAGGTTCTACCTGTGATGTGCTAGGTTCTACCAGTGATGTGCTAGGTTCTACCAATGATGTGCTAGGTTGTACCAGTGATGTGCTAGGTTCTACCAGTGATGTGCTAGGTTCTATCAGTGAGGTGCTAGGTTCTACCTGTGATGTGCTAGGTTCTACCAGTGATGTGCTAGGTTCTACCAGTGATGTGCTAGGTTCTACCAGTGATGTGTTAGGTTCTACCTGTGAGGTGCTAGGTTCTATCAGTGAGGTGCTAGGTTCTACCTGTGATGTGCTAGGTTCTACCAGTGATGTGCTAGGTTCTACCAGTGATGTGCTAGGTTCTACCTGTGAGGTGCTAGGTTCTACCTGTGATGTGCTAGGTTCTACCAGTGATGTGCTAGATTCTACCTGTGAGGTGCTAGGTTCTACCTGTGAGGTGCTAGGTTCTACCTGTGATGTGCTAGGTTCTACCAGTGATGTGCTAGGTTCTACCAGTGATGTGCTCGGTTCTATCAGTGAGGTGCTAGGTTCTACCTGTGATGTGCTAGGTTCTATCAGTGATGCACTAGGTTCTACCTGTGATGTGCTAGATTATATCAGTGATGTGCTAGGTTCTACCTGTGATGTGCTAGGTTCTATCAGTGATGTGATAGGTTCTACCTGTGATGTGATAGGTTCTACCTGTGAGGTGCTAGATTCTATCAGTGATGTGCTAGGTTCTATCAGTGATGTGCTAGGTTCTACCTGTGATGTGCTAGGTTCTATCAGTGAGGTGCTAGGTTCTACCTGTGATTTGCTTGGTTCTATCAGTGAGGTGCTAGGTTCTACCTGTGATGTGCTAGGTTCTACCAGTGAAGTGCTAGGTTCTACCAGTGAAGTGCTAGGTTCTACCAGTGATGTGCTAGGTTCTACCAGTGATGTGCTAGGTTCTATCAGTGAGGTGCTAGGTTCTATCAGTGAGGTGCTAGGTTCTACCTGTGATGTGCTAGGTTCTACCAGTGAGGTGCTAGGTTCTACCTGTGATGTGCTAGGTTCTACCAGTGATGTGCTAGGTTCTATCAGTGAGGTGTTAGGTTCTATCAGTGAGGTGCTAGGTTCTACCTGTGATGTGCTAGGTTCTACCAGTGAAGTGCTAGGTTCTACCAGTGATGTGCTAGGTTCTACCAGTGATGTGCTAGGTTCTATCAGTGAGGTGCTAGGTTCTATCAGTGAGGTGCTAGGTTCTATCAGTGAGGTGCTAGGTTCTACCAGTGATGTGCTAGGTTCTATCAGTGAGGTGCTAGGTTCTATCAGTGAGGTGCTAGGTTCTACCAGTGAGGTGCTAGGTTCTATCAGTGAGGTGCTAGGTTCTATCAGTGAGGTGCTAGATTCTACCAGTGAGGTGATAGGTTCTACCAGTGAGGTGATAGGTTCTATCAGTGAGGTGCTAGGTTCTATCAGTGAGGTGCTAGGTTCTATCAGTGAGGTGCTAGGTTCTATCAGTGAGGTGCTAGATTCTACCAGTGAGGTGCTAGGTTCTACCAGTGAGGTGATAGGTTCTATCAGTGAGGTGCTAGGTTCTATCAGTGAGGTGCTAGGTTCTATCAGTGAGGTGCTAGTTGTGGCGATAATGATTGAGATGTGTGCTGCATCCCTGCTCCATTGAAGAACAAGGTAGGAGGTCTCTTTGTCTGCTGCGAAGGTTTCCTGACAGCTTTAGGTCAACACTAGGGTGGTATTTGTTTATGAGGGATGGGCAAGTAGCTAGGTAATTCCATGGTAATACTCTTCTCATATCTCTACTGTGAGTTTATATAACCCTGGTAACCATTAGCACTTGTACGTACACAGTGAATTAGAGGCACATGCATTACATACGGTAGAGTTGTTGAACAAGAGCTGGTTAGCGCACCAGAGTGGCTTGGATTTACCATAGTGATGTAACAGAATCTACCCTGACAAGATGAAGAGGTATTACAGGCCATGCTCCAGCACTGTGAGTACTGTGTAGAGAGTAGAGCTGATGAGTTTCTGTGATAATGGCTTGTTTTGTCCTCCTAAATATGCCACAGTTTTTAACAGAACTGTGGCTGTACATAGTACTGATTATTTAGGCTTACTGACGTACTGTTGACTATCTTTTAACATATTCAGAGTTATGCCTGGTGGGAATTGGTATTTTGCGTCTTTTTAAAACATTGTGGATGCGCTGATTGACAAACCAATTTCCTTTCGGGATTAGTATTTATTATTTTCTATTCTATTATTCCAAGCTTGTGAAAGAGTTCACGTTTTTAGATAGATATAGTGCCTTCAGAACTATTTTCTTCCTGCATTTTGTTGTGTTAAAGCCTGAATTTCAAATGGATTCAATTTAGATTTGTTTTCTCATTGGCCTATACACCATACCCCATTTCAAAGTGGAATTATGTTTTTCGAAATTTCGACAAATTCATTCAAAATGAAAAGCTGAAATGTTTTGAGTCAACTCCTTTTGTTATGGCAAGCCTAAATAAGTTCAGGAGTAAAAATGTGCTTAACAAGTTGCCGGAGAGGAAGGAAACCTCTCAGAGATTTCACCATGAAGCCAATTGTCACGACTTCCGCCGAAGTCGGTCCCTCTCCTTGTTCGGGGGGCGTTTGGCGGTCGACGTCACCGGCTTTCTAGCCACCTCCGATCCACTTTTCATTTTCCATTTGTTTTGTCTTTGTTTTACACACCTGATTTCAATCCCACAATTACTGTTTCATTATTTAACTCTCTGTTCCCCTATGGGTTTTTGTGAGTGATTGTTTGTTGTATTTTCGGTCTGTCATGGTGTGCGTGTATTTGTTACTTTGTATATTTGACATTTTGAGTAAAGTACGTTGATTGTCCTGCGCCTGACTCTCGACACCAGCCACACATATGACCCCTTTACACCAATGGTGACTTTAAAACAGTTACAGAGTTTAATAACTGTGATAGGAGAAAACTGAGGATGGATCAACAACATTGTAGTTACTAATCTCCATGACAGAGTGAAAAGAAGGAAGCCTTTACAGAATACAAATATTCCAAAACATGCCTCCTGTTTGCAATAACGTACTAAAGTAAAACTGCGGCAAAGAAACAAACTTTATGTCCTGAATACAAAGTGTTATGTTTTGGGGCAAATCCAACACAGCACATAACTGAGTACCACTCTTAATATTTTCAAGCATGGTGGTGGCTGCATCATGTTATGGGCATGCTTGTCATCTGCAAGGACTAGGGAGTTTTTCTTAGGATAAAAAGAAATGGGATAGAGCTAAGCACAGGCAAAATGCTAGAGAAAAACCTGGTTCAGTCGGCTTTCCACCAGACACTGGGAGTTGAATTCCCCATTTCAACAGGATAATAACATAAAACACAAGGCCAAATGTAGAACGGAGTTGCTTACCAAGATGACATTGAATGTTCCTGAGTGACCTAGTTACAGTTTTGACTTAAATCGGCTTGAAATTCTATGGTAAGACATGAAAATGGCTGTCTAGCAATGATCAACAACCAATTTGACAGAGGATGAAGAATTTTGAAAAGAATAGTGGGCAAATATTGTACAATCCAGGTGTGTTAAGCTCTTAGAGAATTACCCAGAAAGCCTCACCGCTGTAATCACTGTTAAAGGTGATTCTAACATGTATTGACTCAGGGCTGTGAATACTTATGTAAATTAGATATTTTTGTATTTTATTTTCAATAAATTTGCAAACATTTATAAAAACATGTTTTCACCTTGTCATTATGGGGTATTGTGTGTAATTGTGTGAGAAAAATATTTAGCACCAACGGCCACTGACTTTTAAATTTAGTACATTTTTTTATATATATATTTTTTTAAATTATGTCCTGCACCTTCCCCAACTTTTCCTAAATGTTTATATTTTACACTGCTCAGTTGTCAGAATTTTTAAGTACCCAGCCAGGCGCTAATGCATCACTCTCTCTCCTCACTGATTGAATGATAAAAATGGAAAAAGGGTATGAATAGTTTCTGAAGGCTGTAGATGGTTCAAGTTCAGACCAACGTGATTTTCTTTCTTTCTTTCCCCAGAAGGATGGTCCCAGTCTACCGTCATACGATGCCCTGGCCCGGATCCTCCCAGACGGTCCCAGTCTACCGTCATACGATGCCCTGGCCCGCATCCTCCCAGACGGTCCCAGTCTACCGTCATACGATGCCCTGGCCCGCATCCTCCCAGACGGTCCCAGTCTACCGTCATACGATGCCCTGGCCCGCATCCTCCCAGACAACACCCCTCCAGCTGGGAAAACAGAGGGTCCACAGAGCAACGGCCACATCAACAGGACGTATCAGAAACATAATCCACGCAAAAGGTAATACCCCTGTAACACAGTTTGTCAAAACGGTCTTTAATATTGATATGTAGCGGTACAATGGTCACCAAATATTCATTTCTAGCTGAGTATTGTATTTTGATGATCACCAAATGTTTTCTCCTTCCGTATCATCAGAGCTCCTCTCCCTGACTTTGAGGATGACCTTCCAAACAAAGTGAGTAAAGCGTCTATACCAACACAAACCACTCTTCAAAATCACCGGTCCTCAACGAGGAGTGAGAGATGCGGGTATTGGGCTGGTTGCCTGACTCTCCTCTGAAATCCTCTGTGTCTGAGAGACAGCCCTCGTCTCAGGCCCCTTGGCGTAGAACTAGGAAGCTGGTTACAGATGGTAAATTCCCCCCGGGCTGCCTAGAGACTTCTGTGTCTGTGTGCTGGTTAGTTATTCAGGGGACAACGACGACTGAAAGGTCAACAAGGCGATCCCATGGTGAGGCTTGAGGCTGTGGGATTCAGACAGTCTGAAATGGGGTATAGCTCCTCCACTGAGATCAACATGGCTGCAGATAGAATAGTTTAACATTTATCTGTGTGTCTGAGCTACTAGAGAGAAAACATGTTGATGAGACACCTTCTGCCGCTAGTGGAAGAGGTCTAGATGGCATCAAATCTCATGTTGTTGACCTCATTCTATACTCTAGTCATATGTCTTAGTAATGAGGATACTGATCAATCATGGTGGTTTTAGACCCATTTAGCCTGGATTTAAATGGGGCCTGATCGACACGTTATTATACTGTAAAACTTTAGTTGTAAAGAACATGTTGCCTTTGTAATACCTTTACCCTTGTTCATACCAGCACATAAATATATATCCACACACACACACACACACCCTTTCATCATATAGCCTCCCAGGGAGCGAGCTGACTGCCATCTGTTTGTGATGTGATTGTCCTGGAGCGACAGAGAGGAGTGTTGCAGTGAGGCCTCCATCCTGTTGTGTCTTCAAAGCAGAAGGAGAGGAGGGAGAGAGAGACCCCCTCATCCACTCCTCCCTCCCACTATATCCCCTTGCTCCCCCATCACAGCCCTCCCTTACTCTCTCAAGTCATCTCCCCGTCCCCTCCACCCCCTGCTGAGCCTCCGCCCGTCCCCTGTCTCATCTGCAGTCATATGATTGTCACCTTGTGCCCTTTCAATTAGACGCTCAATTTCATCCCCAGGTCTCAGGGGGTTACTACCACACAACCCCTCCTTCCTCCTCCTCCTCTCCCCATACTGCTTCCTCCTCCTCCTCCTCCTCTCCCCATACTGCTTCCTCCTCCTCCTCCTCCTCCTCCTCCCCTCCCCATACTGCTTCCTCCTCCTCCTCTCACCATACTGCTTCCTCCTCCTCCTCCTCTCCCCATACTCCTTCCTCCTCCTCCTCTCCCCATACTGCTTCCTCCTCCTCCTCCTCCTCTCCCCATACTGCTTCCTCCTCCTCCTCCTCCTCCTCTCCCCATACTCCTTCCTCCTCCTCCTCTCCCCATACTGCTTCCTCCTCCTCCACTTCCTCCTCTCCCCATACTGCTTCCTCCTCCTCCTCTCACTATACTGCTTCCTCCTCCTCCTCCTCTCCCCATACTCCTTCCTCCTCCTCCCCTCCCCATACTGCTTCCTCCTCCTCCTCCTCCTTCTCTCCCCATACTCCTTCCTCCTCCTCCTCCTCTCCCCATACTGCTTCCTCCTCCTCCTCCTCCTCCTCCTCTCCCCATACTCCTTCCTCCTCCTCCTCCCCTCCCCATACTGCTTCCTCCTCCTCCTCCTCCTCCTCCTCCCCTCCCCATACTGCTTCCTCCTCCTCCTCTCACCATACTGCTTCCTCCTCCTCCTCCTCTCCCCATACTCCTTCCTCCTCCTCCTCTCCCCATACTGCTTCCTCCTCCTCCTCCTCCTCTCCCCATACTGCTTCCTCCTCCTCCTCCTCCTCCTCTCCCCATACTCCTTCCTCCTCCTCCTCTCCCCATACTGCTTCCTCCTCCTCCACTTCCTCCTCTCCCCGTACTGCTTCCTCCTCCTCCTCCTCCTCTCCCCATACTGCTTCCTCCTCCTCCTCCTCCTCCTCCCCTCCCCATACTGCTTCCTCCTCCTCCTCCCCTCCCCATACTGCTTCCTCCTCCTCCTCCTCCTCCTCTCCCCATACTGCTTTCTCCTCCTCCTTCCCATACTGCTTCCTCCTCCTCCTCCTCCTCCTCTCCCCATACTGCTTCCTCCTCCTCCTCTCCCCATACTGCTTCCTCCTCCTCCTCTCCCCATACTGCTTCCTCCTCCTCCTCCTCCTCTCACCATACTGCTTCCTCCTCCTCCTCCTCCTTCCTCCTCTCCCCATACTGCTTCCTCCTCCTCCTCTCACTATACTGCTTCCTCCTCCTCCTCCTCTCCCCATACTGCTTCCTCCTCCTCCCCTCCCCATACTGCTTCCTCCTCCTCCTCCTCCTTCTCTCCCCATACTCCTTCCTCCTCCTCCTCCTCTCCCCATACTGCTTCCTCCTCCTCCTCCTCCTCCTCCTCTCCCCATACTCCTTCCTCCTCCTCCTCCCCTCCCCATACTGCTTCCTCCTCCTCCTCCTCCTCCTCCTCCTCTCCCCATACTGCTTCCTCCTCCTCCTCCTCTCCCCATACTGCTTCCTCCTCCTCCTCCCAAACCCCGCCTATAACCACACCACCCTAGATTGGAATCTGAATCCCCCCTCTACCTCCCAGCCTCTATTCAGCTCTTTATACGCACCCTGACTGATAGACACCTGTATGATGATGTACAGCCAGCTAGGACACACCCTGACCTTGACTGAAGGACACACACTGCTACACACCCCACTTCACAACAGGCAGACACATGTCTCACACACAGAGACAGGCCGCTACAACAATAACAGACTCACCGCTTCAACAATAACAGACACACAGCTACAACAATAACAGACACACCGCTACAACAATAACAGACACACCGCTACAACAATAACAGACACACCGCTACAACAATAACAGACACACCGCTACAACAATAACAGACACACCGCTACAACAACAACAGACACACCGCTACAACAATAACAGACACACCGCTACAACAATAACAGACACACCACAGAGACACACCGCTACAACAACAACAGACACGCCACAGCGAGAAGAGGCCAACAACAATGGCCCAGGGTTAGTTGCTATATCTCCACTGTATGGATCAGTCAACAGTACCAGTCTGCAGGTGGATATAATGCTGTATGTATCAGTCAACAGTAACAGTCTGCTGGTGGATATAATGCTGTATGGATCAGTCAACAGTACCAGTCTGCAGGTGGATATAATGCTGTATGTATCAGTCAACAGTAACAGTCTGCTGGTGGATATAATGCTGTATGTATCAGTCAACAGTAACAGTCTGCTGGTGGATATAATGCTGTATGGATCAGTCAACAGTAACAGTCTGCTGGTGGATATAATGCTGTATGTATCAGTCAACAGTAACAGTCTGCTGGTGGATATAATGCTGTATGGATCAGTCAACAGTACCAGTCTGCAGGTGGATATAATGCTGTATGTATCAGTCAACAGTAACAGTCTGCTGGTGGATATAATGCTGTATGGATCAGTCAACAGTACCAGTCTGCTGGTGGATATAATGCTGTATGTGTCAGTCAACAGTAACAGTCTGCTGGTGGATATAATGCTGTATGGATCAGTCAACAGTAACAGTCTGCTGGTGGATATAATGCTGTATGGATCAGTCAACATTAACAGTCTGCTGGTGGATATAATGCTGTATGGATCAGTCAACAGTAACAGTCTGCTGGTGGATATAATGCTGTATGGATCAGTCAACAGTAACAGTCTGCTGGTGGATATAATGCTGTATGGATCAGTCAACAGTAACAGTCTGCTGGTGGATATAATGCTGGATCAGTCAACAGTAACAGTCTAATGGTGGATATAATGCTGTATGGATCAGTCAACAGTAACAGTCTGCTGGTGGATATAATGCTGTATGGATCAGTCAACAGTAACAGTCTGCTGGTGGATATAATGCTGTATGGGTCAGTCAACAGTAACAGTCTGCTGGTGGATATAATGCTGTATGGATCAGTCAACAGTAACAGTCTGCTGGTGGATATAATGCTGTATGGATCAGTCAACAGTAACAGTCTGCTGGTGGATATAATGCTGTATGGATCAGTCAACAGTATCAGTCTGCTGGTGGATATAATGCTGTATGGATCAGTCAACAGTAACAGTCTGCTGGTGGATATAATGCTGTATGGATCAGTCAACAGTAACAGTCTGCTGGTGGATATAATGCTGTATGGATCAGTCAACAGTAACAGTCTGCTGGTGGATATAATGCTGTATGGATCAGTCAACAGTAACAGTCTGCTGGTGGATATAATGCTGTATGGATCAGTCAACAGTAACAGTCTGCTGGTGGATATAATGCTGTATGTATCAGTCAACAGTAACAGTCTGCTGGTGGATATAATGCTGTATCAGTCAACAGTAACAGTCTAATGGTGGATATAATGCTGTATGGATCAGTCAACAGTAACAGTCTGCTGGTGGATATAATGCTGTATGGATCAGTCAACAGTAACAGTCTGCTGGTGGATATAATGCTGTATGGATCAGTCAACAGTAACAGTCTGCTGGTGGATATAATGCTGTATGGATCAGTCAACAGTAACAGTCTGCTGGTGGATATAATGCTGTATGGATCAGTCAACAGTAACAGTCTGCTGGTGGATATAATGCTGTATGGATCAGTCAACAGTATCAGTCTGCTGGTGGATATAATGCTGTATGGATCAGTCAACAGTAACAGTCTGCTGGTGGATATAATGCTGTATGGATCAGTCAACAGTAACAGTCTGCTGGTGGATATAATGCTGTATGGATCAGTCAACAGTAACAGTCTGCTGGTGGATATAATGCTGTATCAGTCAACAGTAACAGTCTAATGGTGGATATAATGCTGTATGGATCAGTCAACAGTAACAGTCTGCTGGTGGATATAATGCTGTATGGATCAGTCAACAGTAACAGTCTGCTGGTGGATATAATGCTGTATGGATCAGTCAACAGTAACAGTCTGCTGGTGGATATAATGCTGTATGGATTAGTCAACAGTAACAGTCTGCTGGTGGATATAATGCTGTATGGATCAGTCAACAGTAACAGTCTGCTGGTGGATATAATGCTGTATGGATCAGTCAACAGTAACAGTCTGCTGGTGGATATAATGCTGTATGGATCAGTCAACAGTATCAGTCTGCTGGTGGATATAATGCTGTATGGATCAGTCAACAGTAACAGTCTGCTGGTGGATATAATGCTGTATGGATCAGTCAACAGTAACAGTCTGCTGGTGGATATAATGCTGTATGGATCAGTCAACAGTAACAGTCTGCTGGTGGATATAATGCTGTATGTGTCAGTCAACAGTATAATGCTGGTGGATATAATGCTGTATGGATCAGTCAACAGTAACAGTCTGCTGGTGGATATAATGCTGTATGGATCAGTCAACAGTAACAGTCTGCTGGTGGATATAATGCTGTATGGATCAGTCAACAGTAACAGTCTGCTGGTGGATATAATGCTGTATGGATCAGTCAACAGTAACAGTCTGCTGGTGGATATAATGCTGTATCAGTCAACAGTAACAGTCTAATGGTGGATATAATGCTGTATGGATCAGTCAACAGTAACAGTCTGCTGGTGGATATAATGCTGTATGGATCAGTCAACAGTAACAGTCTGCTGGTGGATATAATGCTGTATGGATCAGTCAACAGTAACAGTCTGCTGGTGGATATAATGCTGTATGGATCAGTCAACAGTAACAGTCTGCTGGTGGATATAATGCTGTATGGATCAGTCAACAGTAACAGTCTGCTGGTGGATATAATGCTGTATGGATCAGTCAACAGTATCAGTCTGCTGGTGGATATAATGCTGTATGGATCAGTCAACAGTAACAGTCTGCTGGTGGATATAATGCTGTATGGATCAGTCAACAGTAACAGTCTGCTGGTGGATATAATGCTGTATGGATCAGTCAACAGTAACAGTCTGCTGGTGGATATAATGCTGTATGGATCAGTCAACAGTAACAGTCTGCTGGTGGATATAATGCTGTATGGATCAGTCAACAGTAACAGTCTGCTGGTGGATATAATGCTGTATCAGTCAACAGTAACAGTCTGCTGGTGGATATAATGCTGTATGGATCAGTCAACAGTAACAGTCTGCTGGTGGATATAATGCTGTATGTGTCAGTCAACAGTAACAGTCTGCTGGTGGATATAATGCTGTATGGATCAGTCAACAGTAACAGTCTGCAGGTGGATATAATGCTGTATGGATCAGTCAACAGTAACAGTCTGCTGGTGGATATAATGCTGTATGGATCAGTCAACAGTAACAGTCTGCTGGTGGATATAATGCTGTATGGATCAGTCAACAGTAACAGTCATTATGCTGTATGGATCAGTCATTATGCTGTATGGATCAGTCATTATGCTGTATGGATCAGTCATTATGCTGTATGGATCAGTCATTATGCTGTATGGATCAGTCATTATGCTGTATGGATCAGTCATTATGCTGTATGGATCAGTCATTATGCTGTATGGATCAGTCATTATGCTGTATGGATCAGTCATTATGCTGTATGGATCAGTCATTATGCTGTATGGATCCGTCATTATGCTGTATGGATCAGTCATTATGCTGTATGGATCAGTCATTATGCTGTATGGATCAGTCATAATGCTGTATGGATCAGTCATAATGCTGTATGGATCAGTCATTATGCTGTATGGATCAGTCATTATGCTGTATGGATCAGTCATTATGCTGTATGGATCAGTCAACAGTAACAGTCTGCTGGTGGATATAATGCTGTATGGATCAGTCAACAGTAACAGTCTGCTGGTGGATATAATGCTGTATGGATCAGTCAACAGTAACAGTCTGCTGGTGGATATAATGCTGTATGGATTAGTCAACAGTAACAGTCTGCTGGTGGATATAATGCTGTATGGATCAGTCAACAGTAACAGTCTGCTGGTGGATATAATGCTGTATGGATCAGTCAACAGTAACAGTCTGCTGGTGGATATAATGCTGTATGGATCAGTCA
>NC_092091.1:3060533-3082704 GCF_045679555.1 Salvelinus alpinus
GCACGCAGAGATGCATGTTGCCACCTGGGTGTCAGAAGCGGGGAAGGAGAAAAGTAGTTAAGTGGCATCCGCATAGAAATGATAGGAGAGACCATGTGGGGATATGACGGAGCTGAGTGACTTGGTGTATAGAGAGAAGAGGAAAGGGAAATTAATTGAAGTCACCCAGTACGATGAGTGGTGAGCCATCGTAGTGAAATTAGCTTATCACGGTCTCAAGCTCATTGAGGAACTCTCCAAGGGCACCTGGTGGGCGATAGATGACAACAATGTTCCGTTTGACTGGACAAGTGACAGTGACAGCAAGGAATTAAATTGAGGAGATGGACAGGTGAGAGAGGGAGAAAAGAGAAAATCTCCATGTAGGAGAAAGGAGTAGCTCTGTGCCACCACTGCGACAACCAGATGCTCCGGGACTATGAGAGAACACATAGTCAGATGAAGACAGAGCAGCTGGAGTAGCAATGTTCTCTGAGGTAATACATGTCCCCGTCAGGGCCAGAAAGTCTAAGGACTGAAGGACAGCATAGGCTGAAAGGAACTGAGATCAGCCTTATTGTACCAGATCGGCAGTTCCAAATGCAGCCGGGAATACTCTGTATTCCACATGGGTTGTGCGCGTAGGGTACACTAAAATATAAGGGTTGCAGCCAAGGGGGGGGGGGAGCGTTTGTATAACCTACAGGGAGAGGAGCGAACAGGTCTAGAAAACACACACATAGTTGCCAAAGCTACAAAAGAGCAAAATTAGATAATCTGTAAACTAGATACTCGAGTGAGAGCCTTCCTCTAACAACTCGGCAGAACCGTCTTTGTTTTCAGACAACACCGCTTCTTGACAATACAGCTGAAAAAACTGGGGCGCCTGAAGTACTAAATGCCTATCAGAGGTGAAGAGCACATCTCCCAGCACTGTTTTCGGATTGGCTGAGAGAGGTGAAGAACACACCCCCAACAACGCAACGCGCCCACAAATGAGCAAAACTGTTACACAAATAGGCCTGAAACTAATCCACGTCCTCAACGACAGCCACAAGTACTGAGAAAACTAGGCAAAATAGAACACTATGTTCTAGCAATTTGACAATACCAACAGTGACTTATTGAATCCAAAAATATACTTGCTGCTCTTGTAAGAGTTGACCCCCTTCCAAACTATAGATGACAAGTGTGGATTAAGTTTGAGAACTGAGACATTTTCAGCTTCCAGGAATTGTGTACAGATCCTTGGGGCGTGGGGCTGTGTATTATCATGCTGAAACATGAGGTGATGGAGGAGGATGAACGGCCTCAGGATCTAGTAACAGTGTCTCTGTCTATTCAAATTGCCATTGATAAAATGCAACTGTGTTCGTTGTCTGTAGCTTATGCCTGCCCACACCATAACCCCACCCCCACTATGGGGCACTCTGCTCACAACGTTGACATCATCAAACCGCTCGCCCACACGACGCCATACACGTGGCCTGCGGTTGTGAGGCCGGTTGGATGTACTGCCAAATCCTCTAAAACAACGTTGGAAGCGGCTTATTTTAGAGAAATCAACATTAAATTATCTGGCAACAGCTTTGGTGGTCATTCCTGCAGTCAGCAGGTCACTCAAAACTTGAGACATCTGTGGCGTTGTGTTGTGTGACAAAACTACACATTTTAGAGTGGCCTTTTATTGTCCCCAGCACAAGGTGCACCTGTGTAATGACCATGCTGCTTAATCAGCTTCTTGATATGCCACACCTGTAAAGTGGATGGATTATCTTGGATTATCTTGGCAAAGGAGAAATGCTCACTAACAATTTGTGCACACAATTTGAGAGAAATGAGCGTATTGTGTATCTGGAACATTACAGGGATCTTTTATTTCAGCTCATGAAACACGGGACCAACACTTTACATGTTGTGTTTATGTTTTTGTTCAGTATATATAGAGGACCAGAATATGGTGAAGACCCCTGCTGACATCACAGTATCTGAACGTTATGATGAGTTGGTGTCATCACTGCTACTACACATCTGTCCCCCGCATTCCTGTTTCGCTGTCCCCCCCCTTCCTGTTTCTCTGTCCCCCCCTTCCTGTTTCTCTGTCCCCCCTTCCTGTTTCTCTGTCCCCCCTGCCTGTTTCGCTGTCCCCCCGTTCCTGTTTTGCTGTCCCCCCCTTCCTGTTTCTCTGTCCCCCCCTTCCTGTTTCTCTGTCCCCCCCTTCCTGTTTCTCTGTCCCCCCTGCCTGTTTCGCTGTCCCCCCGTTCCTGTTTTGCTGTCCCCCCCCTTCCTGTTTCTCTGTCCCCCCCTGCCTGTTTTGCTGTCCCCCCCCTTCCTGTTTCTCTGTCCCCCCCTTCCTGTTTCTCTGTCCCCCCCTGCCTGTTTCTCTGTCCCCCCGTTCCTGTTTCGCTGTCCCCCCGTTCCTGTTTTGCTGTCCCCTCCTTCCTGTTTCTCTGTCCCCCCCTTCCTGTTTCTCTGTCCCCCCCTTGCCTGTTTTTCTATCCCCCATCACTGTTCCTAAACCTCTCCGTTACTACCGGTCTGTCTGTCCTACCTTTCTCTGTCCCCTAGGAAGTGGAGAACTACCGGTCTGTCTGTCCTACCTTTCTCTGTCCCCTAGGAAGTGGAGAACTACCGGTCTGTCTGTCCTACCTTTCTCTGTCCCCTAGGAAGTGGAGAACTACCGGTCTGTCTGTCCTACCTTTCTCTGTCCCCTAGGAAGTGGAGAACTACCGGTCTGTCTATCCTACCTTTCTCTGTCCCCTAGGAAGTGGAGAACTACCGGTCTGTCTATCCTACCTTTCTCTGTCCCCTAGGAAGTGGAGAACTACCGGTCTGTCTATCCTACCTTTCTCTGTCCCCTAGGAAGTGGAGAACTACCGGTCTGTCTGTCCTACCTTTCTCTGTCCCCTAGGAAGTGGAGAACTACCGGTCTGTCTATCCTACCTTTCTCTGTCCCCTAGGAAGTGGAGAACTACCGGACAGCGATGCGTAAGATGGCGGATGACATCATAGCCCTGAGGACCCAGCTGGTAACCTTGGGGACGGACAACAGCCAACTCCGCAGTGACCTCACGCTGCACCAGGACCTAGGACGCCACCTACTGGACGACATTGATGTAGGCGTCATGACCAAGGCAGAGATCGCTGACCGGATAGGTACACCCTTTATTACGTAATAATACTATGTAAACACACGAGCATCACACTATCACGCTGACCCCAACTTCCCTCTGCACTTAGATATAGTCTTTCCACCCTGTTCAGTCCAGCAACTGGTCCCAATGTAGAGGAAATGGTCCCATTTTTAATTATTTATGCGAGTGCCAAGAACGTTTACTTTCCAGCTAACAGTCTCAATAACTTCTGGTTGTTATGGCAGCAGGCAGGTTTATTTCTTGAGAAGTTGTAAAGTTTAATTTGTCGTGAAGTTGTGAGGTAAACTGATCCTCTGTGGGTCTGTCTGTTGTTGCTAATCCTCATTACCCTGTCAGGGCTCTGATAAGCTCACTGAGGCCATGGGTGTGCACTCACACACACACTCACGCACACGCTCCCGCACACGCACACGCACACACACACACACACACACGTCGAGGCCTGGGTTTCGATAAGGGATGGCCAGCCGCTGTGCTTATCATCTGAAGGACAGTCTGTAACCCTCACTAAAGGACGACTGACTGGAAGGACACACACACACACACACACACACACACACACACACACACACACACACACACACACACACACACACACACACACACACACACACACACACACACACACACACACGCTTCACGGAGGGATGCTTCAAAAGACCGTGTGAGGCCATCAAAGCACAAACACCAGTTCTATTCCCTTCCTAACAAGCGTCCCAAATGGCACCCTATTCCCTATATAGTGCACTACTTTAGACCAGAGCCCTATTCCCTATATAGTGCACTACTTTAGACCAGAGCCCTATTCCCTATATAGTGCACTACTTTAGACCAGACCCTATAGAACCCTATTCCCTATATAGTGCACTACTTTAGACCAGAGCCCTATAGAACCCTATTCCCTATATAGTGCACTACTTTAGTGGTCCCGTGTGGCTCAGTTGGTAGAGCATGGCGCTTGCAACGCCAGGGTTGTGGGTTCATTCCCCACGGGGGGACCAGGATGAATATGTATGAACTTTCCAATTTTTAAGTCGCTCTGGATAAGAGCGTCTGCTAAATGACTTAAATGTAAATGTTTAGACCAGAGCCCTATATAACCCTATTCCCTATATAGTGCACTACTTTAGACCGGAACCCTATTCCCTATATAGTGCACTACTTTAGATCAGAGCCCTATGGCACCCTATTCCCTATATAGTGCACTACTTTAGACCAGAGCCCTATTCCCTATATAGTGCACTACTTTAGATCAGAGCCCTATGGCACCCTATTCCCTATATAGTGCACTACTTTAGACCAGGGCCCTATTCCCTATATAGTGCACTACTTTAGATCAGAGCCCTATGGAACCCTATTCCCTATATAGTGCACTACTTTAGACCAGGGCCCTATTCCCTATATAGTGCACTACTTTAGACCAGGGCCCTATGGCACCCTATTCCCTATATAGTGCACTACTTTAGACCAGAGCCCTATGGCACCCTATTCCCTATATAGTGCACTACTTTAGACCAGAGCCCTATTCCCTATATAGTGCACTACATTTGTGCCCATACATAGGGAAGTAATTTGTGTAGCAGTCAGTCAGTGGGCTTCGATAATAAGGATTTATTCAGTATTTTTGTAATGTGCTTCTCAGTCTTGACATTTGATGAAATCTGTCCCGGCTTTAGGAAGCCTTTGAAATTGATAGTGCTACTTTAGATCAAACAGCAGCTTTGGAGATGTCCTGTTGATCTGCTCTGACAGGGACTCAACAGAAACTCCTTTTGAATGTTAACGTGGAACTGACAACGTTTTAACTACTTTGCAGATATGAAACAAGCAGACAATCATAATATCTATAGCTGCAGAATGACGAGTAGTCTACTATTCACCATCATTTATCAGTTCACTGTGAGGGCTACTATTCACCATCATTTATCAGTTCACTGTGAGGTCTACTATTCACCATCATTTATCAGTTCACTGTGAGGGCTACTATTCACCATCATTTATCAGTTCACTGTGAAGGCTACTATTCACCATCATTTATCAGTTCACTGTGAGGTCTACTATTCACCATCATTTATCAGTTCACTGTGAGGTCTACTATTCACCATCATTTATCAGTTCACTGTGAGGTCTACTATTCACCATCATTTATCAGTTCACTGTGAAGGCTACTATTCACCATCATTTATCAGTTCACTGTGAGGGCTACTATTCACCATCATTTATCAGTTCACTGTGAAGGCTACTATTCACCATCATTTATCAGTTCACTGTGAAGGCTACTATTCACCATCATTTATCAGTTCACTGTGAGGGCTACTATTCACCATCATTTATCAGTTCACTGTGAAGGCTACTATTCACCATCATTTATCAGTTCACTGTGAAGGCTACTATTCACCATCATTTATCAGTTCACTGTGAGGGCTACTATTCACCATCATTTATCAGTTCACTGTGAAGGCTACTATTCACCATCATTTATCAGTTCACTGTGAAGGCTACTATTCACCATCATTTATCAGTTCACTGTGAGGGCTACTATTCACCATCATTTATCAGTTCACTGTGAAGGCTACTATTCACCATCATTTATCAGTTCACTGTGAAGGCTACTATTCACCATCATTTATCAGTTCACTGTGAAGGCTACTATTCACCATCATTTATCAGTTCACTGTGAAGGCTACTATTCACCATCATTTATCAGTTCACTGTGAGGTCTACTATTCACCATCATTTATCAGTTCACTGTGAGGGCTACTATTCACCATCATTTATCAGTTCACTGTGAAGGCTACTATTCACCATCATTTATCAGTTCACTGTGAAGGCTACTATTCACCATCATTTATCAGTTCACTGTGAGGTCTACTATTCCCCATCATTTATCAGTTCACTGTGAGGGCTACTATTCACCATCATTTATCAGTTCACTGTGAGGGCTACTATTCACCATCATTTATCAGTTCACTGTGAAGGCTACTATTCACCATCATTTATCAGTTCACTGTGAAGGCTACTATTCACCATCATTTATCAGTTCACTGTGAGGTCTACTATTCACCATCATTTATCAGTTCACTGTGAGGGCTACTATTCACCATCATTTATCAGTTCACTGTGAGGTCTACTATTCACCATCATTTATCAGTTCACTGTGAGGTCTACTATTCACCATCATTTATCAGTTCACTGTGAGGTCTACTATTCACCATCATTTATCAGTTCACTGTGAGGTCTACTATTCCCCATCATTTATCAGTTCACTGTGAGGTCTACTATTCACCATCATTTATCAGTTCACTGTGAGGTCTACTATTCCCCATCATTTATCAGTTCACTGTGAGGTCTACTATTCACCATCATTTATCAGTTCACTGTGAAGGCTACTATTCACCATCATTTATCAGTTCACTGTGAGGGCTACTATTCACCATCATTTATCAGTTCACTGTGAGGTCTACTATTCCCCATCATTTATCAGTTCACTGTGAGGTCTACTATTCACCATCATTTATCAGTTCACTGTGAGGTCTACTATTCCCCATCATTTATCAGTTCACTGTGAGGTCTACTATTCCCCATCATTTATCAGTTCACTGTGAGGTCTACTATTCACCATCATGTATCAGTTCACTGTGAGGTCTACTATTCCCCATCATTTATCAGTTCACTGTGAGGTCTACTATTCACCATCATGTATCAGTTCACTGTGAGGTCTACTATTCACCATCATTTATCAGTTCACTGTGAGGTCTACTATTCACCATCATTTATCAGTTCACTGTGAGGTCTACTATTCACCATCATGTATCAGTTCACTTTGAGGTCTACTTTTCACCATCATTTATCAGTTCACTGTGAGGTCTACTATTCACCATCATTTATCAGTTCACTGTGAGGGCCACTATTCACCATCATTTATCAGTTCACTGTGAGGTCTACTATTCACCATCATGTATCAGTTCACTGTGAGGTCTACTATTCACCATCATTTATCAGTTCACTGTGAGGTCTACTATTCACCATAATTTATCAGTTCACTGTGAGGTCTACTATTCACCATCATTTATCAGTTCACTGTGAGGTCTACTATTCACCATCATTTATCAGTTCACTGTGAGGGCCACTATTCACCATCATTTATCAGTTCACTGTGAGGTCTACTTTTCACCATCATTTATCAGTTCACTGTGAGGTCTACTATTCACCATCATTTATCAGTTCACTGTGAGGTCTACTATTCACCATCATTTATCAGTTCACTGTGAGGTCTACTATTCACCATCATTTATCAGTTCACTGTGAGGGCTACTATTCACCATCATTTATCAGTTCACTGTGAGGGCTACTATTCCCCATCATTTATCAGTTCACTGTGAGGTCTACTATTCACCATCATTTATCAGTTCACTGTAATGTCTACTATTCACCATCATTTATCAGTTCACTGTGAGGTCTACTATTCACCATCATTTATCAGTTCACTGTGAGGGCTACTATTCCCCATCATTTATCAGTTCACTGTGAGGGCTACTATTCCCCATCATTTATCAGTTCACTGTGAGGTCTACTATTCACCATCATTTATCAGTTCACTGTAAGGTCTACTATTCAACATCATTTATCAGTTCACTGTGAGGTCTACTATTCACCATCATTTATCAGTTCACTGTGAGGGCTACTATTCACCATCATTTATCAGTTCACTGTGAGGTCTACTATTCACCATCATTTATCAGTTCACTGTAAGGTCTACTACACCTGTTGTATTCAGCGCACGTGACAAATAAACTTTGATTTGATTTGATTCAATGTTGATGGCCAACTAGCTGAAAACGATTGAGAGGGTTTATCTAATGTTCCCTATATAGATATTAGGTCATCTAGCTCTGGCTAGCATTAGTTGTTGGTCTTGTTGTTGTTGATGTGCATATAGGGAAAGACATCCCACCTTGTCATAGTGGTTTGATCAATACTGGCAGCAGCTACTCTTCCTGGGGTTTATTATGGATCATCATTAGTTCCTGCCAAGGCAGCAGCTACTCTTCCTGGGGTTTATTATGGATCCCCATTAGTTCCTGTCAAGGCAGCAGCTACTCTTCCTGGGGTTTATTATGGATCATCATTAGTTCCTGCCAAGGCAGCAGCTACTCTTCCTGGGGTTTATTATGGATCATCATTAGTTCCTGCCAAGGCAGCAGCTACTCTTCCTGGGGTTTATGATGGATCCCCATTAGTTCCTGTCAAGGCAGCAGCTACTCTTCCTGGGGTTTATTATGGATCCCCATTAGTTCCTGTCAAGGCAGCAGCTACTCTTCCTGGGGTTTATTATGGATCATCATTAGTTCCTGCCAAGGCAGCAGCTACTCTTCCTGGGGTTTATTATGGATCCCCATTAGTTCCTGCCAAGGCAGCAGCTACTCTTCCTGGGGTTTATTATGGATCATCATTAGTTCCTGCCAAGGCAGCAGCTACTCTTCCTGGGGTTTATGATGGATCCCCATTAGTTCCTGTCAAGGCAGCAGCTACTCTTCCTGGGGTTTATTATGGATCATCATTAGTTCCTGCCAAGGCAGCAGCTACTCTTCCTGGGGTTTATGATGGATCCCCATTAGTTCCTGTCAAGGCAGCAGCTACTCTTCCTGGGGTTTATTATGGATCATCATTAGTTCCTGCCAAGGCAGCAGCTACTCTTCCTGGGGTTTATGATGGATCCCCATTAGTTCCTGTCAAGGCAGCAGCTACTCTTCCTGGGGTTTATTATGGATCCCCATTAGTTCCTGCCAAGGCAGCAGCTACTCTTCCTGGGGTTTATTATGGATGATCATTAGTTCCTGTCAAGGCAGCAGCTACTCTTCCTGGGGTTTATTATGGATCCCCATTAGTTCCTGCCAAGGCAGCAGCTACTCTTCCTGGGGTTTATTATGGATCCCCATTAGTTCCTGTCAAGGCAGCAGCTACTCTTCCTGGGGTTTATTATGGATCATCATTAGTTCCTGTCAAGGCAGCAGCTACTCTTCCTGGGGTTTATTATGGATCCCCATTAGTTCCTGCCAAGGCAGCAGCTACTCTTCCTGGGGTTTATTATGGATCCTCATTAGTTCCTGTCAAGGCAGCAGCTACTCTTCCTGGGGTTTATTATGGATCATCATTAGTTCCTGTCAAGGCAGCAGCTACTCTTCCTGGGGTTTATTATGGATCCCCATTAGTTCCTGTCAAGGCAGCAGCTACTCTTCCTGGGGTTTATTATGGATCATCATTAGTTCCTGCCAAGGCAGCAGCTACTCTTCCTGGGGTTTATTATGGATCATCATTAGTTCCTGCCAAGGCAGCAGCTACTCTTCCTGGGGTTTATGATGGATCCCCATTAGTTCCTGTCAAGGCAGCAGCTACTCTTCCTGGGGTTTATTATGGATCCCCATTAGTTCCTGTCAAGGCAGCAGCTACTCTTCCTGGGGTTTATTATGGATCATCATTAGTTCCTGCCAAGGCAGCAGCTACTCTTCCTGGGGTTTATTATGGATCCCCATTAGTTCCTGCCAAGGCAGCAGCTACTCTTCCTGGGGTTTATTATGGATCATCATTAGTTCCTGCCAAGGCAGCAGCTACTCTTCCTGGGGTTTATGATGGATCCCCATTAGTTCCTGTCAAGGCAGCAGCTACTCTTCCTGGGGTTTATTATGGATCATCATTAGTTCCTGCCAAGGCAGCAGCTACTCTTCCTGGGGTTTATGATGGATCCCCATTAGTTCCTGTCAAGGCAGCAGCTACTCTTCCTGGGGTTTATTATGGATCCCCATTAGTTCCTGCCAAGGCAGCAGCTACTCTTCCTGGGGTTTATTATGGATGATCATTAGTTCCTGTCAAGGCAGCAGCTACTCTTCCTGGGGTTTATTATGGATCCCCATTAGTTCCTGCCAAGGCAGCAGCTACTCTTCCTGG
Source organism: Salvelinus alpinus (assembly GCF_045679555.1). Classification (NCBI taxonomy): domain Eukaryota; kingdom Metazoa; phylum Chordata; class Actinopteri; order Salmoniformes; family Salmonidae; genus Salvelinus; species Salvelinus alpinus. The sequence continues at coordinate 3,070,613 of NC_092091.1, forward strand.
GGTTTATTATGGATCCCCATTAGTTCCTGTCAAGGCAGCAGCTACTCTTCCTGGGGTTTATTATGGATCATCATTAGTTCCTGTCAAGGCAGCAGCTACTCTTCCTGGGGTTTATTATGGATCCCCATTAGTTCCTGCCAAGGCAGCAGCTACTCTTCCTGGGGTTTATTATGGATCCTCATTAGTTCCTGTCAAGGCAGCAGCTACTCTTCCTGGGGTTTATTATGGATCATCATTAGTTCCTGTCAAGGCAGCAGCTACTCTTCCTGGGGTTTATTATGGATCCCCATTAGTTCCTGCCAAGGCAGCAGCTACTCTTCCTGGGGTTTATTATGGATCCCCATTAGTTCCTGCCAAGGCAGCAGCTACTCTTCCTGGGGTTTATTATGGATCCCCATTAGTTCCTGCCAAAGCAGCAGCTACTCTTCCTGGGGTTTATTATGGATCCCCATTAGTTCCTGCCAAGGCAGCAGCTACTCTTCCTGGGGTTTATTATGGATCCCCATTAGTTCCTGTCAAGACAGCAGCTACTCTTCCTGGGGTTTATTATGGATCCCCATTAGTTCCTGCCAAGGCAGCAGCTACTCTTCCTGGGGTTTATTATGGATCATCATTAGTTCCTGTTGCCAAGGCAGCAGCTACTCTTCCTGGGGTTTATTATGGATCCCCATTAGTTCCTGTTGCCAAGGCAGCAGCTACTCTTCCTGGGGTTTATTATGGATCCCCATTAGTTCCTGCCAAGGCAGCAGCTACTCTTCCTGGGGTTTATTATGGATCATCATTAGTTCCTGTTGCCAAGGCAGCAGCTACTCTTCCTGGGGTTTATTATGGATCCCCGTTAGTTCCTGCCAAGGCAGCAGCTACTCTTCCTGGGGTTTATTATGGATCCCCGTTAGTTCCTGCCAAGGCAGCAGCTACTCTTCCTGGGGTCCAGCAAAATTAAGGCAGTTTAAACAATTTTAAAACATTACAATATATTCACAACACACTGTCCCTCAGGCCTCTACTCCACCACTACCACATATCTACAGTACTAAATCCATGTGTATGTATAGTGTGTGTGTGTGTGTGTGTGTGTGTGTGTGAGGCCTTCACAGTCCCCGCTGTTCCATAAGGTGTATTTTTACCTGTTTTTAAATCTGATTCTACTGCTGCATCAGTTACCTGATGTTGAATATAGTTCCATGTAGTCATGGCTCTATGTAGTACTGTGTGCCTCCCATCGTCTGTTCTGTACTTGGGGACTGTGAAAAGCTCTTGTGACATGTCTTGTGGGGTATGCATGGGTGTCTGAGCTGTGTGTTAGTAGTTTAAACAGACCTCTGGTGGCATGTCTTGTGAGGTATGCATGGGTGTCCACTTTCAGCCAGGAGAGATTGACATGCATATTATTAATATTAGCTCTCTGTGTCCATCAAGGTCCAGCCGTGCTGCCCTGTTCTGAGCAATTGTAATTTTCCTCAGTCTTTTTTTGTGGCACCTGACCACACGACTGAACAGTAGTCCATGTGTGACAAAACTAGGGCCTGTAGGACCTGCCTTGTTGATAGTGTTGTTAAAACCTGTTTAGGCCAGGGGTTCCGCTAGCGGCACTCCTCCCACATTCCATTGAAAAGGCAGAGCGGCAAATTCAAATATTCAAATATTTCTTTGAAATATTTAACTTTCACACATTAACAAGTCCAATACAGCATTTGAAAGATAAACATCTTGTCAATCCAGCCAACATGTCCGATTTTTTTAATGTTTTACAGAGAAAACACCACATATATTTATGTTAGGTCACCACCAAATAAAAAAAGACAGACAGACATTTTTCACAGCACAAGTAGGCTGCAGGTAGCATGCACAAGCCAACCTAACTAACCTAGAACCAACCTAAATAACCTAGAAAAAACTACCTCAGATGACAGTCCTATAACATGTTACACAATAAATCTATGTTTTGTTCAAAAAAATTGCATATTTTAGCTATAAATCAGTTTTACATTACTGCTACCATCATAGCTACAGTCAGAAATCGCACGGGAGTAGCCAGAGAAAATACAGACACCAACGTCAACTACCTAATTACACATCATAAAACATTTCAGACAAATATATGGTGGATAGCTAATGAAAGACAAATATCTTGTGAATACAGACAATATTTCCGATTGTTGAAGTGTTTTACAGCGAAAACACAATATATCGTTATATTAGCTTACTACAATAGCTAGCACACAGCAGCATTGATTCTAGTCAAACGGTAGCGTTAGCACAGTTCGACAGATATATGAAAAAGCATCCCAAATTGGGTCCTTATCTTTGTTGATCTTCCATCAGAATGTTCTCCAAGGGGTCCTTTGTTCAGAAACGTCTTTATTTCGATCCAGAACGAACAATTTCCCTCTTGAATTAGCAAGCACACTTGCCGTGCGATGCTAACCTCTCATTCTTGAACCAATTCTTGCGTCGCATCACGTCTAAAGTCCAGAATAAATTTCAATAATATAATTAAACTATATTGAAAAAACATACTTTAGGATGATATTGTGACATGTATCAAAGAAAATCGAAGCCAGAGATCATATTCACCTTTAAAAAGGTTCTTCCATGAGCCGAGTACAGGTCCTACTTCGCGCCCAGGGGGGAAAAAAAAGTGCGCACGTCTCAGTCCAAGAGGTTGTGTTCAGTCCCTGAACGAGATAATCAAGTGATTTCTTCTCTCACTTCCGCATGACACCCAGGCGAAGGCGTATGACGTGTTTCTACAGTCATAAGTGACATGCCCTTTTATAGACAAGCTCTTGAAGAGAGAGTTCGCTTTTGGAAATCTCACTTCCGGTTAGGAAATGGTCTGTAAAAGGAGTTCTGTTTCACTTAGAGAAATAATTCAAACGTTTTTAGAAACTAGAGACTGTTTTCTATCCAATAGTAATAATAATATAGATATTGTACGAGCAAGAATTGAGTACGAGGCCGTTTAAAAATCATACGATTTTCACCAAAAGTGAAAATAGCACCCCCTGGTCCTCAACAGGTTAAGAAGGTAGAAACTAGGGCCTGTAGGACCTGCCTTGTTGATAGTGTTGTTAAGAAGGTAGAAACTAGGGCCTGTAGGACCTGCCTTGTTGATAGTGTTGTTAAGAAGGTAGAAACTAGGGCCTGTAGGACCTGCCTTGTTGATAGTGTTGTTAAGAAGGTAGAAACTAGGGCCTGTAGGACCTGCCTTGTTGATAGTGTTGTTAAGAAGGTAGAAACTAGGGCCTGTAGGACCTGCCTTGTTGATAGTGCTGTTAAGAAGGTAGAAACTAGGGCCTGTAGGACCTGCCTTGTTGATAGTGCTGTTAAGAAGGTAGAAACTAGGGCCTGTAGGACCTGCCTTGTTGATAGTGCTGTTAAGAAGGTAGAAACTAGGGCCTGTAGGACCTGCCTTGTTGATAGTGTTGTTAAGAAGGTAGAAACTAGGGCCTGTAGGACCTGCCTTGTTGATAGTGTTGTGAAGAAGGTAGAAATTAGGGCCTGTAGGATCTGCCTTGTTGATAGTGTTGTTAAGAAGGTAGAAACTAGGGCCTGTAGGACCTGCCTTGTTGATAGTCTTGTTAAGAAGGTAGAAACTAGGGCCTGTAGGACCTGCCTTGTTGATAGTGTTGTTAAGAAGGTAGAAACTAGGGCCTGTAGGACCTGCCTTGTTGATAGTGTTGTGAAGAAGGTAGAAACTAGGGCCTGTAGGACCTGCCTTGTTGATAGTGTTGTGAAGAAGGTAGAAACTAGGGCCTGTAGGACCTGCCTTGTTGATAGTGTTGTTAAGAAGGTAGAAACTAGGGCCTGTAGGACCTGCCTTGTTGATAGTGTTGTTAAGAAGGTAGAAACTAGGGCCTGTAGGACCTGCCTTGTTGATAGTGTTGTTAAGAAGGTAGAAACTAGGGCCTGTAGGACCTGCCTTGTTGATAGTGTTGTTAAGAAGGTAGAAACTAGGGCCTGTAGGACCTGCCTTGTTGATAGTGCTGTTAAGAAGGTAGAAACTAGGGCCTGTAGGACCTGCCTTGTTGATAGTGCTGTTAAGAAGGTAGAAACTAGGGCCTGTAGGACCTGCCTTGTTGATAGTGCTGTTAAGAAGGTAGAAACTAGGGCCTGTAGGACCTGCCTTGTTGATAGTGTTGTTAAGAAGGTAGAAACTAGGGCCTGTAGGACCTGCCTTGTTGATAGTGTTGTGAAGAAGGTAGAAATTAGGGCCTGTAGGACCTGCCTTGTTGATAGTGTTGTTAAGAAGGTAGAAACTAGGGCCTGTAGGACCTGCCTTGTTGATAGTCTTGTTAAGAAGGTAGAAACTAGGGCCTGTAGGACCTGCCTTGTTGATAGTGTTGTTAAGAAGGTAGAAACTAGGGCCTGTAGGACCTGCCTTGTTGATAGTGTTGTTAAGAAGGTAGAAACTAGGGCCTGTAGGACCTGCCTTGTTGATAGTGTTGTTAAGAAGGTAGAAACTAGGGCCTGTAGGACCTGCCTTGTTGATAGTGTTGTTAAGAAGGTAGAAACTAGGGCCTGTAGGACCTGCCTTGTTGATAGTGTTGTTAAGAAGGTAGAAACTAGGGCCTGTAGGACCTGCCTTGTTGATAGTGTTGTTAAGAAGATAGAAACTAGGGCCTGTAGGACCTGCCTTGTTGACAGTGCTGTTAAGAAGGTAGAAACTAGGGCCTGTAGGACCTGCCTTGTTGATAGTGTTGTGAAGAAGGTAGAAACTAGGGCCTGTAGGACCTGCCTTGTTGATAGTGTTGTTAAGAAGGTAGAAACTAGGGCCTGTAGGACCTGCCTTGTTGATAGTGTTGTTAAGAAGGTAGAAACTAGGGCCTGTAGGACCTGCCTTGTTGATAGTGTTGTTATTAAGAAGGCAGAGCAGCACTTATAATTATAATAATTATATTATTATCCCCATCTTAGCTACTACTGCATCAATATGTTTTGACCATGACAGTTTACAATCTAGTGTTACTCCAAGCAGTTTAGTCTCCTCAACCTACTCAATTTCCACATGATTTATTACAAGATTTAGTTGAGGTTTAGGGTTTAGTGAGTTTTTTGTTCCAAATACAATGCTTTTAGTTTTATAAATATTTAGGACTAACTTATTCCTTGCCACCCATTCTGAAACTAACTGCAGCTCTTTGTTAAGTGTTGCAGTCATTTCAGTCTCTGCAGTAGCTGATCTGTATAGTGTTGAGTCATCCGTATACATAGACACTCTGGCTTTACTCAAAGTCAGTGGCATGTCGTTAGTAAAAAAAATTAAAAGCAAGGGGCCTAGACAGCTGCCCTGGGGAATTCCTGATTCTAACTGGATTATATTTGAGAGGCTTCCATTAAAGAACCCTCTGTGTTCTGTTAGACAGGTAACTCTTTATCCACATTATAGCAGGGGGTGTAAAGCCATAACACACATGTTTTTCCAGCAGCAGACTATGATCAAGAATGTCAAAAGCTGTTACTACTGCCTGTAAACACACAGTCCAGTTCAAAGTCAATAATAGCAGGCCTGTGTGGCAAATGTTTTATTAGCATATAGGCCTTCCGTAGCTCTGATTGGCTCACCGGTCTGCGTATATGTTTTTATTAGGTTTTATTTACTGCAGTGTCTATTAATTGTCCAAACGCACGGCTGTTTCCCACTCTATATTGCCAGGGAATTTTACTGTACGTCATTCCCAAACATTCTCGTGAAAATGAAAATGACCACATGTAAATGCTCGCTTGTCAGAAAATGTAAATAAAAGTGTTATGTTCTTCCTGTAGATGTACAGATTTCATGTTGCCACTTTAAAATGCCACAGTTCTGGATGTTGTGTTTTGGTGTGTGTTGACAGATTGTGTTGTTTGTCTGTTGACAGATTGTGTTGTTTGTCTGTTGACAGATTGTGTTGTTTGTCTGTTGACAGATTGTGTTGTTTGTCTGTTGACAGATTGTGTTGTGTGTCTGTTGACAGATTGTGTTGTGTGTCTGTTGACAGATTGTGTTGTTTGTCTGTTGACAGATTGTGTTGTGTGTCTGTTGACAGATTGTGTTGTGTGTCTGTTGACAGATTGTGTTGTTTGTCTGTTGACAGATTGTGTTGTGTGCCTGTTGACAGATTGTGTTGTGTGTCTGTTGACAGATTGTGTTGTTTGTCTGTTGACAGATTGTGTTGTGTGTCTGTTGACAGATTGTGTTGTGTGTCTGTTGACAGATTGTATTGTGTGTCTGTTGACAGATTGTGTTGTGTCTGTTGACAGATTGTGTTGTGTGTCTGTTGACAGATTGTGTTGTTTGTCTGTTGACAGATTGTGTTGTGTGTCTGTTGACAGATTGTGTTGTGTGTCTGTTGACAGATTGTATTGTGTGTCTGTTGACAGATTGTGTTGTGTCTGTTGACAGATTGTGTTGTGTGTCTGTTGGCAGATTGTGTTGTTTGTCTGTTGACAGATTGTGTTGTGTGTCTGTTGACAGATTGTGTTGTGTGTGTTGACAGATTGTGTTGTGTCTGTTGACAGATTGTGTTGTGTGTCTGTTGACAGATTGTGTTGTTTGTCTGTTGACAGATTGTGTTGTGTGTGTTGACAGATTGTGTTGTGTGTCTGTTGACAGATTGTGTTGTGTGTGTAGACAGATTGTGTTGTGTGTCTGTTGACAGATTGTGTTGTGTGTGTAGACAGTTTGTGTTGTGTGTCTGTTGACAGATTGTGTTGTGTGTGTATCTCCAGCCTCTCTGAAGTTTAAGCTGGCCAGTGAGAGCAGCAAGGCTTCAGCTCAGAGAGACAAGATACAACAACTACAGAATGATCTGATCAGGGTGAGCAGACACACAGACACACACAACTCTATACTCTGTACTTGTCCAGCTGTCACCTTATGTAAGAAACCCTCATGGCTCTGATGTTGACATCCTCTTCCCCTTCCAGAAGAATGACAGTGAAAAGGAGTTGCTGCGTCTCCAGAGAGCTCACCAGCAGCAACAGACCGTCCTACAGCGATACCACAGGACTGTCTCCAAGACTGCAGGCCTGGAGACCACCGTTAAACAGCAGGAGAAGGTACCTAACCCCTGACCCCTGACCCTACAGCAATACCACAGGACTGTCTGCAGCAGTGTACAAAAGGGAGGGAAGGGTCAGTGTAAATTGTCCGGTGGCGATTTAATTAATAGTTCATCGGTCTTATGGCTTGGGGGTAGAAGGTATTGAGGAGCCTCTTGGTCCTAGACTTAGCGCTCCGGTACCGCTTGCCGTGCGGTAGCAGAGAGAACATTCTAGAACTAGGGTGACTGGAGTCTCTGACTATTTTATGGGCTTTCCTCTGACACCGCCTATTATATAGGTCCTAGATGGCAGGAAGCTTGGCCACAGTGATGTACTGGGCCATTCGCACTACCCTCTGTAGCGCCTTACAGTCAGATGCCGAGCAGTTGCCGTACCAGGAATTGATGCAACTGGTCAGGAGACTCTCGATGGTGCAGCTGTAGAACCTTTTGAGGATCTGAGGACCCATACCAAATCTTTTCAGTCTCCTGAGGGGGAAAAGGTTTTGTCGTGCCCTCTTCACGACTGTCTTGGTGTGTTTGGACCATGATAGTTCGTTGGTGATGTGGACACCAAGGAACTTGAAACTCTCGACCCGCTCCCCTACAGCCATGTCAATGTTAATGGGGACTTGTTCGGCCCACCTTTTCCTGTAGTCCACGATCATCTCCTTAGTCTTGCTAATATTGAGGGAGAGGTTGTTGTCCTGGCACCACACTGCCAGGTCTCTGATCTTCTCCCTATAGGCCGTCTCATCATTATCGGTGATCAGTTGAAAATTAACAATTAACAAACACTGATGCGTTACACTTACAGCGTTATTTCAAAAAACCTTCAAAATGTAGCTAGCTGTTTTATACAAATTATCTTCTAACCAATGATGTGCACATTATTCCCCAGACTCCATATGGTTTCTGATTTGTGTTTGTTGTAACAGGACGGGGACTCATCTCCCCCTCTCATGCAATTGATTTCAAAGTGATAGTTGATGAGTGATTGACAAAACAGTTTTGCGTTTTTTTTCCGTATCAAAATGCAGCTGACTGTGTTCTGCAGGTTGTCCTTCAACCAGTGACGTAAAAACATCTCCAGTTTCCATGTAATTTTTGAGTTTCATCACTCGGTGGTCCCGTTCTGTGAGCTTGTGTGGCCTACCACTTCGTGGCTGAGCCGTTGTTGCTCCTGGACGTATCCACTTCACAATAACAGCACTTACAGTTGACCAGGGAAGCTCTACATTTACATTTACATTTAAATCATTTAGCAGACGCTCTTATCCAGAGCGACTTACAAATTGGTGCATTCACCTTATGATATCCAGTGGAACAACCACTTTACAATAGTGCATCTAACTCTTTTAAGGGGGGGGGGGGGGGGGGGGGGTTAGAAGGATTACTTTATCCTATCCTAGGTATTCCTTAAAGAGGTGGGGTTTCAGGTGTCTCCGGAAGGTGGTGATTGACTCCGCTGACCTGGCGTCGTGAGGGAGTTTGTTCCACCATTGGGGTGCCAGAGCAGCGAACAGTTTTGACTGGGCTGAGCGGGAACTGTACTTCCTCAGAGGTAGGGAGGCGAGCAGGCCAGAGGTGGATGAACGCAGTGCCCTTGTTTGGGTGTAGGGCCTGATCAGAGCCTGAAGGTACGGAGGTGCCTTCAGCAGAAATGTGATGAGCTGACTTGTTGGAAAGGTGGTATCCTATGACGGTGCCACGTTGCAAGTCACTGAGCTCTTCAGTAAGGCCATTCTACTGCCAATGTTTGTCTAAGGAGATTGCATGGCTGTCTGCTCGATTTAATACACCTATCAGCAACGGGTGTGGCTGAAATAGCCGAATCCACTGGGCTGGAATAGAAGTCTGGGGGGGGGGGGTTGCTGGGCTGGAATAGAAGTCTGGGGGGGGGGGTTTGCTGGGCTGGAATAGAAGTCTGGGGGGGGGGGTTTGCTGGGCTGGAATAGAAGTCTGGGGGGGGGGGTTTGCTGGGCTGGAATAGAAGTCTGGGGGGGGGGGTTTGCTGGGCTGGAATAGAAGTCTGGGGGGGGTTGCTGGGCTGGAATAGAAGTCTGGGGGGGGGGGTTTGCTGGGCTGGAATAGAAGTCTGGGGGGGGGGGTTTGCTGGGCTGGAATAGAAGTCTGGGGGGGGGGGGGTTTGCTGGGCTGGAATAGAAGTCTGGGGGGGGGGGTTTGCTGGGCTGGAATAGAAGTCTGGGGGGGGGGTTTGCTGGGCTGGAATAGAAGTCTGGGGGGGGGGGTTTGCTGGGCTGGAATAGAAGTCTGGGGGGGGGGGTTTGCTGGGCTGGAATAGAAGTCTGGGGGGGGGGGTTTGCTGGGCTGGAATAGAAGTCTGGGGGGGGGGGTTTGCTGGGCTGGAATAGAAGTCCGGGGGGGGGGGGGGTTGCTGGGCTGGAATAGAAGTCTGGGGGGGGGGGGGTTGCTGGGCTGGAATAGAAGTCTGGGGGGGGGGGGTTTGCTGGGCTGGAATAGAAGTCTGGGGGGGGGGGTTTGCTGGGCTGGAATAGAAGTCTGGGGGGGGGGGTTTGCTGGGCTGGAATAGAAGTCTGGGGGGGGGGTTTGCTGGGCTGGAATAGAAGTCTGGGGGGGGGGGGTTTGCTGGGCTGGAATAGAAGTCTGGGGGGGGGGGGTTGCTGGGCTGGAATAGAAGTCTGGGGGGGGGGGTTTGCTGTGCTGGAATAGAAGTCTGGGGGGGGGGGTTTGCTGGGCTAGAATAGAAGTCTGGGGGGGGTTTGCTGGGCTGGAATAGAAGTCTGGGGGGGGGGTTTGCTGGGCTGGAATAGAAGTCTGGGGGGGGGGGTTTGCTGGGCTGGAATAGAAGTCTGGGGGGGGGGGTTTGCTGGGCTGGAATAGAAGTCTGTGGGGGGGGTTTGCTGGGCTGGAATAGAAGTCTGGGGGGGGGGGGTTGCTGGGCTGGAATAGAAGTCTGGGGGGGGGGTTTGCTGGGCTGGAATAGAAGTCTGGGGGGGGGGGTTGCTGGGCTGGAATAGAAGTCTGGGGGGGGGGGTTGCTGGGCTGGAATAGAAGTCTGGGGGGGGGGGTTTGCTGGGCTGGAATAGAAGTCTGGGGGGGGGGGGTTTGCTGGGCTGGAATAGATGTCTGGGGGGGGGGGGGGGGTTTGCTGGGCTGGAATAGAAGTCTGGGGGGGGGGGGTTTGCTGGGCTGGAATAGAAGTCTGGGGGGGGTTGCTGGGCTGGAATAGAAGTCTGGGGGGGGGGGGGGGTTTGCTGGGCTGGAATAGAAGTCTGGGGGGGGGGGGTTTGCTGGGCTAGAATAGAAGTCTGGGGGGGGTTTGCTGGGCTAGAATAGAAGTCTGGGGGGGGGTTTGCTGGGCTGGAATAGAAGTCTGGGGGGGGGTTTGCTGGGCTGGAATAGAAGTCTGGGGGGGGGGTTGCTGGGCTGGAATAGAAGTCTGGGGGGGGGGTTTGCTGGGCTGGAATAGAAGTCTGGGGGGGGGGGGTTTGCTGGGCTGGAATAGAAGTCTGGGGGGGGGGTTTGCTGGGCTGGAATAGAAGTCTGGGGGGGGGGGGTTTGCTGGGCTGGAATAGAAGTCTGGGGGGGGGGGTTTGCTGGGCTGGAATAGAAGTCTGGGGGGGGTTGCTGGGCTGGAATAGAAGTCTGGGGGGGGGGGGTTTGCTGGGCTGGAATAGAAGTCTGGGGGGGGGGGGTTTGCTGGGCTGGAATAGAAGTCTGGGGGGGGGGGTTTGCTGGGCTGGAATAGAAGTCCGGGGGGGGGGGGGGGGTTGCTGGGCTGGAATAGAAGTCTGGGGGGGGGGGGTTGCTGGGCTGGAATAGAAGTCTGGGGGGGGGGGTTTGCTGGGCTGGAATAGAAGTCTGGGGGGGGGGTTTGCTGGGCTGGAATAGAAGTCTGGGGGGGGGGGGTTTGCTGGGCTGGAATAGAAGTCTGGGGGGGGGGGTTTGCTGGGCTGGAATAGAAGTCTGGGGGGGGTTGCTGGGCTGGAATAGAAGTCTGGGGGGGGGGGTTTGCTGGGCTGGAATAGAAGTCTGGGGGGGGGGGTTTGCTGGGCTAGAATAGAAGTCTGGGGGGGGTTTGCTGGGCTAGAATAGAAGTCTGGGGGGGGGTTTGCTGGGCTGGAATAGAAGTCTGGGGGGGGGTTTGCTGGGCTAGGATAGAAGTCTGGGGGGGGGTTTGCTGGGCTGGAATAGAAGTCTGGGGGGGGGTTTGCTGGGCTGGAATAGAAGTCTGGGGGGGGGGTTTGCTGGGCTGGAATAGAAGTCTGGGGGGGGGTGCTGGGCTGGAATAGAAGTCTGGGGGGGGGGGGTTTGCTGGGCTGGAATAGAAGTCTGGGGGGGGGGGGTTGCTGGGCTGGAATAGAAGTCTGGGGGGGGTTTGCTGGGCTGGAATAGAAGTCTGGGGGGGGGGGGGTTTGCTGGGCTGGAATAGAAGTCTGGGGGGGGTTGCTGGGCTGGAATAGAAGTCTGGGGGGGGCGTTGCTGGGCTGGAATAGAAGTCTGGGGGGGGGGGGGGGTTTGCTGGGCTGGAATAGAAGTCTGGAGGGGCTTGCTGGGCTGGAATAGAAGTCTGGGAGGGGGGGTTCAGTATCAGGAAGGTGTTCCTAATGTTTTGGGTACTCAGTGTCTATGGTTACTGATCACCAAACGACTTATCCCTTCACCATAGTGTCCCCTTTGATATCTCTATTGACCTGCAATCACTGTGATAGAGGTTACTTTCCCTATTTTAGTTGAAGACCCTCTGGATTAGAGTGTCTGCTACAATGTTTAAAAAACACCTCTGTATCTGATCACATGAACCTGTATCCTCTTGTTACAGATCATTGAGAAGATGGAGAAGCTTCTGGACAACACACTGACAGAGAAGAGCAAGGACAATGCAGAGAGGATGGTGAAACCAACAGGTGAGACAGGAGTGTTTTCAGAGAGGAAGATGAAGATGAAACCAACAGGTGAGACAGGAGTGTTTTCAGAGAGGAAGATGAAGATGAAACCAACAGGTGAGACAGGAGTGTTTTCAGAGAGGAAGATGAAGATGAAACCAACAGGTGAGACAGGAGTGTTTTCAGAGAGGAA
>NC_092091.1:3082804-3370920 GCF_045679555.1 Salvelinus alpinus
TTTTCAGAGAGGAAGATGAAGATGAAACCAACAGGTGAGACAGGAGTGTTTTCAGAGAGGAAGATGAAGATGAAACCAACAGGTGAGACAGGAGTGTTTTCAGAGAGGAAGATGAAGATGAAACCAACAGGTGAGACAGGAGTGTTTTCAGAGAGGAAGATGATGATGAAACCAACAGGTGAGACAGGAGTGTTTTCAGAGAGGAAGATGAAGATGAAACCAACAGGTGAGACAGGAGTGTTTTCAGAGAGGAAGATGAAGATGAAACCAACAGGTGAGACAGGAGTGTTTTCAGAGAGGAAGATGATGATGAAACCAACAGGTGAGACGGGAGTGTTTTCAGAGAGGAAGATGAAGATGAAACCAACAGGTGAGACAGGAGTGTTTTCAGAGAGGAAGATGAAGATGAAACCAACAGGTGAGACAGGAGTGTTTTCAGAGAGGAAGATGAAGATGAAACCAACAGGTGAGACAGGAGTGTTTTCAGAGAGGAAGATGAAGATGAAACCAACAGGTGAGACAGGAGTGTTTTCAGAGAGGAAGATGATGATGAAACCAACAGGTGAGACAGGAGTGTTTTCAGAGAGGAAGATGAAGATGAAACCAACAGGTGAGACAGGAGTGTTTTCAGAGAGGAAGATGAAGATGAAACCAACAGGTGAGACAGGAGTGTTTTCAGTGAGGAAGGTGAAGATGAAACCAACAGGTGAGACAGGAGTGTTTTCAGAGAGGAAGATGATGATGAAACCAACAGGTGCAGGAGTGTTTTCAGAGAGGAAGATGATGATGAAGATGAAACCAACGGGTGAGACAGGAGTGTTTTCAGAGAGGGAGATGAAGATGAAGTTGAAACCAACAGGTGAGACGGGAGTGTTTTCAGAGAGGAAGATGAAGATGAAACCAACAGGTGAGACAGGAGTGTTTTCAGAGAGGAAGATGAAGATGAAACCAACAGGTGAGACAGGAGTGTTTTCAGAGAGGAAGATGATGATGAAACCAACAGGTGAGACAGGAGTGTTTTCAGAGAGGAAGATGAAGAGGAAACCAACAGGTGAGACAGGAGTGTTTTCAGAGAGGAAGATGATAATGAAACCAACAGGTGAGACAGGAGTGTTTTCAGAGAGGAAGATGATGATGAAACCAACAGGTGAGACAGGAGTGTTTTCAGAGAGGAAGATGAAGATGAAACCAACGGGTGAGACAGGAGTGTTTTCAGAGAGGAAGATGAAGATGAAACCAACAGGTGAGACAGGAGTGTTTTCAGAGAGGAAGATGAAGATGAAACCAACGGGTGAGACGGGACTGTTTTCAGAGAGGAAGATGAAGATGAAACCAACAGGTGAGACAGGAGTGTTTTCAGTGAGGAAGATGAAGATGAAACCAACAGGTGAGACAGGAGTGTTTTCAGAGAGGAAGATGAAGATGAAACCAACAGGTGAGACAGGAGTGTTTTCAGAGAGGAAGATGAAGATGAAACCAACAGGTGAGACAGGAGTGTTTTCAGAGAGGAAGATGATGATGAAACCAACAGGTGAGACAGGAGTGTTTTCAGAGAGGAAGATGAAGATGAAACCAACATGTGAGACAGGAGGGTTTTCAGAGAGGAAGATGATGATGAAACCAACAGGTGAGACAGGAGTGTTTTCAGAGAGGAAGATGAAGATGAAACCAACAGGTGAGACAGGAGTGTTTTCAGAGAGGAAGATGATGATGAAACCAACAGGTGAGACAGGAGTGTTTTCAGAGAGGAAGATGATGATGAAACCAACAGGTGAGACAGGAGTGTTTTCAGAGAGGAAGATGAAGATGAAACCAACAGGTGAGACAGGAGTGTTTTCAGAGAGGAAGATGAAGATGAAACCAACAGGTGAGACAGGAGTGTTTTCAGAGAGGAAGATGAAGATGAAACCAACAGGTGAGACAGGAGGGTTTTCAGAGAGGAAGATGATGATGAAACCAACAGGTGAGACAGGAGTGTTTTCAGAGAGGAAGATGAAGATGAAACCAACAGGTGAGACAGGAGTGTTTTCAGAGAGGAAGATGAAGATGAAACCAACAGGTGAGACAGGAGTGTTTTCAGAGAGGAAGATGAAGATGAAACCAACAGGTGAGACAGGAGTGTTTTCAGAGAGGAAGATGAAGATGAAACCAACAGGTGAGACAGGAGTGTTTTCAGAGAGGAAGATGAAGATGAAACCAACAGGTGAGACGGGAGGGTTTTCAGAGAGGAAGATGAAGATGAAACCAACAGGTGAGACAGGAGGGTTTTCAGAGAGGAAGATGATGATGAAACCAACAGGTGAGACGGGAGGGTTTTCAGAGAGGAAGATGAAGATGAAACCAACATGTGAGACAGGAGGGTTTTCAGAGAGGAAGATGATGATGAAACCAACAGGTGAGACAGGAGTGTTTTCAGAGAGGAAGATGATGATGAAACCAACAGGTGAGACAGGAGTGTTTTCAGAGAGGAAGATGATGATGAAGATGAAACCAACAGGTGAGACAGGAGTGTTTTCAGAGAGGAAGATGAAGATGAAACCAACAGGTGAGACAGGAGGGTTTTCAGAGAGGAAGATGATGATGAAACCAACAGGTGAGACAGGAGTGTTTTCAGAGAGGAAGATGAAGATGAAACCAACAGGTGAGACAGGAGTGTTTTCAGAGAGGAAGATGAAGATGAAACCAACGGGTGAGACAGGAGTGTTTTCAGAGAGGAAGATGAAGATGAAACCAACAGGTGAGACAGGAGTGTTTTCAGAGAGGAAGATGAAGATGAAACCAACAGGTGAGACGGGAGGGTTTTCAGAGAGGAAGATGAAGATGAAACCAACAGGTGAGACGGGAGGGTTTTCAGAGAGGAAGATGAAGATGAAACCAACATGTGAGACAGGAGGGTTTTCAGAGAGGAAGATGATGATGAAACCAACAGGTGAGACAGGAGTGTTTTCAGAGAGGAAGATGATGATGAAACCAACAGGTGAGACGGGAGTGTTTTCAGAGAGGAAGATGAAGATGAAACCAACAGGTGAGACAGGAGGGTTTTCAGAGAGGAAGATGATGATGAAACCAACAGGTGAGACAGGAGTGTTTTCAGAGAGGAAGATGAAGATGAAACCAACAGGTGAGACAGGAGTGTTTTCAGAGAGGAAGATGAAGATGAAACCAACAGGTGAGACAGGAGTGTTTTCAGAGAGGAAGATGAAGATGAAACCAACAGGTGAGACAGGAGTGTTTTCAGAGAGGAAGATGAAGATGAAACCAACAGGTGAGACAGGAGTGTTTTCAGAGAGGAAGATGAAGATGAAACCAACAGGTGAGACGGGAGGGTTTTCAGAGAGGAAGATGAAGATGAAACCAACAGGTGAGACAGGAGGGTTTTCAGAGAGGAAGATGATGATGAAACCAACAGGTGAGACGGGAGGGTTTTCAGAGAGGAAGATGAAGATGAAACCAACATGTGAGACAGGAGGGTTTTCAGAGAGGAAGATGATGATGAAACCAACAGGTGAGACAGGAGTGTTTTCAGAGAGGAAGATGATGATGAAGATGAAACCAACAGGTGAGACAGGAGTGTTTTCAGAGAGGAAGATGAAGATGAAACCAACAGGTGAGACAGGAGGGTTTTCAGAGAGGAAGATGATGATGAAACCAACAGGTGAGACAGGAGTGTTTTCAGAGAGGAAGATGAAGATGAAACCAACAGGTGAGACAGGAGTGTTTTCAGAGAGGAAGATGAAGATGAAACCAACGGGTGAGACGGGAGTGTTTTCAGAGAGGAAGATGATGATGAAACCAACAGGTGAGAAAGGAGTGTTTTCAGTGAGGAAGATGATGATGAAGATGAAACCAACAGGTGAGACAGGAGTGTTTTCAGAGAGGAAGATGATGATGAAACCAACAGTTGAGACAGGAGTGTTTTCAGAGATGAAGATGAAGGTGAAACCAACAGGTGAGACAGGAGTGTTTTCAGAGAGGAAGATGATGATGAAACCAACAGGTGAGACGGGAGGGTTTTCAGAGAGGAAGATGAAGATGAAACCAACAGGTGAGACAGGAGTGTTTTCAGAGAGGAAGATGATGATGAAGATGAAACCAACAGGTGAGACGGGAGTGTTTTCAGAGAGGAAGATGAAGATGAAACCAACAGGTGAGACAGGAGTGTTTTCAGAGAGGAAGATGAAGATGAAACCAACAGGTGAGACAGGAGTGTTTTCAGAGAGGAAGATGATGATGAAGATGAAACCAACAGGTGAGACAGGAGTGTTTTCAGAGAGGAAGATGAAGATGAAACCAACAGGTGAGACAGGAGTGTTTTCAGAGAGGAAGATGAAGATGAAACCAACAGGTGAGACAGGAGTGTTTTCAGAGAGGAAGATGAAGATGAAACCAACAGGTGAGACAGGAGTGTTTTCAGAGAGGAAGATGAAGATGAAGATGAAACCAACAGGTGAGGCAGGAGTGTTTTCAGAGAGGAAGATGAAGATGAAACCAACAGGTGAGACGGGAGTGTTTTCAGAGAGGAAGATGATGATGAAACCAACGGGTGAGACAGGAGTGTTTTCAGAGAGGAAGATGAAGATGAAACCAACAGGTGAGACAGGAGTGTTTTCAGAGAGGAAGATGATGATGAAACCAACGGGTGAGACAGGAGTGTTTTCAGAGAGGAAGATGATGATGAAACCAACAGGTGAGACAGGAGTGTTTTCAGAGAGGAAGATGATGATGAAACCAACAGGTGAGACAGGAGTGTTTTCAGAGAGGAAGATGAAGATGAAACCAACAGGTGAGACAGGAGTGTTTTCAGAGAGGAAGATGATGATGAAACCAACAGGTGAGACAGGAGTGTTTTCAGAGAGGAAGATGAAGATGAAACCAACAGGTGAGACAGGAGTGTTTTCAGAGAGGAAGATGAAGATGAAACCAACAGGTGAGACAGGAGTGTTTTCAGAGAGGAAGATGAAGATGAAACCAACAGGTGAGACAGGAGTGTTTTCAGAGAGGAAGATGATGATGAAACCAACAGGTGAGACAGGAGTGTTTTCAGAGAGGAAGATGAAGATGAAACCAACAGGTGAGACAGGAGTGTTTTCAGAGAGGAAGATGAAGATGAAACCAACAGGTGAGACAGGAGTGTTTTCAGAGAGGAAGATGAAGATGAAACCAACAGGTGAGACAGGAGTGTTTTCAGAGAGGAAGATGAAGATGAAACCAACAGGTGAGACAGGAGTGTTTTCAGAGAGGAAGATGAAGATGAAACCAACAGGTGAGACAGGAGGGTTTTCAGAGAGGAAGATGATGATGAAACCAACAGGTGAGACAGGAGTGTTTTCAGTGAGGAAGATGAAGATGAAACCAACAGGTGAGACAGGAGTGTTTTCAGAGAGGAAGATGAAGATGAAACCAACAGGTGAGACAGGAGTGTTTTCAGAGAGGAAGATGAAGATGAAACCAACAGGTGAGACAGGAGTGTTTTCAGAGAGGAAGATGATGATGAAACCAACAGGTGAGACAGGAGTGTTTTCAGAGAGGAAGATGATGATGAAACCAACAGGTGAGACAGGAGTGTTTTCAGAGAGGAAGATGAAGATGAAACCAACAGGTGAGACAGGAGTGTTTTCAGAGAGGATGATGAAGATGAAACCAACAGGTGAGACAGGAGTGTTTTCAGAGAGGAAGATGAAGATGAAACCAACAGGTGAGACAGGAGTGTTTTCAGAGAGGAAGATGAAGATGAAACCAACAGGTGAGACAGGAGTGTTTTCAGAGAGGAAGATGAAGGTGAAACCAACAGGTGAGACAGGAGTGTTTTCAGAGAGGAAGATGATGATGAAACCAACAGGTGAGACGGGAGTGTTTTCAGAGAGGAAGATGAAGATGAAACCAACAGGTGAGACAGGAGTGTTTTCAGAGAGGAAGATGATGATAAAACCAACAGGTGAGACAGGAGTGTTTTCAGAGAGGAAGATGAAGGTGAAACCAACAGGTGAGACAGGAGTGTTTTCAGAGAGGAAGATGAAGATGAAACCAACAGGTGAGACAGGAGTGTTTTCAGAGAGGAAGATGAAGATGAAACCAACAGGTGAGACAGGAGTGTTTTCAGAGAGGAAGATGATGATGAAGATGAAACCAACAGGTGAGACAGTAGTGTTTTCAGAGAGGAAGATGATGATGAAACCAGGTGAGACAGGAGTGTTTTCAGAGAGGAAGATGATGATGAAACCAGGTGAGACAGGAGTGTTTTCAGAGAGGAAGATGATGATGAAACCAGGTGAGACAGGAGTGTTTTCAGAGAGGAAGATGATGATGAAACCAACAGGTGAGACGGGAGTGTTTTCAGAGAGGAAGATGAAGATGAAGATGAAACCAACAGGTGAGACAGGAGTGTTTTCAGAGAGGAAGATGATGATGAAACCAACAGGTGAGACAGGAGTGTTTTCAGAGAGGAAGATGATGATGAAACCAACAGGTGAGACAGGAGTGTTTTCAGTGAGGAAGATGAAGATGAAACCAACAGGTGAGACAGGAGTGTTTTCAGAGAGGAAGATGAAGATGAAACCAACAGGTGAGACAGGAGTGTTTTCAGAGAGGAAGATGAAGATGAAGATGAAACCAACAGGTGAGACGGGAGTGTTTTCAGAGAGGAAGATGATGATGAAACCAACGGGTGAGACAGGAGTGTTTTCAGAGAGGAAGATGATGATGAAACCAACGGGTGAGACAGGAGTGTTTTCAGAGAGGAAGATGAAGATGAAACCAACAGGTGAGACAGGAGTGTTTTCAGAGAGGAAGATGATGATGAAACCAACGGGTGAGACAGGAGTGTTTTCAGAGAGGAAGATGAAGATGAAACCAACAGGTGAGACAGGAGTGTTTTCAGAGAGGAAGATGATGATGAAACCAACGGGTGAGACAGGAGTGTTTTCAGAGAGGAAGATGATGATGAAACCAACAGGTGAGACAGGAGTGTTTTCAGAGAGGAAGATGATGATGAAACCAACAGGTGAGACAGGAGTGTTTTCAGAGAGGAAGATGAAGATGAAACCAACAGGTGAGACAGGAGTGTTTTCAGAGAGGAAGATGATGATGAAACCAACAGGTGAGACAGGAGTGTTTTCAGAGAGGAAGATGAAGATGAAACCAACAGGTGAGACAGGAGTGTTTTCAGAGAGGAAGATGAAGATGAAACCAACAGGTGAGACAGGAGTGTTTTCAGAGAGGAAGATGAAGATGAAACCAACAGGTGAGACAGGAGTGTTTTCAGAGAGGAAGATGATGATGAAACCAACAGGTGAGACAGGAGTGTTTTCAGAGAGGAAGATGAAGATGAAACCAACAGGTGAGACAGGAGTGTTTTCAGAGAGGAAGATGAAGATGAAACCAACAGGTGAGACAGGAGTGTTTTCAGAGAGGAAGATGAAGATGAAACCAACAGGTGAGACAGGAGGGTTTTCAGAGAGGAAGATGATGATGAAACCAACAGGTGAGACGGGAGTGTTTTCAGAGAGGAAGATGATGATGAAACCAACGGGTGAGACAGGAGTGTTTTCAGAGAGGAAGATGAAGATGAAGATGAAACCAACAGGTGAGGCAGGAGTGTTTTCAGAGAGGAAGATGAAAATGAAACCAACAGGTGAGACGGGAGTGTTTTCAGAGAGGAAGATGATGATGAAACCAACGGGTGAGACAGGAGTGTTTTCAGAGAGGAAGATGAAGATGAAACCAACAGGTGAGACAGGAGTGTTTTCAGAGAGGAAGATGATGATGAAACCAACGGGTGAGACAGGAGTGTTTTCAGAGAGGAAGATGATGATGAAACCAACAGGTGAGACAGGAGTGTTTTCAGAGAGGAAGATGATGATGAAACCAACAGGTGAGACAGGAGTGTTTTCAGAGAGGAAGATGAAGATGAAACCAACAGGTGAGACAGGAGTGTTTTCAGAGAGGAAGATGATGATGAAACCAACAGGTGAGACAGGAGTGTTTTCAGAGAGGAAGATGAAGATGAAACCAACAGGTGAGACAGGAGTGTTTTCAGAGAGGAAGATGAAGATGAAACCAACAGGTGAGACAGGAGTGTTTTCAGAGAGGAAGATGAAGATGAAACCAACAGGTGAGACAGGAGTGTTTTCAGAGAGGAAGATGATGATGAAACCAACAGGTGAGACAGGAGTGTTTTCAGAGAGGAAGATGAAGATGAAACCAACAGGTGAGACAGGAGTGTTTTCAGAGAGGAAGATGAAGATGAAACCAACAGGTGAGACAGGAGTGTTTTCAGAGAGGAAGATGATGATGAAACCAACAGGTGAGACAGGAGTGTTTTCAGAGAGGAAGATGAAGATGAAACCAACAGGTGAGACAGGAGTGTTTTCAGAGAGGAAGATGAAGATGAAACCAACAGGTGAGACAGGAGTGTTTTCAGAGAGGAAGATGAAGATGAAACCAACAGGTGAGACAGGAGTGTTTTCAGAGAGGAAGATGATGATGAAACCAACAGGTGAGACAGGAGTGTTTTCAGAGAGGAAGATGAAGATGAAACCAACAGGTGAGACAGGAGTGTTTTCAGAGAGGAAGATGAAGATGAAACCAACAGGTGAGACAGGAGTGTTTTCAGAGAGGAAGATGAAGATGAAACCAACAGGTGAGACAGGAGTGTTTTCAGAGAGGAAGATGAAGATGAAACCAACAGGTGAGACAGGAGTGTTTTCAGAGAGGAAGATGAAGATGAAACCAACAGGTGAGACAGGAGTGTTTTCAGAGAGGAAGATGAAGATGAAACCAACAGGTGAGACAGGAGGGTTTTCAGAGAGGAAGATGAAGATGAAACCAACAGGTGAGACAGGAGTGTTTTCAGAGAGGAAGATGATGATGAAACCAACAGGTGAGACAGGAGTGTTTTCAGTGAGGAAGATGAAGATGAAACCAACAGGTGAGACAGGAGTGTTTTCAGAGAGGAAGATGAAGATGAAACCAACAGGTGAGACAGGAGTGTTTTCAGAGAGGAAGATGAAGATGAAACCAACAGGTGAGACAGGAGTGTTTTCAGAGAGGAAGATGATGATGAAACCAACAGGTGAGACAGGAGTGTTTTCAGAGAGGAAGATGATGATGAAACCAACAGGTGAGACAGGAGTGTTTTCAGAGAGGAAGATGAAGATGAAACCAACAGGTGAGACAGGAGTGTTTTCAGAGAGGATGATGAAGATGAAACCAACAGGTGAGACAGGAGTGTTTTCAGAGAGGAAGATGAAGATGAAACCAACAGGTGAGACAGGAGTGTTTTCAGAGAGGAAGATGAAGATGAAACCAACAGGTGAGACAGGAGTGTTTTCAGAGAGGAAGATGAAGGTGAAACCAACAGGTGAGACAGGAGTGTTTTCAGAGAGGAAGATGATGATGAAACCAACAGGTGAGACGGGAGTGTTTTCAGAGAGGAAGATGAAGATGAAACCAACAGGTGAGACAGGAGTGTTTTCAGAGAGGAAGATGATGATAAAACCAACAGGTGAGACAGGAGTGTTTTCAGAGAGGAAGATGAAGGTGAAACCAACAGGTGAGACAGGAGTGTTTTCAGAGAGGAAGATGAAGATGAAACCAACAGGTGAGACAGGAGTGTTTTCAGAGAGGAAGATGAAGATGAAACCAACAGGTGAGACAGGAGTGTTTTCAGAGAGGAAGATGATGATGAAGATGAAACCAACAGGTGAGACAGTAGTGTTTTCAGAGAGGAAGATGATGATGAAACCAGGTGAGACAGGAGTGTTTTCAGAGAGGAAGATGATGATGAAACCAGGTGAGACAGGAGTGTTTTCAGAGAGGAAGATGATGATGAAACCAGGTGAGACAGGAGTGTTTTCAGAGAGGAAGATGATGATGAAACCAACAGGTGAGACGGGAGTGTTTTCAGAGAGGAAGATGAAGATGAAGATGAAACCAACAGGTGAGACAGGAGTGTTTTCAGAGAGGAAGATGATGATGAAACCAACAGGTGAGACAGGAGTGTTTTCAGAGAGGAAGATGATGATGAAACCAACAGGTGAGACAGGAGTGTTTTCAGAGAGGAAGATGAAGATGAAACCAACAGGTGAGACAGGAGTGTTTTCAGAGAGGAAGATGAAGATGAAACCAACAGGTGAGACAGGAGTGTTTTCAGAGAGGAAGATGAAGATGAAGATGAAACCAACAGGTGAGGCAGGAGTGTTTTCAGAGAGGAAGATGAAGATGAAACCAACAGGTGAGACGGGAGTGTTTTCAGAGAGGAAGATGATGATGAAACCAACGGGTGAGACAGGAGTGTTTTCAGAGAGGAAGATGAAGATGAAACCAACAGGTGAGACAGGAGTGTTTTCAGAGAGGAAGATGATGATGAAACCAACGGGTGAGACAGGAGTGTTTTCAGAGAGGAAGATGATGATGAAACCAACAGGTGAGACAGGAGTGTTTTCAGAGAGGAAGATGATGATGAAACCAACAGGTGAGACAGGAGTGTTTTCAGAGAGGAAGATGAAGATGAAACCAACAGGTGAGACAGGAGTGTTTTCAGAGAGGAAGATGATGATGAAACCAACAGGTGAGACAGGAGTGTTTTCAGAGAGGAAGATGAAGATGAAACCAACAGGTGAGACAGGAGTGTTTTCAGAGAGGAAGATGAAGATGAAACCAACAGGTGAGACAGGAGTGTTTTCAGAGAGGAAGATGAAGATGAAACCAACAGGTGAGACAGGAGTGTTTTCAGAGAGGAAGATGATGATGAAACCAACAGGTGAGACAGGAGTGTTTTCAGAGAGGAAGATGAAGATGAAACCAACAGGTGAGACAGGAGTGTTTTCAGAGAGGAAGATGAAGATGAAACCAACAGGTGAGACAGGAGTGTTTTCAGAGAGGAAGATGAAGATGAAACCAACAGGTGAGACAGGAGTGTTTTCAGAGAGGAAGATGAAGATGAAACCAACAGGTGAGACAGGAGTGTTTTCAGAGAGGAAGATGAAGATGAAACCAACAGGTGAGACAGGAGTGTTTTCAGAGAGGAAGATGAAGATGAAACCAACAGGTGAGACAGGAGGGTTTTCAGAGAGGAAGATGAAGATGAAACCAACAGGTGAGACAGGAGTGTTTTCAGAGAGGAAGATGATGATGAAACCAACAGGTGAGACAGGAGTGTTTTCAGTGAGGAAGATGAAGATGAAACCAACAGGTGAGACAGGAGTGTTTTCAGAGAGGAAGATGAAGATGAAACCAACAGGTGAGACAGGAGTGTTTTCAGAGAGGAAGATGAAGATGAAACCAACAGGTGAGACAGGAGTGTTTTCAGAGAGGAAGATGATGATGAAACCAACAGGTGAGACAGGAGTGTTTTCAGAGAGGAAGATGATGATGAAACCAACAGGTGAGACAGGAGTGTTTTCAGAGAGGAAGATGATGATGAAACCAACGGGTGAGACAGGAGTGTTTTCAGAGAGGAAGATGAAGATGAAACCAACAGGTGAGACAGGAGTGTTTTCAGAGAGGATGATGAAGATGAAACCAACAGGTGAGACAGGAGTGTTTTCAGAGAGGAAGATGAAGATGAAACCAACAGGTGAGACAGGAGTGTTTTCAGAGAGGAAGATGAAGATGAAACCAACAGGTGAGACAGGAGTGTTTTCAGAGAGGAAGATGAAGGTGAAACCAACAGGTGAGACAGGAGTGTTTTCAGAGAGGAAGATGATGATGAAACCAACAGGTGAGACGGGAGTGTTTTCAGAGAGGAAGATGAAGATGAAACCAACAGGTGAGACAGGAGTGTTTTCAGAGAGGAAGATGATGATAAAACCAACAGGTGAGACAGGAGTGTTTTCAGAGAGGAAGATGAAGGTGAAACCAACAGGTGAGACAGGAGTGTTTTCAGAGAGGAAGATGAAGATGAAACCAACAGGTGAGACAGGAGTGTTTTCAGAGAGGAAGATGAAGATGAAACCAACAGGTGAGACAGGAGTGTTTTCAGAGAGGAAGATGATGATGAAGATGAAACCAACAGGTGAGACAGTAGTGTTTTCAGAGAGGAAGATGATGATGAAACCAGGTGAGACAGGAGTGTTTTCAGAGAGGAAGATGATGATGAAACCAGGTGAGACAGGAGTGTTTTCAGAGAGGAAGATGATGATGAAACCAGGTGAGACAGGAGTGTTTTCAGAGAGGAAGATGATGATGAAACCAACAGGTGAGACGGGAGTGTTTTCAGAGAGGAAGATGAAGATGAAGATGAAACCAACAGGTGAGACAGGAGTGTTTTCAGAGAGGAAGATGATGATGAAACCAACAGGTGAGACAGGAGTGTTTTCAGAGAGGAAGATGATGATGAAACCAACAGGTGAGACAGGAGTGTTTTCAGAGAGGAAGATGAAGATGAAACCAACAGGTGAGACAGGAGTGTTTTCAGAGAGGAAGATGAAGATGAAACCAACAGGTGAGACAGGAGGGTTTTCAGAGAGGAAGATGATGATGAAACCAACAGGTGAGACAGGAGTGTTTTCAGAGAGGAAGATGAAGATGAAACCAACAGGTGAGACAGGAGTGTTTTCAGAGAGGAAGATGAAGATGAAACCAACAGGTGAGACAGGAGTGTTTTCAGAGAGGAAGATGATGATGAAACCAACAGGTGAGACAGGAGTGTTTTCAGAGAGGAAGATGAAGATGAAACCAACAGGTGAGACAGGAGTGTTTTCAGAGAGGATGATGAAGATGAAACCAACAGGTGAGACAGGAGTGTTTTCAGAGAGGAAGATGAAGATGAAACCAACAGGTGAGACAGGAGTGTTTTCAGAGAGGAAGATGAAGATGAAACCAACAGGTGAGACAGGAGTGTTTTCAGAGAGGAAGATGAAGGTGAAACCAACAGGTGAGACAGGAGTGTTTTCAGAGAGGAAGATGATGATGAAACCAACAGGTGAGACGGGAGTGTTTTCAGAGAGGAAGATGAAGATGAAACCAACAGGTGAGACAGGAGTGTTTTCAGAGAGGAAGATGATGATAAAACCAACAGGTGAGACAGGAGTGTTTTCAGAGAGGAAGATGAAGGTGAAACCAACAGGTGAGACAGGAGTGTTTTCAGAGAGGAAGATGAAGATGAAACCAACAGGTGAGACAGGAGTGTTTTCAGAGAGGAAGATGAAGATGAAACCAACAGGTGAGACAGGAGTGTTTTCAGAGAGGAAGATGATGATGAAGATGAAACCAACAGGTGAGACAGTAGTGTTTTCAGAGAAGAAGATGATGATGAAACCAGGTGAGACAGGAGTGTTTTCAGAGAGGAAGATGATGATGAAACCAGGTGAGACAGGAGTGTTTTCAGAGAGGAAGATGATGATGAAACCAACAGGTGAGACAGGAGTGTTTTCAGAGAGGAAGATGAAGATGAAACCAACAGGTGAGACAGGAGTGTTTTCAGAGAGGAAGATGAAGATGAAACCAACGGGTGAGACAGGAGTGTTTTCAGAGAGGAAGATGATGATGAAACCAAGGTGAGACAGGAGTGTTTTCAGAGAGGAAGATGATGATGAAACCAACAGGTGAGACAGGAGTGTTTTCAGAGAGGAAGATGAAGATGAAACCAACAGGTGAGACAGGAGTGTTTTCAGAGAGGAAGATGAAGATGAAACCAACAGGTGAGACAGGAGTGTTTTCAGAGAGGAAGATGAAGATGAAACCAACAGGTGAGACAGGAGTGTTTTCAGAGAGGAAGATGAAGATGAAACCAACAGGTGAGACAGGAGTGTTTTCAGAGAGGAAGATGAAGATGAAACCAACAGGTGAGACAGGAGTGTTTTCAGAGAGGAAGATGATGATGAAACCAACAGGTGAGACAGGAGTGTTTTCAGAGAGGAAGATGAAGATGAAACCAACAGGTGAGACAGGAGTGTTTTCAGAGAGGAAGATGAAGATGAAACCAACAGGTGAGACAGGAGTGTTTTCAGAGAGGAAGATGAAGATGAAACCAACAGGTGAGACAGGAGTGTTTTCAGAGAGGAAGATGAAGATGAAACCAACAGGTGAGACAGGAGTGTTTTCAGAGAGGAAGATGAAGATGAAACCAACAGGTGAGACAGGAGTGTTTTCAGAGAGGAAGATGAAGATGAAACCAACAGGTGAGACAGGAGGGTTTTCAGAGAGGAAGATGAAGATGAAACCAACAGGTGAGACAGGAGTGTTTTCAGAGAGG
The DNA here is from genome assembly GCF_045679555.1 of Salvelinus alpinus. NCBI lineage: Eukaryota > Metazoa > Chordata > Actinopteri > Salmoniformes > Salmonidae > Salvelinus > Salvelinus alpinus. The sequence continues at coordinate 3,096,999 of NC_092091.1, forward strand.
AAGATGATGATGAAACCAACAGGTGAGACAGGAGTGTTTTCAGTGAGGAAGATGAAGATGAAACCAACAGGTGAGACAGGAGTGTTTTCAGAGAGGAAGATGAAGATGAAACCAACAGGTGAGACAGGAGTGTTTTCAGAGAGGAAGATGAAGATGAAACCAACAGGTGAGACAGGAGTGTTTTCAGAGAGGAAGATGATGATGAAACCAACAGGTGAGACAGGAGTGTTTTCAGAGAGGAAGATGATGATGAAACCAACAGGTGAGACAGGAGTGTTTTCAGAGAGGAAGATGATGATGAAACCAACGGGTGAGACAGGAGTGTTTTCAGAGAGGAAGATGAAGATGAAACCAACAGGTGAGACAGGAGTGTTTTCAGAGAGGATGATGAAGATGAAACCAACAGGTGAGACAGGAGTGTTTTCAGAGAGGAAGATGAAGATGAAACCAACAGGTGAGACAGGAGTGTTTTCAGAGAGGAAGATGAAGATGAAACCAACAGGTGAGACAGGAGTGTTTTCAGAGAGGAAGATGAAGGTGAAACCAACAGGTGAGACAGGAGTGTTTTCAGAGAGGAAGATGAAGATGAAGATGAAACCAACAGGTGAGGCAGGAGTGTTTTCAGAGAGGAAGATGAAGATGAAACCAACAGGTGAGACGGGAGTGTTTTCAGAGAGGAAGATGATGATGAAACCAACGGGTGAGACAGGAGTGTTTTCAGAGAGGAAGATGAAGATGAAACCAACAGGTGAGACAGGAGTGTTTTCAGAGAGGAAGATGATGATGAAACCAACGGGTGAGACAGGAGTGTTTTCAGAGAGGAAGATGATGATGAAACCAACAGGTGAGACAGGAGTGTTTTCAGAGAGGAAGATGATGATGAAACCAACAGGTGAGACAGGAGTGTTTTCAGAGAGGAAGATGAAGATGAAACCAACAGGTGAGACAGGAGTGTTTTCAGAGAGGAAGATGATGATGAAACCAACAGGTGAGACAGGAGTGTTTTCAGAGAGGAAGATGAAGATGAAACCAACAGGTGAGACAGGAGTGTTTTCAGAGAGGAAGATGAAGATGAAACCAACAGGTGAGACAGGAGTGTTTTCAGAGAGGAAGATGAAGATGAAACCAACAGGTGAGACAGGAGTGTTTTCAGAGAGGAAGATGATGATGAAACCAACAGGTGAGACAGGAGTGTTTTCAGAGAGGAAGATGAAGATGAAACCAACAGGTGAGACAGGAGTGTTTTCAGAGAGGAAGATGAAGATGAAACCAACAGGTGAGACAGGAGTGTTTTCAGAGAGGAAGATGAAGATGAAACCAACAGGTGAGACAGGAGTGTTTTCAGAGAGGAAGATGAAGATGAAACCAACAGGTGAGACAGGAGTGTTTTCAGAGAGGAAGATGAAGATGAAACCAACAGGTGAGACAGGAGTGTTTTCAGAGAGGAAGATGAAGATGAAACCAACAGGTGAGACAGGAGGGTTTTCAGAGAGGAAGATGAAGATGAAACCAACAGGTGAGACAGGAGTGTTTTCAGAGAGGAAGATGATGATGAAACCAACAGGTGAGACAGGAGTGTTTTCAGTGAGGAAGATGAAGATGAAACCAACAGGTGAGACAGGAGTGTTTTCAGAGAGGAAGATGAAGATGAAACCAACAGGTGAGACAGGAGTGTTTTCAGAGAGGAAGATGAAGATGAAACCAACAGGTGAGACAGGAGTGTTTTCAGAGAGGAAGATGATGATGAAACCAACAGGTGAGACAGGAGTGTTTTCAGAGAGGAAGATGATGATGAAACCAACAGGTGAGACAGGAGTGTTTTCAGAGAGGAAGATGATGATGAAACCAACGGGTGAGACAGGAGTGTTTTCAGAGAGGAAGATGAAGATGAAACCAACAGGTGAGACAGGAGTGTTTTCAGAGAGGATGATGAAGATGAAACCAACAGGTGAGACAGGAGTGTTTTCAGAGAGGAAGATGAAGATGAAACCAACAGGTGAGACAGGAGTGTTTTCAGAGAGGAAGATGAAGATGAAACCAACAGGTGAGACAGGAGTGTTTTCAGAGAGGAAGATGAAGGTGAAACCAACAGGTGAGACAGGAGTGTTTTCAGAGAGGAAGATGATGATGAAACCAACAGGTGAGACGGGAGTGTTTTCAGAGAGGAAGATGAAGATGAAACCAACAGGTGAGACAGGAGTGTTTTCAGAGAGGAAGATGATGATAAAACCAACAGGTGAGACAGGAGTGTTTTCAGAGAGGAAGATGAAGGTGAAACCAACAGGTGAGACAGGAGTGTTTTCAGAGAGGAAGATGAAGATGAAACCAACAGGTGAGACAGGAGTGTTTTCAGAGAGGAAGATGAAGATGAAACCAACAGGTGAGACAGGAGTGTTTTCAGAGAGGAAGATGATGATGAAGATGAAACCAACAGGTGAGACAGTAGTGTTTTCAGAGAGGAAGATGATGATGAAACCAGGTGAGACAGGAGTGTTTTCAGAGAGGAAGATGATGATGAAACCAGGTGAGACAGGAGTGTTTTCAGAGAGGAAGATGATGATGAAACCAGGTGAGACAGGAGTGTTTTCAGAGAGGAAGATGATGATGAAACCAACAGGTGAGACGGGAGTGTTTTCAGAGAGGAAGATGAAGATGAAGATGAAACCAACAGGTGAGACAGGAGTGTTTTCAGAGAGGAAGATGATGATGAAACCAACAGGTGAGACAGGAGTGTTTTCAGAGAGGAAGATGATGATGAAACCAACAGGTGAGACAGGAGTGTTTTCAGAGAGGAAGATGAAGATGAAACCAACAGGTGAGACAGGAGTGTTTTCAGAGAGGAAGATGAAGATGAAACCAACAGGTGAGACAGGAGGGTTTTCAGAGAGGAAGATGATGATGAAACCAACAGGTGAGACAGGAGTGTTTTCAGAGAGGAAGATGAAGATGAAACCAACAGGTGAGACAGGAGTGTTTTCAGAGAGGAAGATGAAGATGAAACCAACAGGTGAGACAGGAGTGTTTTCAGAGAGGAAGATGATGATGAAACCAACAGGTGAGACAGGAGTGTTTTCAGAGAGGAAGATGAAGATGAAACCAACAGGTGAGACAGGAGTGTTTTCAGAGAGGATGATGAAGATGAAACCAACAGGTGAGACAGGAGTGTTTTCAGAGAGGAAGATGAAGATGAAACCAACAGGTGAGACAGGAGTGTTTTCAGAGAGGAAGATGAAGATGAAACCAACAGGTGAGACAGGAGTGTTTTCAGAGAGGAAGATGAAGGTGAAACCAACAGGTGAGACAGGAGTGTTTTCAGAGAGGAAGATGATGATGAAACCAACAGGTGAGACGGGAGTGTTTTCAGAGAGGAAGATGAAGATGAAACCAACAGGTGAGACAGGAGTGTTTTCAGAGAGGAAGATGATGATAAAACCAACAGGTGAGACAGGAGTGTTTTCAGAGAGGAAGATGAAGGTGAAACCAACAGGTGAGACAGGAGTGTTTTCAGAGAGGAAGATGAAGATGAAACCAACAGGTGAGACAGGAGTGTTTTCAGAGAGGAAGATGAAGATGAAACCAACAGGTGAGACAGGAGTGTTTTCAGAGAGGAAGATGATGATGAAGATGAAACCAACAGGTGAGACAGTAGTGTTTTCAGAGAAGAAGATGATGATGAAACCAGGTGAGACAGGAGTGTTTTCAGAGAGGAAGATGATGATGAAACCAGGTGAGACAGGAGTGTTTTCAGAGAGGAAGATGATGATGAAACCAGGTGAGACAGGAGTGTTTTCAGAGAGGAAGATGATGATGAAACCAACAGGTGAGACAGGAGTGTTTTCAGAGAGGAAGATGATGATGAAACCAACAGGTGAGACAGGAGTGTTTTCAGAGAGGAAGATGATGATGAAACCAACAGGTGAGACAGGAGTGTTTTCAGAGAGGAAGATGAAGATGAAACCAACAGGTGAGACAGGAGTGTTTTCAGAGAGGAAGATGAAGATGAAACCAACGGGTGAGACAGGAGTGTTTTCAGAGAGGAAGATGATGATGAAACCAACAGGTGAGACAGGAGTGTTTTCAGAGAGGAAGATGATGATGAAACCAACAGGTGAGACAGGAGTGTTTTCAGAGAGGAAGATGAAGATGAAACCAACAGGTGAGACAGGAGTGTTTTCAGAGAGGAAGATGATGATGAAACCAACAGGTGAGACAGGAGTGTTTTCAGAGAGGAAGATGAAGATGAAACCAACAGGTGAGACAGGAGTGTTTTCAGAGAGGAAGATGAAGATGAAACCAACAGGTGAGACAGGAGTGTTTTCAGAGAGGAAGATGAAGATGAAACCAACAGGTGAGACAGGAGTGTTTTCAGAGAGGAAGATGATGATGAAACCAACAGGTGAGACAGGAGTGTTTTCAGAGAGGAAGATGAAGATGAAACCAACAGGTGAGACAGGAGTGTTTTCAGAGAGGAAGATGAAGATGAAACCAACAGGTGAGACAGGAGTGTTTTCAGAGAGGAAGATGAAGATGAAACCAACAGGTGAGACAGGAGTGTTTTCAGAGAGGAAGATGAAGATGAAACCAACAGGTGAGACAGGAGTGTTTTCAGAGAGGAAGATGAAGATGAAACCAACAGGTGAGACAGGAGTGTTTTCAGAGAGGAAGATGAAGATGAAACCAACAGGTGAGACAGGAGGGTTTTCAGAGAGGAAGATGAAGATGAAACCAACAGGTGAGACAGGAGTGTTTTCAGAGAGGAAGATGATGATGAAACCAACAGGTGAGACAGGAGTGTTTTCAGTGAGGAAGATGAAGATGAAACCAACAGGTGAGACAGGAGTGTTTTCAGAGAGGAAGATGAAGATGAAACCAACAGGTGAGACAGGAGTGTTTTCAGAGAGGAAGATGATGATGAAACCAACAGGTGAGACAGGAGTGTTTTCAGAGAGGAAGATGAAGATGAAACCAACGGGTGAGACAGGAGTGTTTTCAGAGAGGAAGATGATGATGAAACCAACGGGTGAGACAGGAGTGTTTTCAGAGAGGAAGATGAAGATGAAACCAACAGGTGAGACAGGAGTGTTTTCAGAGAAGATGATGAAGATGAAACCAACAGGTGAGACAGGAGTGTTTTCAGAGAGGAAGATGAAGATGAAACCAACAGGTGAGACAGGAGTGTTTTCAGAGAGGAAGATGAAGATGAAACCAACAGGTGAGACAGGAGTGTTTTCAGAGAGGAAGATGAAGGTGAAACCAACAGGTGAGACAGGAGTGTTTTCAGAGAGGAAGATGATGATGAAACCAACAGGTGAGACGGGAGTGTTTTCAGAGAGGAAGATGAAGATGAAACCAACAGGTGAGACAGGAGTGTTTTCAGAGAGGAAGATGATGATAAAACCAACAGGTGAGACAGGAGTGTTTTCAGAGAGGAAGATGAAGGTGAAACCAACAGGTGAGACAGGAGTGTTTTCAGAGAGGAAGATGAAGATGAAACCAACAGGTGAGACAGGAGTGTTTTCAGAGAGGAAGATGAAGATGAAACCAACAGGTGAGACAGGAGTGTTTTCAGAGAGGAAGATGATGATGAAGATGAAACCAACAGGTGAGACAGGAGTGTTTTCAGAGAGGAAGATGAAGGTGAAACCAACAGGTGAGACAGGAGTGTTTTCAGAGAGGAAGATGATGATGAAACCAACAGGTGAGACGGGAGTGTTTTCAGAGAGGAAGATGAAGATGAAACCAACAGGTGAGACAGGAGTGTTTTCAGAGAGGAAGATGATGATAAAACCAACAGGTGAGACAGGAGTGTTTTCAGAGAGGAAGATGAAGGTGAAACCAACAGGTGAGACAGGAGTGTTTTCAGAGAGGAAGATGAAGATGAAACCAACAGGTGAGACAGGAGTGTTTTCAGAGAGGAAGATGAAGATGAAACCAACAGGTGAGACAGGAGTGTTTTCAGAGAGGAAGATGATGATGAAGATGAAACCAACAGGTGAGACAGTAGTGTTTTCAGAGAGGAAGATGATGATGAAACCAGGTGAGACAGGAGTGTTTTCAGAGAGGAAGATGATGATGAAACCAGGTGAGACAGGAGTGTTTTCAGAGAGGAAGATGAAGATGAAGATGAAACCAACAGGTGAGACGGGAGTGTTTTCAGAGAGGAAGATGAAGATGAAACCAACAGGTGAGACGGGAGTGTTTTCAGAGAGGAAGATGAAGATGAAGATGAAACCAACAGGTGAGACAGGAGTGTTTTCAGAGAGGAAGATGATGATGAAACCAACAGGTGAGACGGGAGTGTTTTCAGAGAGGAAGATGAAGATGAAACCAACAGGTGAGACAGGAGTGTTTTCAGAGAGGAAGATGAAGATGATGATGAAACCAACAGGTGAGACAGGAGTGTTTTCAGAGAGGAAGATGAAGATGAAGATGAAACCAACAGGTGAGACAGGAGTGTTTTCAGAGAGGAAGATGATGATGAAACCAACAGGTGAGACAGGAGTGTTTTCAGAGAGGAAGATGATGATGAAACCAACAGGTGAGACAGGAGTGTTTTCAGAGAGGAAGATGAAGATGAAACCAACAGGTGAGACAGGAGTGTTTTCAGAGAGGAAGATGAAGATGAAGATGAAACCAACAGGTGAGACAGGAGTGTTTTCAGAGAGGAAGATGATGATGAAACCAACAGGTGAGACAGGAGTGTTTTCAGAGAGGAAGATGATGATGAAACCAACAGGTGAGACAGGAGTGTTTTCAGAGAGGAAGATGAAGATGAAACCAACAGGTGAGACAGGAGTGTTTTCAGAGAGGAAGATGAAGATGAAACCAACAGGTGAGACAGGAGGGTTTTCAGAGAGGAAGATGATGATGAAACCAACAGGTGAGACAGGAGTGTTTTCAGAGAGGAAGATGAAGATGAAACCAACAGGTGAGACAGGAGTGTTTTCAGAGAGGAAGATGAAGATGAAACCAACAGGTGAGACAGGAGTGTTTTCAGAGAGGAAGATGATGATGAAACCAACAGGTGAGACAGGAGTGTTTTCAGAGAGGAAGATGATGATGAAACCAACGGGAGAGACAGGAGTGTTTTCAGAGAGGAAGATGAAGATGAAACCAACAGGTGAGACAGGAGTGTTTTCAGAGAGGAAGATGAAGATGAAACCAACAGGTGAGACAGGAGTGTTTTCAGAGAGGAAGATGAAGATGAAACCAACAGGTGAGACAGGAGTGTTTTCAGAGAGGAAGATGAAGATGAAACCAACAGGTGAGACAGGAGTGTTTTCAGAGAGGAAGATGAAGATGAAACCAACAGGTGAGACAGGAGGGTTTTCAGAGAGGAAGATGAAGATGAAACCAACAGGTGAGACAGGAGTGTTTTCAGAGAGGAAGATGATGATGAAACCAACAGGTGAGACAGGAGTGTTTTCAGTGAGGAAGATGAAGATGAAACCAACAGGTGAGACAGGAGTGTTTTCAGAGAGGAAGATGAAGATGAAACCAACAGGTGAGACAGGAGTGTTTTCAGAGAGGAAGATGAAGATGAAACCAACAGGTGAGACAGGAGTGTTTTCAGAGAGGAAGATGATGATGAAACCAACAGGTGAGACAGGAGTGTTTTCAGAGAGGAAGATGATGATGAAACCAACAGGTGAGACAGGAGTGTTTTCAGAGAGGAAGATGATGATGAAACCAACGGGTGAGACAGGAGTGTTTTCAGAGAGGAAGATGAAGATGAAACCAACAGGTGAGACAGGAGTGTTTTCAGAGAGGATGATGAAGATGAAACCAACAGGTGAGACAGGAGTGTTTTCAGAGAGGAAGATGAAGATGAAACCAACAGGTGAGACAGGAGTGTTTTCAGAGAGGAAGATGAAGATGAAACCAACAGGTGAGACAGGAGTGTTTTCAGAGAGGAAGATGAAGGTGAAACCAACAGGTGAGACAGGAGTGTTTTCAGAGAGGAAGATGATGATGAAACCAACAGGTGAGACGGGAGTGTTTTCAGAGAGGAAGATGAAGATGAAACCAACAGGTGAGACAGGAGTGTTTTCAGAGAGGAAGATGATGATAAAACCAACAGGTGAGACAGGAGTGTTTTCAGAGAGGAAGATGAAGATGAAACCAACAGGTGAGACAGGAGTGTTTTCAGAGAGGAAGATGAAGATGAAACCAACAGGTGAGACAGGAGTGTTTTCAGAGAGGAAGATGAAGATGAAACCAACAGGTGAGACAGGAGTGTTTTCAGAGAGGAAGATGAAGATGAAGATGAAACCAACAGGTGAGACAGTAGTGTTTTCAGAGAGGAAGATGATGATGAAACCAGGTGAGACAGGAGTGTTTTCAGAGAGGAAGATGATGATGAAACCAACGGTGAGACAGGAGTGTTTTCAGAGAGGAAGATGAAGATGAAGATGAAACCAACAGGTGAGACAGGAGTGTTTTCAGAGAGGAAGATGATGATGAAACCAACAGGTGAGACAGGAGTGTTTTCAGAGAGGAAGATGAAGATGAAACCAACAGGTGAGACAGGAGTGTTTTCAGAGAGGAAGATGAAGATGAAACCAACAGGTGAGACAGGAGTGTTTTCAGAGAGGAAGATGAAGATGAAACCAACAGGTGAGACAGGAGGGTTTTCAGAGAGGAAGATGAAGATGAAACCAACAGGTGAGACAGGAGTGTTTTCAGAGAGGAAGATGAAGATGAAACCAACAGGTGAGACAGGAGTGTTTTCAGAGAGGAAGATGATGATGAAACCAACAGGTGAGACAGGAGGGTTTTCAGAGAGGAAGATGAAGATGAAACCAACAGGTGAGACAGGAGTGTTTTCAGAGAGGAAGATGATGATGAAACCAACGGGAGAGACAGGAGTGTTTTCAGAGAGGAAGATGAAGATGAAACCAACAGGTGAGACAGGAGTGTTTTCAGAGAGGAAGATGAAGATGAAACCAACAGGTGAGACAGGAGTGTTTTCAGAGAGGAAGATGATGATGAAACCAACAGGTGAGACAGGAGTGTTTTCAGAGAGGAAGATGATGATGAAACCAACAGGTGAGACAGGAGTGTTTTCAGAGAGGAAGATGAAGATGAAACCAACAGGTGAGACAGGAGTGTTTTCAGAGAGGAAGATGATGATGAAACCAACAGGTGAGACAGGAGTGTTTTCAGAGAGGAAGATGAAGATGAAACCAACAGGTGAGACAGGAGTGTTTTCAGAGAGGAAGATGAAGATGAAACCAACAGGTGAGACAGGAGTGTTTTCAGAGAGGAAGATGATGATGAAACCAACAGGTGAGACGGGAGTGTTTTCAGAGAGGAAGATGATGATGAAGATGAAACCAACAGGTGAGACAGGAGTGTTTTCAGAGAGGAAGATGAAGATGAAACCAACAGGTGAGACAGGAGTGTTTTCAGAGAGGAAGATGAAGATGAAACCAACAGGTGAGACAGGAGGGTTTTCAGAGAGGAAGATGAAGATGAAACCAACAGGTGAGACGGGAGTGTCTCACCTGTTGTCCATCAACATATCAAGCCAATTAGGAAAACCAAAAGCTGATCTGATTTGGACTGATACTAAATCTCTGAATTTACTCTGAGGCCTCAGCAGTACTAATAGCTGTGTGTGTGTGTGTGTGTGTGTGTGTGTGTGTGTGTGTGTGTGTGTGTGTGTGTGTGTGTGTGTGTGTGTGTGTGTGTGTGTGTGTGTGTGTGTGTGTGTGTGTGTGTGTGTGTGTGTGTGTGTGTGTGTGTGTGTGTGTGTGTGTGTGTGTGTGTGTGTGTGTGTGTGTGTGTGTGTGTGTGTGTGTGTGTGTGTCTGTCTGTCTGTCTGTCTGTCTGTCTGTCTGTCTGTCTGTCTGTCTGTCTGTCTGTCTGTCTGTCTGTCTGTCTGTCTGTCTGTCTGTCTGTCTGTCTGTCTGTCTGTCTGTCTGTCTGTCTGTCTGTCTGTCTGTCTGTCTGTCTGTCTGTCTGTCTGTCTGTCTGTCTGTCTGTCTGTCTGTCTGTCTGTCTGTCTGTCTGTCTGTCTGTCTGTCTGTCTGTCTGTCTGTCTGTCTGTCTGTCTGTCTGTCTGTCTGTCTGTCTGTCTGTCTGTCTGTCTGTCTGTCTGTCTGTCTGTCTGTCTGTCTGCAGTAGGAGAGGAGGATAACAGGAAGGAGACAGCAGCAGAGAACAGTCGACTCAGAGGAGAACTGGACAAGATACGTTCCCAACCTCCACAAGCTGCCATCATCATACAACAGCCTGCACAGGTTAATATATACACACATACACACACACACACACACACACACTAGACTGCCATACCGTGAAGACTGACATGCTTCTCTTCCCTCAGCAGGTGTTCCCAGACAGAGAGAGGCTGAGTCTGCTCAGTAAGCTGGAGAAGGCAGAGACCAGAGTACGAACACTCGAGAAACAGGTACTACTCGCTCTCTCTCACACACACAGACACACACAGACACACACAGACACGCACACAAACACACACAGACACACACACACACACACACAAACAGACAGACACACACACACACACTGAAGACTTGTCTGTGTGTGTGTGTTTGTGTGTGTGTGTGTGTGTGTGTGTGCGTGTGTGTGTGTGTCAGCTGGAAGATAACTCTAAGCGATGGGGCAGACAGAAACAAGACATGCTGACCAGACTCAGTGAACACGTCTACGGTTTGGATCGCACGTCGTCCACCATCGCCCATGATCTACCCCCGGTCAGTACCTACATGCAGTGGCTGACCTGGATTATCTCTGTCTGCTTCACAAGATCTCTAACCTCCCTGCTATCTGTCTCCTTCAGAAGAATGTCTGACCTCTAACCTCCCTGCTATCTGTTTCCTTCAGAATAATGTCTGACCTCTAACCTCCCTGCTATCTGTCTCCTTCAGAAGTGTCTGACCTCTAACCTCCCTGCTATCTGTCCCCTTCAGAAGTGTCTGACCTCTAACCTCCCTGCTATCTGTCTCCTTCAGAAGTGTCTGACCTCTAACCTCCCTGCTATCTGTCTCCTTCAGAAGTGTCTGACCTCTAACCTCCCTGCTATCTGTCCCCTTCAGAAGTGTCTGACCTCTAACCTCCCTGCTATCTGTCTCCTTCAGAAGTGTCTGATCTGTAACCTCCCTGCTATCTGTCCCCTTCAGAAGAGTCTGACCTCTAACCTCCCTGCTATCTGTCCCCTTCAGAAGAATGTCTGACCTCTAACCTCCCTGCTATATGTCCCCTTCAGAAGAATGTCTGACCTCTAACCTCCCTGCTATCTGTCTCCTTCAGAAGTGTCTGACCTCTAACCTCCCTGCTATCTGTCCCCTTCAGAAGTGTCTGACCTCTAACCTCCCTGCTATCTGTATCCTTCAGAAGTGTCTGATCTGTAACCTCCCTGCTATCTGTCCCCTTCAGAAGAGTCTGACCTCTAACCTCCCTGCTATCTGTCCCCTTCAGAAGAATGTCTGACCTTTAACCTCCCTGCTATATGTCCCCTTCAGAAGAATGTCTGACCTCTAACCTCCCTGCTATCTGTCCCCTTCAGAAGAATGTCTGACCTCTAACCTCCCTGCTATCTGTCTGCTTCAGAATAATGTCTGACCTCTAACCTCCCTGCTATCTGTCTGCTTCAGAAGAATGTCTGACCTCTAACCTCCCTGCTATCTGTCTCCTTCAGAAGAATGTCTGATCTCTAACCTCCCTGCTATCTGTCTCCTTCAGAAGAATGTCTGACCTCTAACCTCCCTGCTATCTGTCCCCTTCAGAATAATGTCTGACCTCCAACCTCCCTGCTATCTGTCCCCTTCAGAAGTGTCTGACCTCTAACCTCCCTGCTATCTGTCCCCTTCAGAAGTGTCTGACCTCTAACCTCCCTGCTATCTGTCCCCTTCAGAAGTGTCTGACCTCTAACCTCCCTGCTATCTGTCTCCTTCAGAAGAATGTCTGACCTCTAACCTCCCTGCTATCTGTCTCCTTCAGAAGTGTCTGACCTCTAACCTCCCTGCTATCTGTCTCCTTCAGAAGTGTCTGACCTCTAACCTCCCTGCTATCTGTCCCCTTCAGAAGAATGTGTCAGATTCTGTGCTGGAGCGTACCCGACAAAGAGAGCTGAAGCCGGTGAAGAAGTGACCCTACCTCCCATACTTGACCTCTAACCCCCGACCTCCCGACCTCCCGACTACCTGACCTACTCAACATACAGACCTAACACCCCAGGACAAAGTCATTCATTTTCCAAAAATATATTTTGTTTTTTAGTTATTAGACAATAAACATTTTCCAAAAATTAAAAGTATATTTCATTTTTATTAAATCAGTTGTATGTTTTGTTTTGTCTGATGTTTACGTGGACAGTTGTGACAGATATTTAGTAGTTTATTAAAACAGTATTTGAGGTAAATCTTTCTCCTCTGTGGTACTCTGACGTCACCGGCTGCTGTGTAGAGGCTTCATGATGTCACCGACTATTGTGTAGAGGCATCATGATGTCACCGACTATTGTGTAGAGTGCCCCATGGTGGGGTTATGGTATGGGTAGGCAGAAGCTACGGACAATGAACACAATTGCTAAATAAATTAAAATAAAAATTGCATTTTATCCATGGCAATTTGAATGTACAGAGATACCGTGACAAGATCCTGAGGCCCGTTGTCGTGCCATTCATCCTCCGCAGTCGCCTCATGTTTTTATATTTTTTATTTAACCTTTATTTAACTAGGCAAGTCAGTTAAGAACAAATTCTTATTTACAATGACGGCCTACCAAACCCGTACAACGCCGGGCCAACTGTGTGCCGCCACTTTTGACTGCTGTAACATATAGTAGCAGTCAAAAGTTTGGACACACCTACTCATTCAAGGGTTTTTTTCTTTATTTTTACTATTTTCTAAATTGTAAAATTAATTTGTTATTTTACCATTATTTTGACTGAGAACACATTCTCATTTACAGCAACAACCTGGGGAATAGTTACAGGGGAGAGGAGGGGGGATGAATGAGCCAATTGTAAGCTGGGGATGATTAGGTGACCGTATGAGGGCCAGATTGGGAATTTAGCCAGGACACCAGGGTTAACACCCCTACTCTTATGATAAGTACCATGGGATCTTTAGTGACCTCAGAGAGTCAGGACATCCGTTTAACATCCCATCCAAAAGACTGCACCCTACACAGGGCAATGTCCCAATCACTGCCCTGGGGAATTGGGATATATTTTTTAGACCAGAGTAAAGAGTGCCTCCTACTGGCCCTCCAACACAACTTCCAGCAGCATCTGGTCTCCCATCCAGGGACTGACCAGGACCAACCCTGCTTAGCTTCAGAAGCAAGCCAGCAGTGGTATGAAGGATGGTATGCAGGGTGGTATGCAGGGTGGTATGCAGGGTGGTATGCAGGGTGGTATGCAGGGTGGTATGCAGGGTGGTATGCAGGGTGGTATGCAGGGTGGTATGCAGGGTGGTATGCTGGGTGGTATGCAGGGTGGTATGCAGGGTGGTATGCAGGGTGGTATGCAGGGTGGTATGCAGGGTGGTATGCAGGGTGGTATGCAGGGTGGTATGCAGGGTGGTATGCAGGGTGGTATGCTGCTGGCAAGAATAATAGTGAAGACATCAAAACTATCCCAGTGTAACGGATGTGAAATGGCTAGCTAGTTAGCGGGTACGCGCTAATAGCATTTCAATCGGTTACGTCACTTGCTCTGAAACCTAGAAGTAGTGGTTCACCTTGCTCTGCAAGGGCTGCGGCTTTTGTGGAGCGATGGGTAACGATGCTTCGTGGGGGACCGTTGTCGATGTGTGCAGAGGGTCCCTGGTTCGCGCCCGAGGTCGGGGCGAGGGGACGGTCTAAAGTTATACTGTTACATTGCAATGAGCAATGTAACAGTATCAGAGCAAGTGACGTAACTGATTGAAACGCCACTAGCGCGTACCCGCTAACTAGCTAGCCATTTCACATCCGTTACACTAGCTCAGCCTTATCTCAGCTCACTGGTCACCATAGCAACACCCACCCGTAGCACGCAGTCCAGCAGGTATATTTCACTGGTCATCCCCAAAGCCAACACCACATTTGGCCGCCTTTCCTTCCAGTCCTCACTAACTTCAAGGATCGGCTGTCAGAGCAGCTTACCGATCGCTGCAGCTGTACACAGCCCATCTGTAAATAGCCCATCCAACCAACTACCTACCTCATCCCCATATTTATTTATTTTTTCTGCTCTTTTGCACCCCAGTATCTCTACTTGCACATCCTCATCTGCACATCTATCACTCCAGTGTTAATTGGTAAATTGTAATTACTTCGCCACTATGGCCTATTTATTGCCTTACCTCCTTACTCCATTTGCACACACTGTATACAGATTTTCTATTGTGTTATTGACTGTACGTTGTGTTTATCCCATGTGTAACTCTGTGTTGTTGTTTTTGTCGCACTGCTTTGCTTTATCTTGACCAGGTCGCAGTTGTAAATGAGAACTTGTTCTCAACTGGCCTACCTGGTTAAATATAGGTGAAATAAAATAAAATAACACATATGGAATCATGTAGTAACCCAATTTTCTTTTAAACAAATCAAAATAGATTTTATATTTGAGATTCTTCAAAGTAGCCACCCTTTGCCTTGGTGACAGCTTTGCACACTCTTGGCATTCTGTCAACCAGCTTCAGGAGGTATTCACCTGGAATGCATTTCAATTAACAGGTATGCTTTGTTAAAAGTTAATTTGTGGAATTTCTTTCCTTCTTAATGCATTTGAGCCAACCAGTTGTGTTGTAACGGTAGTGTTGGTATATACAGTGGGGAGAACAAGTATTTGATACACTGCCGATTTTGAAGGTTTTCCTACTTACAAAGCATGTAGAGGTCTGTAATTTTTATCATAGGTACACTTCAACTGTGAGAGACGGAATCTAAAACAAAAATCCAGAAAATCACATTGTATGATTTTTAAGTAATTAATTTGCATTTTTTTGCGTGACATAAGTATTTGATCACCTACCAACCAGTAAGAATTCCGGCTCTCACAGACCTGTTAGTTTTTCTTTTAGAAGCCCTCCTGTTCTCCACTCATTACCTGTATTAACTGCACCTGTTTGAACTTGTTACCTGTATAAAAGACACCTGTACACACACTCAATCAAACAGACTCCAATCTCTCCACAATGGCCAAGACCAGAGAGCTGTGTAAGGACATCAGGGATAAAATTGTAGACCTGCACAAGGCTGGGATGGGCTACAGGACAATAGGCAAGCAGCTTGGTGAGAAGGCAACAACTGTTGGCGCAATTATTAGAAAATGGAAGATGTTCAAGATGACGGTCAATCACCCTCGGTCTGGGGCTCCATGCAAGATCTCACCTCGTGGGGCATCAATGATCATAAGGAAGGTGAGGGATCAGCCCAGAACTACACGGCAGGACCTGGTCAATGACATGAAGAGAGCTGGGACCACAGTCTCAAAGAAAACCATTAGTAACACACTACGCTGTCATGGATTGAAATCCTGCAGCGCACGCAAGGTCCCCCTACTCAAGCCAGCGCATGTCCAGGCCCGTCTGAAGTTTGCCAATGACCATCTGGATGATCCAGAGGAGGAATGGGAGAAGGTCATGTGGTCTGATGAGACAAAAATAGAGCTTTTTGGTCTAAACTCCACTCGCCGTGTTTGGAGGAAGAAGAAGGTTGAGTACAACCCCAAGAACACCCTCCCAACCGTGAAGCATGGAGGTGGAAACATAATTCTTTGGGGATGCTTTTCTGCAAAGGGGACAGGACGACTGCACCGTATTGAGGGGAGGATGGATGGGGCCATGTATCGCGAGATCTTGGCCAAAAACCTCCTTCCCTCAGTAAGAGCATTGAAGATGGGTCGTGGCTGGATCTTCCAGCATGACAACGACCCGAAACACACAGCCAGGGAAACTAAGGAGTGGCTCCGTAAGAAGCATCTCAAGGTCCTGGAGTGGCCTAGCCAGTCTCCAGACCTGAACCCAATAGAAAATCTTTGGAGGGAGCTGAACGTCCGTATTGCCCAGCGACAGCCCCGAAACCTGAAGGATCTGGAGAAGGTATGTATGGAGGAGTGGGCCAAAATCCCTGCTGCAGTGTGTGCAAACCTGGTCAATAACTACAGGAAACGTATGATCTTTGTAATTGCAAACAAAGGTTTCTGTACCAAATATTAAGTTCTGCTTTTCTGATGTATCAAATACTTATGTCACGCAATAAAATGCAAATGAATTACTTAAAAATCATACAATGTGATTTTCTGGATTTTTGTTTTAGATTCCGTCTCTCACAGTTGAAGTGTACCTATGATAAAAATTACAGACCTCTACATGCTTTGTAAGTAGGAAAACCTTCAAAATCGGCAGTGTATCAAATACTTGTTCTCCCCACTGTAGGTAGTGTTGGTATATAGAAGATAGCCTTATTTGGTAAAAGTCCATGAGGACCGGCACAGGAAAGGAGGACCCAGAGTTACCTCTGCTGCAGAGGATAAGTTCATTAGAGTTACCAGCCTCAGAAATTGCAGCCCAAATAAATGCTTCACAGAGTTCAAGTAACAGACACATCTCAACATCAACTGTTCAGAGGAGACTGTGTAATTCAGGCCTTCATGGTCGAATTGCTGCAAAGAAACCACTACTAAAGGACACCAATAAGAAGAAGAGATTTGCTTGGACCAAGAAACATGAGCAATGGACATTAGACCGGTGAAAATCTGTCCTTTGGTCTAGAGTCCAAATTTGAGATTTTTGGATCCAACCGCCGTGTCTTTGTGAGACGCGGTGTGGGTGAACGGATGATCTCTGCATGTGTATTTCCCACCGTAAAGCACGGAAGAGGAGGTGTTATGGTGTGAGGGTGCTTTGCTGGTGACACTGCCTGTGATTTATTTAGAATTCAAGGCACACTTAACCAGCATGGCTACCTCAGCATTCTGCAGCGATACGCCATCCCATCTGGTTTGGGCTTAGTGGGACTGTCATATGTTTTTCAACAGGACAATGACCCAACACACCTCCAGGCTGTGTAAGGGCTATTTGACCAAGTGGGAGAGTGATGGAGTGCTGCATCAGATGACCTGGCCTCCACAATCCCCCGACCTCAACCCAATTGAGAGTTTGGGATGAGTCGTGAAGGAAAAGCAGCCAACATATGCTCAGCATATGTGGGAACTCCTTCAAGACTGTTGGAAAAGCATTCCAGGTGAAGCTGGTTGAGAGAATGCCAATAGTGTGCAAATATGCGATCAAGGCAAAGGGTGGCTATTTGAAGAATCTCAAATATAAAATATATTTTTATTTGTTTAGCACGTTTTTTGGTTACTACATGATTCCATATGTGTTATTTCATAGTGTCTTCACTATTCAACAATGTAGAAAATTGTAAAATTAAGAAAAACCCTGGAATGAAACATGCCATGCTCGGGGGAAATGCAGGTTACATCAGAGGTTCCCAAACTTGGTTTGTTGTTTGGCTACTTGAAGAAAACCAGGGCCTATCACTCGCAGCCATCTCTTCCAATGCATTGTGGGAAAGTGTGCATCTAATTCTACTAGATCTGTAATATGGTCTGTGTGTAGCTTGACAGCAGGACAGCAGATATGAGTAAATAAACGTAATTTACTCAAAATAGACAAATAAAATACAATAAAGCGAGCCCACATAACGGACCGTCTTACATACAAACAATTACTCACAAACAAACATGGGGGAACAGAGGGTTAAATAATGAACAAGTAATTGGGGGATTGAAACCAGGTGTGTAAGACAAAGACAAAACAAATGGAAAATGAAAAGTGGATCGGCGATGGCCTAGTAAAATAAAGGTAAGGGGAGGCGAGTAGTGGAGGCCCTGGTTGTGCTGGGGGAGGCGCTGGAGGAACTCCCTGTCTCTCCCAGCGGTCCATGGTTTGGATAACGCGATCAGCGGCGCCGAGATGGTGGATCATCGCCGCTTGCTCCTGGACGTGCTCCTCGATACCAGGGGCACCTGCTCCTGCTGACTCCATATGGTTGGTGTGGAATTCTGTAACAGGGAGTTACAGTGAAACTGGTGGCAGGAAAGTCAGACGCAGGAGAACAGAACTAGGTAGTAGCCGGAGCAGTTTAATCCAAAAACCAACGGCTTAAAAAACAGAATATGGGTACAAAAACCCGACGCGCACCAGTAAACATGTGCACAAGCACTTACAACAAACAATTCCACACAAAGACATGGGGGGGAACAGAGGGTTAAATACACAACAATTAATGATGGAAATGGAAACCAGGTGTGTAAGAAAACAAGACAAAACAAATGGACGATGGCTAGAAGACCGGTGACGCTGACCGCCGAACGAGGAGAGGAAACGACTTCGGTGGAAGTCGTGACACTTTATAATAGAACGCTTGTTACCATGACAGCCTTTATAATAGAACGCTTGTTACCATGACAGCCTTTATAATAGAACGCTTGTTACCATGACAGCCTTTATAATAGAACGCTTGTTACCATGACAGCCTTTATAATAGAACGCTTGTTTTTCAAATAAGAAAATACCTGAATTATTTTTGGCTGGCTAAACAATTCCATGTCACACATGTTAATGTAATCATATCTTAAGTATTATACACAACACGTGATGTTGAGATGGGTCGTTACATATTTTATATCTCATATTGACTCCATACATTACATTAGGTGTTGATATGCTACGTAAACAGCTACAATGAAAACAGTATTGATCATCACAGAGATGGGTCTATGTGAACTGCATGTATTCATTTGTATTTATTATGGATCCCCATTAGTTCCTGCAAGGCAGCAGCTACTCTTCCTGGGGTTTATTATGGATCCCCATTAGTTCCTGCCAAGGCAGCAGCTACTCTTCCTGGGGTTTATTAATGATCCCCATTAGTTCCTGCCAAGGCAGCAGCTACTCTTCCTGGGGTTTATTATGGATCCCCATTAGTTCCTGCCAGGGCAGCAGCTACTCTTCCTGGGGTTTATTATGGATCTCCATTAGTTCCTGCCAAGGCAGAAGCTACTCTTCCTGGGGTTTATTATGGATCCCCATTAGTTCCTGTCAAGGCAGCGGCTACTGTTCCTGGTGGTTTATTATGGATCCCCATTAGTTCCTACCAAGGCAGTAGCTACTCTTCCTGGGGTTTATTATGGATCCCCATTAGTTCCTGCCAAGGCAGCAGCTACTCTTCCTGGGGTTTATTATGGATCCCCATTAGTTCCTGTCAAGGCAGCAGCTACTCTTCCTGGGGTTTATTATGGATCCCCATTAGTTCCTGGATAAGGTAGCAGCTACTCTTCCTGGGGTTTATTATGGATCCCCATTAGTTCCTGCCAAGGCAGCAGCTACTCTTCCTGGGGTTTATTATGGATCCCCATTAGTTCCTGCCAAGGCAGCAGCTACTCTTCCTGGGGTTTATGATGGATCCCCATTAGTTCCTGCCAAGGCAGCAGCTACTCTTCCTGGGGTTTATGATGGATCCCCATTAGTTCCTGTCAAGGCAGCAGCTACTCTTCCTGGGGTTTATTATGGATCCCCATTAGTTCCTGCCAAGGCAGCAGCTACTCTTCCTGGGGTTTATTATGGATCCCCATTAGTTCCAGCCAAGGCAGCAGCTACTCTTCCTGGGGTCCAGCAAAATAAAGGCAGTTATACAATTTTAAAAACATTACAATACATTTATTAAAGAATTCACAACACATTAAGTGTGTTCCCTCAGGCCACTACTACCACATATCTACAGTACTAAATCCATGTGTACGTGTCTGTATAGTAGTGTGTAAGTTATCATGTGTCTGTGACTATGTTTGTCTCTCTTCACAGTCCCCGCTGTTCCATA
The DNA here is from genome assembly GCF_045679555.1 of Salvelinus alpinus. Taxonomy (NCBI): domain Eukaryota; kingdom Metazoa; phylum Chordata; class Actinopteri; order Salmoniformes; family Salmonidae; genus Salvelinus; species Salvelinus alpinus. Next base: position 3,116,839 of record NC_092091.1, read on the forward strand.
AGGTGTATTTTTACCTGTTTTGTAAATCTGATTCTACTGCTGCATCAGTTACCTGATGTGGAATATAGTTCCATGTAGTCATGGCTCTATGTAGTACTGTGTGCCTCCCATCGTCTGTTCTGTACTTGGGGACTGTGAAAAGCTCTGGTGGCATGTCTTGTGGGCTATGGATGGGTGTCTGAGCTGTGTGCCAGTAGTACATTCAGCATGTCAACACTTCTTACAAAAACAAGTAATGATGAAGTCAAATCTCTCTTCCACTTTAAGCCAGGAGAGATTGACATGCATATTATTAATATTACTTTTTAAACCACAACATCAGAGAGATGGGTCTATGTGAACTGTTATTAGTGACCATGGATGTGGACTGGTATTTTTATTAAGGTAGGTCTGAAGCCAGTGGTTAAGGTCAGAACCATGTTTTTCTAGGACCTGGTATTTATATAAAGGCAGGTCTGAAGCCAGTGGTTAAGGCCTGAGTAGCTTGATGACTTCCTCCAGCTTCATGGCAGTCTTCAGGTCTCCCTGGACCTTGAGTCGTCCAGTGGTGTAGGCTGCGAAGGGTCGTAGGGTTCCCTCGAACATAGCCTGCAGGTCCTGGTCCGTCATACTGAGGGTGACGTCTGGTACCTGGCCCTCTGGAGGGGGACCTGGTCCGGCTGAACCACTACCTACACACAGAGGGGAACTCACTGTTAGTCTGAACCAGCTTGGATGCAGAAGCAACATATCAGAGATGATGGGATAATGACTTAGTAAATACAGACTAAGCCCTAAACTAGAAAGTTCAACCCTATTGAAAGTTATTTTTCGTGAGGGATGAATGTGTCTGTGAAACTGACCCTAAAAAGGGTTTATCTTATAAAACACAGGGCAGAGGTGAAAGAGACTGTTACCATAACTACAGAGGTCAAGTACTTTTGCTTTACATGACCTAGAACAAACCGTCATCGGAGAATGCTTTTTGTCCAGGACTAGCCTTGTGTCTGGGAAACCCGTCCCCTATAAGACTCTATAGAATGACAGTTTGTATTTGAACTCACCTTGGCTGAGGTCTAAGTAATAGCTTGTCTGTTGTCCGTCGGGTGATTGGAGGAGGAACAGGAAGCAGGCTCCCACCTGACTGACCAGAGACTCTGAGAGGAGAAGGCCCTCCATCAGTCCCAGCACTGACATGGGCCTGGTTACAGCTTCATCCCCGGCTCCGGTACGACTTATAGCCAGGGGAGCACTGCTCACCTCGTCTGTGAAGCTGATGCTGTCCTCTGAGGACACAGAGATACAGATGAACTGATGCCGTCCTCTGAGGACACAGAGATACAGATGAACTGATGCTGTCCTCTGAGGACACAGAGATACAGATAATCTGATGCTGTCCTCTGAGGACACAGAGATACAGATAATCTGATGCTGTCCTCTGAGGACACAGGGATACAGATGAACTGATGCCGTCCTCTGAGGACACAGAGATACAGATGAACTGATGCCGTCCTCTGAGGACACAGAGATACAGATGAACTGATGCTGTCCTCTGAGGACACAGAGATACAGATAATCTGATGCTGTCCTCTGAGGACACAGAGATACAGATGAACTGATGCCGTCCTCTGAGGACACAGAGATACAGATGAACTGATGCTGTCCTCTGAGGACACAGGGATACAGATGAACTGATGCTGTCCTCTGAGGACACAGAGATACAGATGAACTGATGCCGTCCTCTGAGGACACAGAGATACAGATAATCTGATGCTGTCCTCTGAGGACACAGGGATACAGATGAACTGATGCTGTCCTCTGAGGACACAGAGATACAGATGAACTGATGCCGTCCTCTGAGGACACAGAGATACAGATGAACTGATGCCGTCCTCTGAGGACACAGAGATACAGATGAACTGATGCCGTCCTCTGAGGACACAGAGATACAGATGAACTGATGCCGTCCTCTGAGGACACAGAGATACAGATGAACTGATGCTGTCCTCTGAGGACACAGAGATACAGATGAGCTGATGCCGTCCTCTGAGGACACAGAGATACAGATAATCTGATGCTGTCCTCTGAGGACACAGAGATACAGATAATCTGATGCTGTCCTCTGAGGACACAGAGATACAGATGAACTGATGCTGTCCTCTGAGGACACAGAGATACAGATAATCTGATGCTGTCCTCTGAGGACACAGAGATACAGATGAACTGATGCCGTCCTCTGAGGACACAGAGATACAGATGAACTGATGCTGTCCTCTGAGGACACAGAGATACAGATGAACTGATGCCGTCCTCTGAGGACACAGAGATACAGATAATCTGATGCTGTCCTCTGAGGACACAGAGATACAGATGAACTGATGCTGTCCTCTGAGGACACAGAGATACAGATAATCTGATGCTGTCCTCTGAGGACACAGAGATACAGATGAGCTGATGCTGTCCTCTGAGGACACAGAGATACAGATGAACTGATGCCGTCCTCTGAGGACACAGAGATACAGATGAACTGATGCCGTCCTCTGAGGACACAGAGATACAGATGAACTGATGCTGTCCTCTGAGGACACAGAGATACAGATGAGCTGATGCCGTCCTCTGAGGACACAGAGATACAGATGAGCTGATGCCGTCCTCTGAGGACACAGAGATACAGATGAACTGATGCTGTCCTCTGAGGACACAGAGATACAGATAATCTGATGCTGTCCTCTGAGGACACAGAGATACAGATGAACTGATGCTGTCCTCTGAGGACACAGAGATACAGATAATCTGATGCTGTCCTCTGAGGACACAGAGATACAGATGAACTGATGCTGTCCTCTGAGGACACAGAGATACAGATGAACTGATGCTGTCCTCTGAGGACACAGAGATACAGATGAACTGATGCCGTCCTCTGAGGACACAGAGATACAGATGAACTGATGCTGTCCTCTGAGGACACAGGGATACAGATGAACTGATGCCGTCCTCTGAGGACACAGAGATACAGATGAGCTGATGCCGTCCTCTGAGGACACAGAGATACAGATGAGCTGATGCCGTCCTCTGAGGACACAGAGATACAGATGAACTGATGCTGTCCTCTGAGGACACAGAGATACAGATAATCTGATGCTGTCCTCTGAGGTCCATTGTTACGGTACCTGTCCTAACCAGGGGAGCTCCAGTGTTACTGTACCTGTTCTAACCAGGGGAGCTCCAGTGTTACTGTACCTGTCCTAACCAGGGGAGCTCCAGTGTTACGGTACCTGTCCTAACCAGGGGAGCTCCAGTGTTACGGTACCTGTCCTAACCAGGGGAGCTCCAGTGTTACGGTACCTGTCCTAACCAGGGGAGCTCCAGTGTTACGGTACCTGTCCTAACCAGGGGAGCTCCAGTGTTACGGTACCTGTCCTAACCAGGGGAGCTCCAGTGTTACTGTACCTGTTCTAACCAGGGGAGCTCCAGTGTTACTGTACCTGTCCTAACCAGGGGAGCTCCAGTGTTACGGTACCTGTCCTAACCAGGGGAGCTCCAGTGTTACGGTACCTGTCCTAACCAGGGGAGCTCCAGTGTTACGGTACCTGTCCTAACCAGGGGAGCTCCAGTGTTACTGTACCTGTCCTAACCAGGGGAGCTCCAGTGTTACGGTACCTGTCCTAACCAGGGGAGCTCCAGTGTTACCGTACCTGTCCTAACCAGGGGAGCTCCAGTGTTACCGTACCTGTCCTAACCAGGGGAGCTCCAGTGTTACCGTACCTGTCCTAACCAGGGGAGCTCCAGTGTTACCGTACCTGTCCTAACCAGGGGAGCTCCAGTGTTACCGTACCTGTCCTAACCAGGGGAGCTCCAGTGTTACTGAGTGACTGTACCTGTCCTAACCAGGGGAGCTCCAGTGTTACTGAGTGACTGTACCTGTCCTAACCAGGGGAGCTCCAGTGTTACTGTACCTGTCCTAACCAGGGGAGCTCCAGTGTTACTGTACCTGTCCTAACCAGGGGAGCTCCAGTGTTACTGTACCTGTTCTAACCAGGGGAGCTCCAGTGTTACTGTACCTGTCCTAACCAGGGGAGCTCCAGTGTTACTGTACCTGTCCTAACCAGGGGAGCTCCAGTGTTACTGTACCTGTCCTAACCAGGGGAGCTCCAGTGTTACTGTACCTGTCCTAACCAGGGGAGCTCCAGTGTTACTGTACCTGTCCTAACCAGGGGAGCTCCAGTGTTACTGTACCTGTCCTAACCAGGGGAGCTCCAGTGTTACTGTACCTGTCCTAACCAGGGGAGCTCCAGTGTTACTGTACCTGTCCTAACCAGGGGAGCTCCAGTGTTACTGTACCTGTCCTAACCATGGGAGCTCTAGTGTTACTGTACCTGTCCTAACCAGGGGAGCTCCAGTGTTACTGTACCTGTCCTAACCAGGGGAGCTCGTGTTACTGTACCTGTCCTAACCAGAGGAGCTCCAGTGTTACTGTACCTGTCCTAACCAGGGGAGCTCCAGTGTTACTGTACCTGTCCTAACCAGGGGAGCTCCAGTGTTACCGCCAGCCATATTGCCCAGGAAGTGCATCGCCAGTTGTTGTATGGGTCCGGCCAGGCCCTCGAGACCAGGAATAGAGGGGGGTAGGATGACCGAGCCAGGCCCAGATGGATAGTCCTCTGGAGGCTTCAGGACAGCACCTACAGTCAGCTCCACCCTGTCTACCTCCAGACCCCAAGGCTTGGTCATCTCATTGATGTCCATCTGGGAAAGAAAACAAAGGTTTGTTAAGAAACCACGGTGATTTCACATCCTCTCTCCTTCTATATAAAACACATTGTAGGAGACGGAGGAACTCCAATGGGTTTTCAGAAGGAGGCGAGGAGAGAGGAAGTGAGGGAAGATGGAGAGAGGGAACATCCATTTCAACAGTGCAAGAGACGTTACGGGTACTAACTTACTAAGATACAGTGACCCGAACAGGTTCGATGATAACTGTGACCTTAGAGATACATATTAGGGCTGGGCGGTAGACTGTATTTTACTATATCCCAGTTTTGGTTTTTCACTTTAACTTCTATAACGGTATTTCAATGTTTGGTTTGTTAAATGTGATAGTGCTACATCAAAGATTATGGATATACTGACAAGATACATGTCTCTCCACCCTAACAATGGGAATCATTGTCCACAAAACGGCACGGAGAGCTGTCTAGCTCCCGCCTATCCTTTCTTTGGATTGGTGGATACATCTCAATATTATAATCCTTTTTTTTTTATATTTGATGAGGGTTGTTGAGGTCAACCGCCTGTTTTCAATGGAGAGAGATGCTATTATCCTAACCTCATACCATTTCCCTGGCTACATGAAGTAGCTAAGAGAAAACATTTAATGTAGCCAAAGATTATAGGGTCCCCTAGAAAACGCTGACCAACACTTTGGTTCCTACCCTGTCACAATAACTCCTCCCTGGTATTTTCATTCGTTGTCAAACACTGCATTTAAAGTGCCCACTATTACATTTTTACTATAGAATTAGAATAATCATTACATTTCCATGATGACAACACTTCATCCAAGAGTTTTGATCTAAATCACATTTGCAATATTAAAGGTTAAAAATAAAACCTAGATTTGTTTGCCCATATCTTGCAGCCCGACGTGGCAGTGTGGACATGATCTGAAATGAGTGCAGAAAACACAGAAATGAATGAAAATGCTAAAAATCGATTTGTGGTTGAAGTTTAATTGAACAGTATAAAACAGGGATGGGTAAATGATAAGTTAGTCTAGCGACTAGCTATTTAAACGTGTGGTATGGATGGATGTGGGTACGCGGACCCACGAGCCACTGCAGCCCCGCATAATGAGTTCTGGTTTTTTTGTGGCCCCCACCACCATCAAAGTTGCCCATCCCTGCTATAAACCAATCAGAACGGAGAAAGACCCATTGAAATCACTTAGAATGTTATGTGTTGCCACCCTAGGATCACTCACTACTCATAAAGAAAATATAGAACTTGTTTTACTCAAAAACATACAACTGTCATACATTTTTTAAATATAGTGAAATTATATTTTTGCCATATCGCCCAGCACTAATGCATATTAAGTGTTATATTTAAATACACTGAACAAAAATATAAAACGCAACATGTAAAGTGTTGGTCCCATATTTCATGAGCTGAAATAAAAGATCCCTGAAATATTCTGAAAGCACAAAAAGCTTATTTCTCTCACATTTTGGTCCCAAATTTGTTTCCATCCCTGTTAGTGAGCATTTCTCCTTTGCCAAGATAATCCATCCACCTGACAGGTTTGGCATATCAAGAAACTGATTAAACAGCATGATTATTACACAGGTGCACCTTGTGCTGGGGACAATAAAAGTCCACTCTAAAATGTGCAGTTTTGTCACACAACACAATGCCACAGATGTCTCAAGTTGAGGGAGCGTGCATTTGGCAGGACGTCCAACCGGCCTGTGTATGGCGTCTTGTGGGCGGGTGGTTTTCTGATGTCAACGTTGTGAACAGAGTGCCCCATGGTGGCGGTGGGGTTATGATATAGGCAGGTATAAGCTACGGACAACGAACACAATTTCCATTTTATCCATGGCAATTTGAATGCTGAGATACCGTGACGAGATCCTGAGGCCCATTGTCGTGCCATTCATCTGCCACCATCACCTCATGTTTCAGCATGATAAAGCACAGTCCCATGTCACAAGGATCTGCGAACAATTCCTGGAAGCTGAAAATGTCTCAGTTCTTCCATGGCCTGCATACTCACCATACATGTCACCCATTGAGCATGTTTGGGATGCTCTGGATCGACGTGTACGACAGCGTGTTCCAGTTCCCGCCAATATCCAGCAACTTCACACAGCCAATTGAAAGAGTGGGACAACATTCCACAGGCCACCAATCAACAGCCTGATCAACTCTATGTGAAGGAGATGTGTCACGCTGCGTGAGGCAAATGGTGGTCACACCAGATACTGACTGGTTTTCTGATCCACACCCCTACCTCATTGTAAGGTATCTGTAACCAACAAATGCATATCTGTATTCCCAGTCATGTGAAATCCATAGATTAGGGAAAAATTAATTTATTTCAATTGACTGATTTCCTGATATGAACTGTAACTCTGTAAAATCATAGAAATGGTTGGGTTTATATTTTTGTTCAGTGTGTGCTGCTGCCTCACCCCAAGGTATTCTCCCAGTTTGATTCTCTCAGTCTGAATCTCCCTGACGCTCTTCCTGCCCAGGCTGGTTGTCATGGCGTTGTGGGCAGTGAGGCGTGTGGAGGCGTTAAGATCCTGAACCGACACCACTGACATCACCGGGCTCCAGATACGGAACTGAATATCTGCTCCTACAGACACCATACCTCCGTCCCTGGTAGTAACCTGTTATACCGCAGCAGAGAGAGGGTTATAACTGTTATAGAGGGTTATAACTGTTATAGAGAGGGTTATAACTGTTATAAAGGGTTATAGCTGTTATAGAGGGTTATAGCTGTTATAGAGAGGGTTATAACTGTTATAGAGAGGGTTATAACTGTTATAGAGGGTTATAACTGTTATAGAGAGGGTTATATAACTGGATATCTGCTCCTACAGACACCACACCTCCGTCCCTGGTAGTAACCTGTTATACCGCAGCAGAGAGAGGGTTATAACTGTTATAGAGGGTTATAACTGTTATAGAGGGTTATAGCTGTTATAGAGAGGGTTATAGCTGTTATAGAGGGTTATAGCTGTTATAGAGAGGGTTATATAACTGGATATCTGCTCCTACAGACACCATACCTCCGTCCCTGGTAGTAACCTGTTATACCGCAGCAGAGAGACGGTTATAACTGTTATAGAGGGTTATAACTGTTATAGAGAGGGTTATAACTGTTATAGAGAGGGTTATATAACTGGATATCTGCTCCTACAGACACCATACCTCCGTCCCTGGTAGTAACCTGTTATACCGCAGCAGAGAGAGGGTTATAACTGTTATAGAGGGTTATAACTGTTATAGAGAGGGTTATAACTGTTATAGAGAGTTATAACTGTTATAGAAAGGGTTATTTTACATTTACATTTAAGTCATTTAGCAGACGCTCTTATCCAGAGCGACTTACAAATTGGTGCATTCACCTTATGACATCCAGTGGAACAACCACTTTACAATAGTGCATCTAAATCTTTTAAGGGGGGGGGGGGGGGTCAGAAGGATTACTTTATCCTATCCTAGGTATTCCTTGAAGAGGTGGGGTTTCAGGTGTCTCCGGAAGGTGGTGATTGACTCCGCTGTCCTGGCGTCGTGAGGGAGTTTGTTCCACCATTGGGGTGCCAGAGCAGCGAACAGTTTTGACTGGGCTGAGCGGGAACTGTGCTTCCTCAGTGGTAGGGAGGCGAGCAGGCCAGAGGTGGATGAACGCAGTGCCCTTGTTTGGGTGTAGGGCCTGATCAGAGCCTGAAGGTACTGAGGTGCCGTTCCCCTCACAGCTCCGTAGGCAAGCACCATGGTCTTGTAGCGGATGCGAGCTTCAACTGGAAGCCAGTGGAGAGAGCGGAGGAGCGGGGTGACGTGAGAGAACTTGGGAAGGTTGAACACCAGACGGGCTGCGGCGTTCTGGATGAGTTGTAGGGGTTTAATGGCACAGGCAGGGAGCCCAGCCAACAGCGAGTTGCAGTAATCCAGACGGGAGATGACAAGTGCCTGGATTAGGACCTGCGCCGCTTCCTGTGTGAGGCAGGGTCGTACTCTGCGGATGTTGTAGAGCATGAACCTACAGGAACGGGCCACCGCCTTGATGTTAGTTGAGAACGACAGGGTGTTGTCCAGGATCACGCCAAGGTTCTTAGCGCTCTGGGAGGAGGACACAATGGAGTTGTCAACCGTGATGGCGAGATCATGGAACGGGCAGTCCTTCCCCGGGAGGAAGAGCAGCTCCGTCTTGCCGAGGTTCAGCTTGAGGTGGTGGTCCGTCATCCACACTGATATGTCTGCCAGACATGCAGAGATGCGATTCGCCACCTGGTCATCAGAAGGGGGAAAGGAGAAGATTAATTGTGTGTCGTCTGCATAGCAATGATAGGAGAGACCATGTGAGGTTATGACAGAGCCAAGTGACTTGGTGTATAGCGAGAATAGGAGAGGGCCTAGAACAGAGCCCTGGGGGACACCAGTGGTGAGAGCACGTGGTGAGGAGACAGATTCTCGCCACGCCACCTGGTAGGAGCGACCTGTCAGGTAGGACGCAATCCAAGCGTGGGCCGCGCCGGAGATGCCCAACTCGGAGAGGGTGGAGAGGAGGATCTGATGGTTCACAGTATCGAAGGCAGCCGATAGGTCTAGGAGGATGAGAGCAGAGGAGAGAGAGTTAGCTTTAGCAGTGCGGAGCGCCTCCGTGATACAGAGAAGAGCAGTCTCAGTTGAATGACTAGTCTTGAAACCTGACTGATTTGGATCAAGAAGGTCATTCTGAGAGAGATAGCGGGAGAGCTGGCCAAGGACGGCACGTTCGAGAGTTTTGGAGAGAAAAGAAAGAAGGGATACTGGTCTGTAGTTGTTGACATCGGAGGGATCGAGTGTAGGTTTTTTCAGCAGGGGTGCAACTCTCGCTCTCTTGAAGACGGAAGGGACGTAGCCAGCGGTCAAGGATGAGTTGATGAGCGAGGTGAGGTAAGGGAGAAGGTCTCCGGAAATGGTCTGGAGAAGAGAGGAGGGGATAGGGTCAAGCGGGCAGGTTGTTGGGCGGCCGGCCGTCACAAGACGCGAGATTTCATCTGGAGAGAGAGGGGAGAAAGAGGTCAGAGCACAGGGTAGGGCAGTGTGAGCAGAACCAGCGGTGTCGTTTGACTTAGCAAACGAGGATCGGATGTCGTCGACCTTCTTTTCAAAATGGTTGACGAAGTCATCTGCAGAGAGGGAGGAGGGGGGAGGAGGGGGAGGAGGATTCAGGAGGGAGGAGAAGGTGGCAAAGAGCTTCCTAGGGTTAGAGGCAGATGCTTGGAATTTAGAGTGGTAGAAAGTGGCTTTAGCAGCAGAGACAGAAGAGGAAAATGTAGAGAGGAGGGAGTGAAAGGATGCCAGGTCCGCAGGGAGGCGAGTTTTCCTCCATTTCCGCTCGGCTGCCCGGAGCCCTGTTCTGTGAGCTCGCAATGAGTCGTCGAGCCACGGAGCAGGAGGGGAGGACCGAGCCGGCCTGGAGGATAGGGGACATAGAGAGTCAAAGGATGCAGAAAGGGAGGAGAGGAGGGTTGAGGAGGCAGAATCAGGAGATAGGTTGGAGAAGGTTTGAGCAGAGGGAAGAGATGATAGGATGGAAGAGGAGAGAGTAGCGGGGGAGAGAGAGCGAAGGTTGGGACGGCGCGATACCATCCGAGTAGGGGCAGTGTGGGAAGTGATGGATGAGAGCGAGAGGGAAAAGGATACAAGGTAGTGGTCGGAGACTTGGAGGGGAGTTGCAGTGAGATTAGTGGAAGAACAGCATCTAGTAAAGATGAGGTCAAGCGTATTGCCTGCCTTGTGAGTAGGGGGGGAAGGTGAGAGGGTGAGGTCAAAAGAGGAGAGGAGTGGAAAGAAGGAGGCAGAGAGGAATGAGTCAAAGGTAGACGGAGGATCTAGATCTATCTAAAGGTAGACGGAGGTTATATAACTGGATATCTGCTCCTACAGACACCATACCTCCGTCCCTGGTAGTAACCTGTTATACCGCAGCAGAGAGAGGGTTATAACTGTTATAGAGGGTTATAACTGTTATAGAGAGGGTTATAACTGTTATAGAGAGGGTTATAACTGTTATAGAAAGGGTTATATAACTGGATATCTGCTCCTACAGACACCACACCTCCGTCCCTGGTAGTAACCTGTTATACCGCAGCAGAGAGAGGGTTATAACTGTTATAGAGGGTTATAGCTGTTATAGAGAGGGTTATAACTGTTATAGAGGGTTATAACTGTTATAGAAAGGGTTATATAACTGGATATCTGCTCCTACAGAGACCACACCTCCGTCCCTGGTAGTAACCTGTTATACCGCAGCAGAGAGAGGGTTATAACTGTTATAGAGGGTTATAACTGTTATAGAGAGGGTTATAGCTGTTATAGAGGGTTATATAACTGGATATCTGCTCCTACAGACACCATACTAAGTGTTTACTTGGGGCACTACAATTTACATTTTAGTCCTTTAGCAGACAGTCAGATTTCCAAACAGCAGTTTGATTTGTACCCTGCCCAGCACATCATTAATCTTTGAGCTAGGTTATTCCTGTCTGTCTGTCTGTCTGTCTGTCTGTCTGTCTGTCTGTCTGTCTGTCTGTCTGTCTGTCTGTGTCTGTCTGTGTCTGTGTGTGTACCTGGCATGGAGGGATGTTGAAGGCCCGGGTTCGTAGGTCAACTCTCTGCCACTGGTCAATAAGAGGCAGAACCAACACCACTCCTGGCCCTTTAGGAGGACGTACTCTGCCCAGACGGAACACTACGATTCGCTGGTAGTTAGGGACAACCTGTAGGACAGATATTACTGTTAGTAACGCAACAGAGATAGTGTGTTACCTTCAGTACGAACCAGCCTGATATGGGGGAAGGTTAGTGTGTTACCTTCAGTATGAACCAGCCTGACATGGGGAAGGTTAGTGTGTTACCTTCAGTACGAACCAGCCTGACATGGGGAAGGTTAGTGTGTTACCTTCAGTACGAACCAGCCTGACATGGGGAAGGTTAGTGTGTTACCTTCAGTACGAACCAGCCTGACATGGGGAAGGTTAGTGTGTTACCTTCAGTACGAACCAGCCTGATATGGGGAAGGTTAGTGTGTTACCTTCAGTACGAACCAGCCTGATATGGGGAAGGTTATGAAGGTGCAGATATAGACCATGAAGCAGACAATAACATTGCAGACCCAGGACAGCCATCCCTGAGTGGAGTCTGGAGAATAAAGAAGAGACGTGAGTGTTAGGTTTGATCTTGGAGCTATTCAAATACATTCAGTCTACCTAATCATAATTATAGATACTGTAGAGAACGGATGGAGCGGGAAGCAAAACCGGGTCTTCGGCGTGAACACACTGCCCACTGCTAACGGGAAGGCACATCCCCGCATGCTTCAACTTTCTTTCAAGCCCCTTCACATGTCCACATACGCGTTCCCGATGGCGGGGGGAGTGGGAAACGAACCTTGGTCTCGAGTGTGAAAGTAGCTCATATAGCGTGGATCACTACTACAATACTGTCCTTGCATACCTAGCTAGCATATGACAGCTGTTGTTGCAAGAAGAAATCGCTGAAAACCTGAGCAACGATCTGTTAGGTAGCTAGTAGCGACGTTGTCTGTATCTAGCTAACGAGTCGCGCATTCATTTAGCCAATACTTACCACTGTAGTCGTTGTCTCTAACATTGGGGATGTAGTCAAACGAATGTCCTTGTCCTTTATGATGGTGGAATGGAGATTGGACAAAGCTTTCTGTCGCCACGAACAACCCCGGTTTAGCCGGGATCGAGTCTCGTTGCGGTAGAGACTGATATCCAGACGGTTTATTATACATTGTCCTGTAAACTTTAACGCTCAATAACGACCTCACTAAATAAGTTAAATATGTGTGTATTTATGGACAAAATCATGGCATCAAATAGATGTTATAACGGTCAAATTATCAAAAATGTTTAATTTTGTTGGCAGCAAGTGCGTTACTTCCGTGTTTACCTGTTGCTCGGTTGCAGGGCACAGTGCAGCTTGAGGAGAGAGCTAGGAGGACACTGCCATCTAGCGGATGGCTGGTCTGTGTTCCGGTCTAACGTTACACTCCTTGTACTCTGTGCTCTGGTGGCAGAGTGCAACCAAACATGGCACTGCACTTAATAACCATAACTTAATTTCACTTTTAGTAACTTCATTTCAGGACAAAATCAATAAAGCTTTCACTGATACCCCCGGCCCCGCCCACTGATACCCACGGCCCCGCCCACTGATATCCACGGCCCCGCCCACGGATACCCCCGGCCCCGCCCACTGATACCCACGGCCCCGCACCCTCCTTTCGTTTGTCCTGTACGTATTTTCTCTTTAATTCTGCATAGTTGTTTATGACCACCATATGGCTCCAGGGTTAGGATGGGTAGACTAGAGGCAGACACCATATGGCTCCAGGGTTAGGGTGGGTAGACTAGAGGCAGACACCATATGGCTCCAGGGTTAGGGTGGGTAGACTAGAGGCAGACATCATATGGCTCCAGGGTTAGGGTGGGTAGACTAGAGACAGACACCATATGGCTCCAGGGTTAGGGTGGGTAGACTAGAGACAGACATCATATGGCTCCAGGGTTAGGGTGGGTAGACTAGAGACAGACACCATATGGCTCCAGGGTTAGGGTGGGTAGACTAGAGGCAGACACCATATGGCTCCAGGGTTAGGGTGGGTAGACTAGAGACAGACACCATATGGCTCCAGGGTTAGGGTGGGTAGACTAGAGGCAGACATCATATGGCTCCAGGGTTAGGGTGGGTAGACTAGAGACAGACACCATATGGCTCCAGGGTTAGGGTGGGTAGACTAGAGACAGACACCATATGGCTCCAGGGTTAGGGTGGGTAGACTAGAGACAGACACCATATGGCTCCAGGGTTAGGGTGGGTAGACTAGAGACAGACACCATATGGCTCCAGGGTTAGGGTGGGTAGACTAGAGGACAGCAGACACCATATGGCTCCAGGGTTAGGGTGGGTAGACTAGAGGCAGACACCATATGGCTCCAGGGTTAGGGTGGGTAGACTAGAGGCAGACATCATATGGCTCCAGGGTTAGGGTGGGTAGACTAGAGACAGACACCATATGGCTCCAGGGTTAGGGTGGGTAGACTAGAGACAGACATCATATGGCTCCAGGGTTAGGGTGGGTAGACTAGAGACAGACACCATATGGCTCCAGGGTTAGGGTGGGTAGACTAGAGAGCAGACACCATATGGCTCCAGGGTTAGGGTGGGTAGACTAGAGACAGACACCATATGGCTCCAGGGTTAGGGTGGGTAGACTAGAGGCAGACATCATATGGCTCCAGGGTTAGGGTGGGTAGACTAGAGACAGACACCATATGGCTCCAGGGTTAGGGTGGGTAGACTAGAGACAGACACCATATGGCTCCAGGGTTAGGGTGGGTAGACTAGAGAGCAGACACCATATGGCTCCAGGGTTAGGGTGGGTAGACTAGAGACAGACACCATATGGCTCCAGGGTTAGGGTGGGTAGACTAGAGGACAGACACCATATGGCTCCAGGGTTAGGGTGGGTAGACTAGAGGACGAGACACCATATGGCTCCAGGGTTAGGGTGGGTAGACTAGAGGCAGACACCATATGGCTCCAGGGTTAGGGTGGGTAGACTAGAGACAGACACCATATGGCTCCAGGGTTAGGGTGGGTAGACTAGAGACAGACACCATATGGCTCCAGGGTTAGGGTGGGTAGACTAGAGACAGACACCATATGGCTCCAGGGTTAGGGTGGGTAGACTAGAGACAGACACCATATGGCTCCAGGGTTAGGGTGGGTAGACTAGAGGACAGACACCATATGGCTCCAGGGTTAGGGTGGGTAGACTAGAGACAGACACCATATGGCTCCAGGGTTAGGGTGGGTAGACTAGAGGACAGACACCATATGGCTCCAGGGTTAGGGTGGGTAGACTAGAGACAGACACCATATGACTCCAGGGTTAGGGTGGGTAGACTAGAGGCAGACACCATATGGCTCCAGGGTTAGGGTGGGTAGACTAGAGGACAGCAGACACCATATGGCTCCAGGGTTAGGGTGGGTAGACTAGAGACAGACACCATATGGCTCCAGGGTTAGGGTGGGTAGACTAGAGGACAGCAGACACTATATTGCTCCAGGGTTAGGGTGGGTAGAATAGAGGCAGACACCATATGGCTCCAGGGTTAGGGTGGGTAGACTAGAGGACAGCAGACACCATATGGCTCCAGGGTTAGGGTGGGTAGACTAGAGGACAGCAGACACCATATGGCTCCAGGGTTAGGGTGGGTAGACTAGAGACAGACACCATATGGCTCCAGGGTTAGGGTGGGTAGACTAGAGGACAGCAGACACCATATGGCTCCAGGGTTAGGGTGGGTAGACTAGAGACAGACACCATATGGCTCCAGGGTTAGGGTGGGTAGACTAGAGGACAGCAGACACCATATGGCTCCAGGGTTAGGGTGGGTAGACTAGAGGCAGACACCATATGGCTCCAGGTTTAGGGTGGGTAGACTAGAGGACAGCAGACACCATATGGCTCCAGGTTTAGGGTGGGTAGACTAGAGGACAGCAGACACCATATGGCTCCAGGGTTAGGGTGGGTAGACTAGAGGACAGCAGACACTATATTGCTCCAGGGTTAGGGTGGGTAGACTAGAGACAGACACCATATGGCTCCAGGGTTAGGGTGGGTAGACTAGAGGACAGCAGACACCATATGGCTCCAGGGTTAGGGTGGGTAGACTAGAGGACAGCAGACACCATATGGCTCCAGGGTTAGGGTGGGTAGACTAGAGACAGACACCATATGGCTCCAGGTTTAGGGTGGGTAGACTAGAGACAGACACCATATGGCTCCAGGGTTAGGGTGGGTAGACTAGAGACAGACACCATATGGCTCCAGGGTTAGGGTGGGTAGACTAGAGGACAGCAGACACCATATGGCTCCAGGGTTAGGGTGGGTAGACTAGAGACAGACACCATATGGCTCCAGGTTTAGGGTGGGTAGACTAGAGA
This sequence comes from Salvelinus alpinus, assembly GCF_045679555.1. Lineage (NCBI taxonomy): Eukaryota > Metazoa > Chordata > Actinopteri > Salmoniformes > Salmonidae > Salvelinus > Salvelinus alpinus. The sequence continues at coordinate 3,132,577 of NC_092091.1, forward strand.
CAGACACCATATGGCTCCAGGGTTAGGGTGGGTAGACTAGAGACAGACACCATATGGCTCCAGGGTTAGGGTGGGTAGACTAGAGGCAGACACCATATGGCTCCAGGGTTAGGGTGGGTAGACTAGAGGCAGACACCATATGACTCCAGGGTTAGGGTGGGTAGACTAGAGGACAGACACCATATGGCTCCAGGGTTAGGGTGGGTAGACTAGAGGCAGACACCATATGACTCCAGGGTTAGGGTGGGTAGACTAGAGGACAGACACCATATGGCTCCAGGGTTAGGGTGGGTAGACTAGAGGCAGACACCATATGACTCCAGGGTTAGGGTGGGTAGACTAGAGACAGACACCATATGGCTCCAGGGTTAGGGTGGGTAGACTAGAGACAGACACCATATGGCTCCAGGTTTAGGGTGGGTAGACTAGAGACAGACACCATATGGCTCCAGGGTTAGGGTGGGTAGACTAGAGACAGACACCATATGGCTCCAGGGTTAGGGTGGGTAGACTAGAGGACAGCAGACACCATATGGCTCCAGGGTTAGGGTGGGTAGACTAGAGACAGACACCATATGGCTCCAGGTTTAGGGTGGGTAGACTAGAGACAGACACCATATGGCTCCAGGGTTAGGGTGGGTAGACTAGAGGACAGCAGACACCATATGGCTCCAGGGTTAGGGTGGGTAGACTAGAGACAGACACCATATGGCTCCAGGGTTAGGGTGGGTAGACTAGAGGACAGCAGACACCATATGGCTCCAGGTTTAGGGTGGGTAGACTAGAGGACAGCAGACACCATATGGCTCCAGGGTTAGGGTGGGTAGACTAGAGACAGACACCATATGGCTCCAGGGTTAGGGTGGGTAGACTAGAGGACAGCAGACACCATATGACTCCAGGGTTAGGGTGGGTAGACTAGAGACAGACACCATATGGCTCCAGGGTTAGGGTGGGTAGACTAGAGGACAGCAGACACCATATGGCTCCAGGGTTAGGGTGGGTCGACTAGAGACAGCCAACTTGGTGTCTGCTTCTGCCAAAACAATGTAATGAGCAAGCCTTCCTTCATGACCTGGTCTCTGTAAATTGGTATAGAATCAGCTTGGACCATATTTTTTGATATTTTCAGTGGTATTGTTAACAAACACACCCCCATAAAGAAAATTAGAATTAAATACAGGTTCAGCCCCTGGTTCGACCATGATCTGGTAGAGTGACTCCGCCTCAAGAATTGCATTTGGCGAAAGGCTCGTCACACGCATACTCAGGCTGACTGGCTCTCGTTAAGGCAAATGAGAAATAAGTTCACTCAGGCTTTCTGGAAGGCCAAAGTTAGTTACTTTAAGGAGCAGTTCTCTCTCTGTGGGTCTAACCCCAAGATGTTCTGGAAAACAGTTAAAGACCTGGAGAATAAACCCTCCTCCTCACAGCTGCCCGTGTCCCTTAATGTTGATGATGTGGTTGTTACTGACAAGAAGCACATGGCTGAGCTCTTTAACACCTCTTCATTAAGTCACAATTCCTATTTGACTCAGCCATGCCTCCTTGCCCGTCCAACATTTCCTCATCTCCCACCCCTTCTAATGTGACTAGCCTCGATGCTCCTCCCTCTTTTTCCCCTGACCCGCTACAAAGTTTCTCCCTGCAGGCGGTCACTGAGTCCGAGGTGCTAAAGGAGCTCCTTAAACTTGACCCCAAAAACCCTTTCTTCTTTAAGGTTGCTGCCCCCATCATCGCCAAGCCTATCTCTGACCTTTTTAACCCGTCTCTCCTCTCTGGGGAGGTTCCCATTGCTTGGAAGGCAGTCACGGTCTGTCCTTTATTTAAAGGGGGAGATCAAGATGATCCTAACTGTTAAAAGCCAATTTCTATTTTGCTCTATTTTTCAAAAGTGTTGGAAAAACTTGTCAATAATCAACTGACTGGCTTTCTTGATGTCTATAGTATTCTCTCTGGTATGCAATCTGGTTTCCGCTCAGGTTATGGATGTGTCACTGCAACCTTAAAGGTCCATTGCTCTTCATTCAAAATGTTGTGCTGCTATTTCTATTGACTTGGCCAAAGCTTTTGAGACGGTAGACCATTCCATTCTTGTGGGGCGGCTAAGTAGTATTGGTGTCTCTGAGGGGTCTTTGGCCTGGTTTGCTAACTACCTCTCTCAAAGAGTGCAGTGTATAAAGTCAGAACATCTGCTGTCTCACCTACTGCCTGTCAACAAGGGAGTACCCCTAGGCTCGATCATAGGCCCCACGCTCTTCTCAATTTACATCAACAACATAGCTCAGGCACTAGGAAGCTCTCTAATCCCTTTATATGCAGATGATACAGTCTTATGATACAGCTGGTCCCTCCACAGATGTTGTGTTAAACGCTCTACAACAAAGCTTTCTCTGCCCTTGACCTTGTTCTGAACACCTCTAACATAAAGGTCATGTGGTTTGGTAAGAAAAATGCCCCTCTCCACACCGGTGTGATTACTACATCTGAGGGTTTAGAGCTTGAGGTAGTTAGTATGGCTAAATGGTGCACTGTCCATCTCTCAGCACATATCAAAGCTGCGGGCTAAAGTTAAATCTAGTATTGTTTTCCTCTATGGTAATCGCTCCTCTTTCACCCCATCTGCCAAACTAACCCTGATTCAGATCACCATCCTACCCATGCTAGATTACGGAGACATAATTTATAGATCGAGCGACTAGATGTTCGTCCATCAGATTTGCCACCAATGCTCCTTATAGGACACATCACTGCACTCTATACTCCTCTGTAAACTGGTCATCTCTGTATACCTGTCGCAAGACCCACTGGTTGATGCTTATTTATAAAACCCTCTTAGGCCTCACTCGCTCCTATCTGAGATATCTACTGCAGCCCTCATCCTCCACATACAACACCTGTTCTGCCAGTCACATTCTGTTAAAGGTCCCCAAAGCACACACATCCCTTGGTCCCTGTCTTTTCAGTTCACTGCAGCTAGCAACTGGAACGAGCTGCAAAAAACACTCCATCATGGACACTCTGACTGACAGTTGTGGCTGCTTTGCGTGATGTATTGTTGTCTCGACCTTCTTGCCCTTTGTGCTGTTGTCTGTGACCAATAATGTTTGTACCATGTTGTGTTGCTACCATGTTGTTTTCATGTGGTGTTGCTACCATGCTGTGTTGTCATGTGTTGCTGCCATGCTGTGTTGTCATGTGTTGCTGCCATGCTATGTTGTTGTCTTAGGTCTCTCTTTATGTAGTGTTGTGGTGTCTCTCTTGTTGTGATGTGTGTTTTGTCCTATATTTTTATGTTTAATAGGAGCCCCCGTCCCTTCAGGAGACCTTTTGCCTTCTGGTAGGCCATAATTTTAAATATTAAGTTGTTCTTAACTGACTTGCCTAGTTAAATAAAATAAAATAAATACAAAATATTCTAGCCACTATGGACACTGCAATTTTGAAATTGGATAGAACTCTCGCAGACGCTCAGATCAACCCTAGTCCTCGGCCAGAGCCTCCAAGAGCGAAATGCTCTGAATTTATGAATGGACAATCTGACAGTGCTCTGATTTGACGAATGTCCTGAGCGCACTCTGAGCGACTCTGCCACTCCAGAGTGAATTTACGAACGCACCCTAAAACAAGCGAGACCACAGCCTGTCGTTTCCAACAACAAATGAGAACAACCGAGTCATAGTGGGCAGAGCCAAGCACAAGCTAGCGAGATCCTATTGGCCCGTTCTAGTAGATATCTGCATATTTCCGTTAGGGAACGCCTACTCTGTGTGCAATAACTCAATTCAACCTTTGCACTCCTTCTAAACAACGCGATTTTTTTTTTTACAACTTTAGCAGAGGTTAAAGTCTACTAAATGTAGTCCACTCTGTTCATATCAGAGTCTAGTTTTGGGAACAGAACATTGTATTGAAATCAAAATGTTTCATCGATGAGAAAATGTGCAGAATGTCGGCCAAAGTCGATCTCCTTCCATCTTGTCCCACTGCCGGACACTGGGCTTCCTCTCACTGCCATGGAAACGCCAAGCGGATGCTTCACATTTATACATTAGGTGAAATATCTGTCTCATAGTTCTATCTGTGGCTGAACGTTTTCACCGCCTCCCACGCCATGTTCGCGCTGCCCAACGGTCCCCCGACACCTCCATGTCTCACCGCGTTCCTTCCATTGAAAATGAACGCGAAGCGGTGTTTCACGGTGTCGGTACACGCTTCGCCTCTTCCTCTCTGCTGAAACTAGCGAGCGAAACAGCGCCCCTCTGTCTTACTATATGTAGCACATGTATCTGATGCTGTCTGGTCGGAAAAAGTATGACATGCCATACTCTTTATGTCCAGACAGTATCAGAGCGGAGGGGCGCTGTTTCGCTCTATCTGAGAATGAGTCTTTCTCGGTCAAATAAATGATAAATAAATACATTATCTGGATGGGCAAGGAGGTACGGTAGGGCAGACCAGGAACCCTAGGCCCCGTTTATAAATCCGGCCCTGTACAGGTATAGCCTGGTACATGATCGAGATTATTATGGACAAAAGTGCAAGATTCATTTTATTTGTCTAATGGCGGCTAAGCATCGATAATCATGTCACTAGAATAAGACCCTCGATATTTATTGAAAGGAGCATAAACCTCATCTCTGTGCACATTCACCACCCTGTTAAATTCACCATCATTTATTTAATTTGTAGCCTAATAAACTGCATGCTTTCCCATGATGTCATGGCATTTTTTATCAGAAAAGTAGGCAACTTTTCTTGCATAAAAAGGTTGGATGGAAACCTGGTTAATTAATGTCAAGACGTTTTGAGGATGCTGGATTTATACACTACATTACAAAATCATGGGCATTAATATGGAGTTGGTCCCCCCCTTTCTGCTATAACAGCCTCCACTCTTCTGGGAAGGCTTTCCACTAGATGTTGGAACATTGCTGTGGGGACTTGCTTCCATTTAGCCTCAAGAGCATTAGTGAGGTCGGGCACTGATTCTGGATGATTAGGCCTGGCTCGCAGTCGGCGTTCCAATTCATCCCAATGGTGTTCGATGGGGTTAAAGTCAGGGCTCTGTACAGGCCAGTCAAGTTCTTCCACATCGATCTCGACAAAGCATTTTTGTATTTGTAAAGGTGTAATTAAGTTGTTAAATTCCTGCATAAAATGGGTATTATGCCACCTCCTGTTAGATTAGTGTGTTTACATTGTCTAATACACTTAGTGATAAATGTATGGGATTCTGGGTAATCCACAGCAGATTTATGGAGAATTGCTGTGGGTGAGGTGAAAATTAAATGGTCCCGGGATAGAAATGTATAAAGTTGACATTACATCATAAAATCCACCTTTTACATCGTACATTAGCAATTTATGTTTTAGTAACTACTGTTGTTGGTTTGGCGTCAAATAAGCCTCTCTTTATATGTTATTTGCCGGATCTCAGTTTTCCATGTGGGTTTTATGCTAAAGTTCCCTCTTTCAAGTTGGTAGCTAACTAGAAAATGCATCTTCTTTAGGAGTGCTATTTATATCCTGTCGACTAATGATCATTCATCCATACTGTGTGTGTCCCTTCATTGCAGGTAATTTATGACAAATGTATAAAGTCTTTGTTTAATAAACCCAGCCAGCGTATTAGCCTGGTTTTGTTAGTTTAGGAAAATATGTTGTACATTCCAGGTGTATTATATTTCTTCGCCACAAGAGGGGGACATTGATACATTTTCTAGGTTCATTTGATATATTTTGAAAACTAAAATGGATGATGGTTTATTATGTTGTGAATATGAGATTACACATGCAAACAATGTATTTTTTTATTATAGTAAATTAGGAATGATTAGAAATGGTTAAATCCACAATATGATCACAATGACCTTGATAGACATTTCGATTTTTATTTATTTTTTGTGTATATTATACAGCAGATTTATGGAAAATTGCTGTGGGGAGTGCTATTTATATCACGTCGACTAATGATCATTCATCCATGCTGTGTGTCTCATCATTGCAGCTTTGGAAATAAATGAACTAGTTCAATAAAGGTTAAATTAAAAAATAAAAAAATCCATCCATTGCTCCTTCCTGTGTTGACTCACTGACTTGAGGGACAGGACCAGGAAGGTCACATATGGACCAGGCTTTGTGCACGGGGGCATTGTCATGCTGGAACAGGAAAGGGCCTTTTCCAACCTGTTCCCACAAAGTTGGAAGCACAAGAAGCGTTAAGATTTCCCTTCACTGGAACTAAGGGCCTAGACCATTATTCCTCCTCCACCAAACTTTACAGTTGGCACTATGCATTGGGGCAGATAGCGCTCTCATGGCATCTGCCAAACCCAGAAACTACCAGATGGTGAAACATGATTCATCACTCCAGAGAACATATTTCCACTGCTCCAGAGTCCAATGGCGGCGAGCTTTACACCACTCCAGCCAACGCTTGGCATTGGGCATGGTGATCTTAGGCTGCTCGGCCATGGAAACCCATTTCATGAAACTCCAGATGAACAGTTCTTGTGCTGACGTTGCTTCCAGGGGAAGTTTGGAACTCGGTAGTGAGTGTTGTAACCGAGGACTGATTAATTTTACACGGTCCTGTTTTGTGAGATTGTGTGGCCTACCACTTCTTGGCTGAGTCATTGTTGTTCCTAGAAGTTTCCACTTCACAATAACAGCACTTACAGTTGACCGGGGCAGCTCTAGCAGGACAGACATTTGACCACGTTGAAAGTCACTGAGCTCTTCAGTAAGGCCATTCTACTGCCAATTTTTGTCTATGGAGATCGCATGGCTGTGTGCTCGATTTTATACACACGTCAGCAACGAGTGTGGCTGAAATAGCTGATTCTCCTCATTTGAAGTGATGTCCACATACTTATGTATATATAGTGTATTTTAGATGAACATGTGCAGGTTGCCTACAGGATACTTTTAAAGAAGCCTAATCAGATTAAAACATTGTGACTGGTTGTGTTTATGCCACATTAAAAAGGGAATACATTTTAAAATTTAAATTATACATATTTAGGCAATATTTAATTTTAGCGTTCTAGGTGCTTGAGGAATAGTCGCTCTGATTGGACAGGAGGCTAAACACGTGTTTCCTGAATAACCGGGCCTGCTGGGAACATAATGTGGCCAGATCATTATAGGACGACTTGGGAGAACGATGATCTGCAACAGACATCACATTCAGTGGAATACTTATATTGTCCCTAAACAAGATCAATAGGGGAGATGTTTCAAATGAAATCAAACTTTATTAGTCACATGCGCCGAATGCCAACAAGTGTGGACCTTACTGTGAAATGCTGAATACAAGCCCTTAACTCTTCTTGAACTGCATTGTTGGTTAACCAAATAAACTAAAGTAAAAAAATTATAAAAAGTAACACAATAAAATAACGAGGCTAAATACATGGGGTGCCGGTACCGAGTCGGTGTGGGGGTACAGGTTAGAGGTAATTTGTACATGTAGGTAGGGGTGAAGTGACTATGCATAGATAATAAACAGAGAGTAGCAGCAGTGTACAGTTTCAGCTGTGTCTCATGTCTTCACTGTTCTTTCATGATGCCTCTCCACTGCATATCAGCTACTCCTATCTGCTCTTGTCGATTCATATAGAAAACGTATGCAGCTTTTAACATTTTGATGTGTGGTATGATCGCTAGTTAGGCTATTGCAGATCTGAACAGCCGACCCACTATTGTCACTATGAATGGTGGAGAGTCCGTTACGCTGGTACTGACCTGTGGTATAGTAAAAGTTAGCACACTGAAAACAGTGCATAAGGGAAATACCAAAACACCTTGATAGGGGAGGAGCATGCAAGCAGACGAGGACATGTGACTGTATGGAAGAAATTGTATAGTAAAACCTGCAAAAGAGTGAATGTAAACCAGGAAACAAACACACTACTCCCCCCCCCCCCCCCCCAGAGAATTGCATCTATCGCTAAATGTAACAACAACAAAAAAGTGTTAATCACTTCCAGCTATAACTTGTTGAAATCAATAGCACAGGGGCCAAAAGTTTGGTGTGTATGCCCTGTTTAAACAAACACTATTTAACATCACTGGTTAGAAGACAATTTGTTGAAGACAGTTATCTAAATTCTAGAATGTCGGACGGAGATTCTGGGTGATTCTTAAATGAATCATCACCTCACAGTTCTACAAAGTGACAGAGATTGGCTTTCATTTGAGTGAAATCCGTGTATTTGTTTGCCATCGACTTTTATACAGAGACGTTTATGTCCTGAGATGGACAGGCGCCTATAGTACCAAGCCAAATATATGAATCTGTTTAAAGCAATCAATTTACTGTATTCGTGATGACTGTAAACTTTTATATGAACGTCACCAATCTGAAGAAAAAAGGATGTGTAATTCTGCGGTGAAAATGCAGTGCCACAAACTGTCCACATTGGGGAAATTGGCATAATATCAAATAAATGTGACAAAATAATTCAATATTTTAATTTAGGATGATAGTAAATGAAGCACACTCATTTTTTTTTAAACAACAATTACATCTATTTCTTACTACTTTAAACCATGGAGTTTTAAAATGCTTTCAAGCTAAATGTAACTGCGCTCTAGAACTTCCGTAGTGACTTACATAAAAAAAAAAAAAAACATTGCGCTGCACTCAATATACCCCAAAATATTATTTTAATTTACTTTATTTATTTTAAAACCCGGATAATAAATTACAAAACATTGTAAGCATCTTTTTAGGTCATGGCTAGATGGGATCCAGCTTTTGTCAAATTAACGTCAGATTTGTATTTATATTAATTAATGGATTTGTATTCATTATGGATCCACATTAGCATATTTTACGTTTCGTGGCAGGTTTGGAGAACTTACGCAGCAGGTTATGATACTTAACGTAGCAGGTTAGGAGAATTAGGTTAAGGTTAGGAAAAGAGTTAGGGTTAGCTAAAATGCAAAGAATCAACTTTTTTACGTTAATTTGACAAAAGTTGGATCCCTTCTAGCCACGATTCTGTTTTTATTTGATCCATTTTTTCCCCCTAGTCATCCAAGTGACGTGCGTCATGACGCCGCGTCTCTTTGTGTGGTTCATCTAGCGGCGACATTTGTTGTTATTTTCGCTACAACTGAAAAATACAAGACCGACCGTTTTTTTTGATCCATTCCATAACAAGCAGGCTGCCCATTCCAAGCATCCACGTCGGCTTGTGACATCTCGATATCAACCTAGTAATGGACTCAGACGAAGGCTATAACTATGACTTCGACGAGGACGAATGCAGCGAAGACAGCGGCGCAGAGGAACCGGGGGACGACACCCTGGAGCTAGGCGAGGACGAGGTGGAACTGGTCGATCCCGCCGAGGCTGGAGGGGAGCGGGACGAGGGTTTGGAGACCGGGGGAAGTGGTCATGGGACCGGGCAAGAGGAAGAGGACTACCGCTTCGAAGTGCTAACTGCCGAGCAGATACTCCAGCATATGGTGGAGTGTATCAGGGAGGTCAACGAGGTCATCCAGGTGAGGTATTACGCGGCATGTCGGTCCAGGAAAGACCGGGGACGGTGGAAAGTTGACAGGCCACTACGCTGCGGTTAGCTAGACAAATCGTACAAATAAACGGGTAATTTAGATAGCTAACTAGTTAACTGAAGACAAATGTGTTTTGCTAGCATCTTGTATGTTATCGACTAAAGTTGTTTCGCTATCTGGCTTGTAAGTAACGTTAGGTAGCTAAGTCAGGTAGCTAGCTAAGCTAACTCGCAACCGGAAGCTAATTAACGTCAACTAGGTAAGTTCAAGTTGATTAGCTAACTTCAACTAGGTAAGTTGATTAGCTAACGTCAACTAGGCAAGGTGATTAGCTAGATGTTTCTTTCAAATTTCCGTACAAGTTAACGTTAGCTAGTTTATCAATTAATCATGAAACATTGCTGTATACGTTAGCTAGCTAGTTATGTGCCTAGTTATGTGCCTCCCAAACAGCCCTTCTGTGAACAAAGTAGCTATTCCCCCCCCCCAGCATTACTATCCCCCCCCCCCCAGCATTACTATCATCCCCCCCCAGCATTACTATCATTTCGTAAAACTGCTCATAGGGATGTGGTCAGCTGACGGTGCCCCACTGCCCCTAGTCAGTTTCATAATAACCTCAGCAATAACAACAACACATTTTCAACCATGATCCAGTGCCTCTGGTCTGAAGAGGCAGGCCAAGGATTAACAGTCGGACACCCTAACTAGCGCTTTGAATTGGTAGAACTAAGTGTTCTATATGTGTATCGGTACAGTCTGGTGTAGCTAAGAATATAACTCTAATTTTGACAATGTAATATCTTTAAATTGTCAACATTGAAGTTAAATTCTAAGCTAAGCCTGGGCATGAATCCTAGAGGTGGAAGTCAACTGTACAGTATGTAGGTCTAGTCTCAAATCAAATGTTATTTTGTCACATGCTTGGTAAACAACGGGTGTTGACTAACAGCGAAATGCTTAGTTACGGGCCTTCCCAACAATGCAGAGAGAAAGGAAATAGAAAAGTTAAACACTTAATAATAAACACACAATGAGTAAGGATAACTTGGCTTTATACACAGGGTACCAGTCCCGAGTCCATGTGCAGGGGTACAAGGTAGATATATACAGTACCAGTCAAACGTTTGGACACCTACTCATTCAAGGTTTTTTATTTTTATTTTTTACTGTTTTCTACATTGTAGAATAATAGTGAAGACATTTTGGAGTAACCAAAGTGTTAAACAAATCAAAATATATTTGAGATTCTTTAAAGTTGCCTTGATGACAGCTTTGCGCACACTTAGCATTCTCTCAACCAGCTTCACGAGGTAGTCACCTGGAATGCATTTAATTTAACAGGTGTGCCTTGTTAAAAGTACATTTGTGGAATTTTGAGTTTCATAGCAATGGGTCTGAATACTTATCTAAATAAGATAAATCTGTTTTTATTTTCTAATACATTTGCAAAAAAATCTAAAAACCTGTTTTTGCTTTGTCTTTATGGGGTATTGTGTTCATACAATGCATTCGGAAATTATTCAGACCCCTTCACTTTTTCCACATTTTGTTACGTTACAGCCTTATTCTAAAAAAAAAAATCTAAAATTATTGGTGTGGAAAATTAATAATTTAATAATTTTTTAGAACAAGGCTGTAACGTAGCAAAATTTGCAAAAAAGTGAAGGGGTCTGAATACTTTCCGAATGCATTGTATGAACATGTCTACCTCATACCCCTGCACACCGACTCGGTACTGGTATACTGGTATCCTGTGTACTGTACAGTATATAGCCAAGTTACTCATTGTGTATTTATTCCTTGTTATGGTCTATTTTCCTCTCTGTGTTGTTGGGAAGTAAGGCCCGTAAATCAGCATTTCACTGTTAGTCGACACCTGTTGTTTTCCGAAGCGTGTGACAAATCAAATGTGGTTTGACAAACGGAGTTGGAATTCCTCACGCTCCAACTGCTGCCTGCATATCTTCCTATACATGATCTCTTTGTATGAAAATGTTTCCATACACCTGTACAGCAAGCAATGATCCAGAGTTAGCCAATCAGTTGATGATCTGCCCCCATTGTTCTTTTTTTATAACACCATGACATGATAGAAGCTAACTTCCTTATTCATCAGGGTATTACACTACAGTCAAACCTCTTGTATTCTCTTGACTTCATCTGAAATGTAAAAACCAACTCATCAGTTGCTGGCTGCTGATTAGATTCAAAAATCAGATTTTATTTTATTTTTATGAATGTGGTTTTTGGTTGCCACAGTGTTGAGACACCAGCGTGACAGTGCTTGTGTCCCAAATGGGACTTAATTCCCTTTTATAGTGGCTCTGGTCAAAAGTAGTGCACTATTTAGGGAATACGGTGCCATAGGGCTCTGGTCTATAGTAGTGCACTATATAGGGAATAGGGTGCCATTTTGGAAATTGGGACACAGACTCTCCCCTAAATATAGCAGGCAGTTCAACACCAGACCAGGTCAGAAAATTACAATATAGCCACCTCCCGTAGGAGCCGCCTCCCGTCGGGCCCCGTAGGAGCCGCCTCCCGTCATAATATACAGTCACCAGGAGCAGTAGCCCTATGGCTACATTATTCAAGCTGTGCTTTTGAACCAAACACAGGATTGTAGTAATGAATTAGGGCACTTGGTTTTGCACAATTGTCACATGACCTGAATTTTAACCTTTTTATATTTCAAGCTTTTTCATCAAACTTGACCTTTTTTTTTTTTTGCGCCCAATGGTCAAATCAAATTTTATTTGTCACATGTGCCGAAATACAACAGCACAACAGTGAAATGCTTACTTACAAAACCCTTAACTAACAATGTGGAGGCTATATACAGGGTGTTAGCGTACAGAGTCAATGTGGAGGCTATATACAGGGTGTTACGGTACAGAGTCAATGTGGAGGCTATATACAGGGGGTACCGGTACAGAGTCAATGTGGAGGCTATATACAGGGGGTACCGGTACAGAGTCAATGTGGAGGCTATATACAGGGTGTTACGGTACAGAGTCAATGTGGAGGCTATATACAGGGTGTTACGGTACAGAGTCAATGTGGAGGCTATATACAGGGTGTTACGGTACAATGTGGAGGCTATATACAGGGTGTTACGGTACAGAGTCAATGTGGAGACTATATACAGGGGCTACCGGTACAGAGTCAATGTGGAGGCTATATACAGGGGGTACCGGTTAGTCAAGGTAATTGAGGTAATATGTACATGTAGGTCGGTGTAAAGTAACTATGCATAGATAATAAACAGAGAGTAGCAGCAGCGTAAAAGAGGGGTCTGGGTAGCTCTTTGATTAGCTGTTCAGGAGTCTTATGGCCTGATGGTAGAAGCTGTTAAGAAGCCTTTTGGACCTAGACTTGGCGCTCCGGTACCGCTTGCCGTGCGGTAGCGCAAAGAACAGTCTGACTAGGGTGGCTGGAGTCTTTGACAATTTTTAGGGCCTTCCTCTGACACCGCCTGGTATAGAGGTCCTGGGTGGCAGGAAGCTTGGCCCCAGTGATGTACTGGGCCGTACGTACTACCCTCTGTAGTGCCTTGCGGTCGGAGGCCGAGCAATTACCGTACCAGGCAGTGACGCAACCAGTCAGGATGCTCTCGATGGTGCAGCTGTAGAACCCTTTGAGAATCTGAGGACCCCGTGCCAAATCTTTTCAGTATCTTGAGGGGGAATAGGTCCAGCACCATCCCTTAAGCTTTCTCATTTCTGGATAACTCTTAAAATACAGGATAATCTCTTGCTATATCACATGACTGCGTATAACACAATGTCGTAGTTATGATCAGTGATGAGGTTTGACTGGTACTCACACATATTGTCTATGTTATAATAATCACAAGTGTTTTTTTTATTTTATGGTGACAACAACATTATAAACCTGTCCTAGACCATAATCATTTAAATGTTGTATCTTAGCCTCCTTAACAGCATTATCATAATACCAGCAGTCAAACATTATCGACCGTTTTCCATGTGTAGGCCTACTGTTGAACTGTATACGGTGCTGACTTGCTGCGTTTCTCTGTCTCCTTTTTTTAGAATCCTGCAACGATCACCAGAATCCTTCTGAGTCACTTCAACTGGGACAGAGAGAAGCTCATGGAAAGGTATACTGGCCGGTTAGGGTTTATTTCTCCAGTTTTTATGATCTGTTTCATTCTGCTGGTTTCAAAAAGACGCTGCGATGACGTGTTTGTCAAAGCTTGTTTCTGCCTCTCGCTTTCCTTTTTAAATTCAATTCGCTTTTTATTGGCATGACGTGTTGATCCATATTGCCAAACACAACGTTCCAATAGAAATGAACAGTGTGTGTGTGTGTGTGTGTTCAGTTGTAAGGGCTTTATTGGCATGGGAAACATATGTTAACATTACCAAAGCAAGTGAAGTAGATAATAAACAAAAGTGAAATAAACAAAAATAAATGATCAGTAAACATTACTCACTAAGGTTCTAAAGTTATATATTTATGTGTCTGTTTACAGTGTTGTAACGATGTACAAATAGTTAAAGGAAAATTAATGAACATAAATATGGGTTGTATTTACAGAGCATTCTGAAAGTATTCAGACCCCTTCACTTTGTGTTACGTTACAGCCTTATTCTAAAAACGGATTACATTTTTCACCTCATGAATCGACACACAATACCCCATAATGACAAAGCAGAAATCTGTTATGTTAGGAATGTTTGCAAATGTATAAAACACTTTTCGTCCGTTTTTAAAATGAGGCTGTAACATAACACTGTGGGAAAGGTCAAGAGGTCTGAATACTTTCCCAATGCGGTGGACAATGGTGTTCTTCACTGGTTGACCTTTTCTTGTGGCAACAGGTCACACATCTTGCTGCTGTGATGTCACACTGTGGCATTTCACCCAATAGATATGGGAGTTTATCAAAATTGGATTTGTTTTCGAATTCTTTGTGGATCTGTGTAATCTGAGGGAAATATGTGTCTCTAATATGGTCATACATTTGGCAGGAGGTTAGGAAGTGCAGCTCAGTTTCCACCTCATTTTGTGGGCAGTGTGCACATAGCCTGTATTCTCTTGAGAGCCAGGTCTGCCTACGGCGGCCTTTCTCAATAACAAGGCTATGCTCACTGAGTCTGTACATAGTCAAAGCTTTCCTTAAGTTTGGGTCAGTCACAGTGGGCAGGTATTCTGCCACAGTGTACTCTCTGTTTAGGGCCAAATAGCATTCTAGTTTGCGCTGTTTTCTCATGATTTGGTTGGGTTTAATTGTGCTGCTTTCCTGGGGCTCTGTGGGGTCTGTTTGTGTTTGTGAACAGAGCCCCAGGACCAGCTTGCTTAGGGGACTCTTCTCCAGGTTCATCTCTCTGTAGGTGATGGCTTTGTTATGGAAGGTTTGGGAAACGCTTCCTTTTAGGTGGTTGTAGAATTTAACGTCTCTCTTCTGGATTTTGATCATTAGCGGGTATCGGCCTAATTCTGCTCTGTATGCATTATTTGGTGTTTTGTGTTGTACACAGAGGATATATTTGCAGAATTCTGCATGCAGAGTCTCAATTTGGTGTTTGTCCCATTTTGTGAATTCTTGGTTGGTGAGCGGACCCCAGACCTCACAACTATAAAGGGCAATGGGTTCTATAACTGATTCAAGTATTTTTAGCCACATCCTAATTGGTATGTTGAAATTTATGTTCCTTTTGATGGCATAGAAGGCCCTTCTTGCCTTGTCTCTTAATAAATCGTTCACAGCTTTGTGGAAGTTACCTGTGGCACTGATGTTTAGGCCGAGGTATGTACAGTTTGTTGTGTGCTTTAGGGCAACGACGTCTAGATGGAATTTGTATTTGTGATCCTGGCAACTGGACCTTTTTTTGGGGGAAAACCATTATTTGAGTCTTACTGAGATTTACTGTCAGGGCCCAGGTCTGACAGAATCTGTGCAGAAGATCTAGGTGCTGCTGTAGGCCCTTGGTTGGGGACAGAGGGTGAGGCCCGAGTGCTGCAGACTGTTCTAGTGCCCTCGCCAATTCTCTCTCCTGTTCCTCCTCTTCTCTCTGCAGGTATTTCGATGGTAATGTGGATAAGCTGTTCTCCGAGTGCCACGTCATCAACCCCTGTAAGAAGTCGAGGACAAGACTGATGAGCACAAGATCCGCTGCTCAGGACCTGCCGTGTCAGATCTGCTATCTCAACTACCCCAACTCAGTCAGTCCCTTTTTATATATTATAATTATATTACCTGTCTTTATATTATCTAAACTACCCCAACTTTCATCAGGTTATTACCTTCTCGGTATTTGTTAGCATCTGTCCCCCCCCCTCATTTCTATCTCTGGCTTTTCTGATAGATACATTATTGAGGAAAAATGTACTGACTGTGATAAGTGGTTGTCCCACCTAGCTACCTGGAGATGAATGTACTGACTGTGATAAGTGGTTGTCCCACCTAGCTACCTGGAAATGAATGTACTGACTGTATAATCGCTCTGTATAAGAGCGTCTGATAAAGGTACACCTGTGTTGTGCTCGCTGTGCAACGGTACCATTTTATCAAACAACATTAGGCTTCCGTCTTAACACAGTTAGGTTGTAGGTTCAGCTCCTTCAGGGATCACTATCTGGGCTAGTTTGACCTGTTTGGACATGCGTTACAGAACTATAGAGCTTAGATCTCCAGGAAAGGTTTCTAATGATACGTTATGACCGGCGCCGAAGGCCTGACCGGCTCCGTGGCGCCGAAGGGCTGACCGGCTCCGTGGCGCCGAAGGGCTGACCGGCTCCGTGGCGCCGAAGGGCTGACCGGCTCCGTGGCGCCGAAGGGCTGACCGGCTCCGTGGCGCCGAAGGGCTGACCGGCTCCGTGGCGCCGAAGGGCGACCGGCTCCGTAGACTAAAAGGAGTTTTTATAGAACAGAACATCATCTCCTGAGGCTGCAGTCTCAGATGGAACCCTATTCCCTATGTAGTGTACTACTACGTGTGGACCCTGGGTCTAAAGTAGTGCACTACTACGTGTGGACCCTGGGTCTAAAGTAGTGCACTACTACGTGTGGACCCTGGGTCTAAAGTAGTGCACTACTACGTGTGGACCCTGGGTCTAAAGTAGTGCACTACTACGTGTGGACCCTGGGTCTAAAGTAGTGCACTACTACGTGTGGACCCTGGGTCTAAAGTAGTGCACTACTACGTGTGGACCCTGGGTCTAAAGTAGTGCACTACTACGTGTGGACCCTGGGTCTAAAGTAGTGCACTACTATGTGTGGACCCTGGGTCTAAAGTAGTGCACTACTACGTGTGGACCCTGGGTCTAAAGTAGTGCACTACTATGTGTGGACCCTGGGTCTAAAGTAGTGCACTACTATGTGTGGACCCTGGGTCTAAAGTAGTGCACTACTACGTGTGGACCCTGGGTCTAAAGTAGTGCACTACTACGTGTGGACCCTGGGTCTAAAGTAGTGCACTACTACGTGTGGACCCTGGGTCTAAAGTAGTGCACTACTACGTGTGGACCCTGGGTCTAAAGTAGTGCACTACTACGTGTGGACCCTGGGTCTAAAGTAGTGCACTACTACGTGTGGACCCTGGGTCTAAAGTAGTGCACTACTACGTGTGGACCCTGGGTCTAAAGTAGTGCACTACTACGTGTGGACCCTGGGTCTAAAGTAGTGCACTACTACGTGTGGACCCTGGGTCTAAAGTAGTGCACTACTACGTGTGGACCCTGGGTCTAAAGTAGTGCACTACTACGTGTGGACCCTGGGTCTAAAGTAGTGCACTACTACGTGTGGACCCTGGGTCTAAAGTAGTGCACTACTACGTGTGGACCCTGGGTCTAAAGTAGTGCACTACTACGTGTGGACCCTGGGTCTAAAGTAGTGCACTACTACGTGTGGACCCTGGGTCTAAAGTAGTGCACTACTACGTGTGGACCCTGGGTCTAAAGTAGTGCACTACTACGTGTGGACCCTGGGTCTAAAGTAGTGCACTACTACGTGTGGACCCTGGGTCTAAAGTAGTGCACTACTACGTGTGGACCCTGGGTCTAAAGTAGTGCACTACTACGTGTGGACCCTGGGTCTAAAGTAGTGCACTACTACGTGTGGACCCTGGGTCTAAAGTAGTGCACTACTACGTGTGGACCCTGGGTCTAAAGTAGTGCACTACTACGTGTGGACCCTGGGTCTAAAGTAGTGCACTACTACGTGTGGACCCTGGGTCTAAAGTAGTGCACTACTACGTGTGGACCCTGGGTCTAAAGTAGTGCACTACTACGTGTGGACCCTGGGTCTAAAGTAGTGCACTACTACGTGTGGACCCTGGGTCTAAAGTAGTGCACTACTACGTGTGGACCCTGGGTCTAAAGTAGTGCACTACTACGTGTGGACCCTGGGTCTAAAGTAGTGCACTACTACGTGTGGACCCTGGGTCTAAAGTAGTGCACTACTACGTGTGGACCCTGGGTCTAAAGTAGTGCACTACTACGTGTGGACCCTGGGTCTAAAGTAGTGCACTACTACGTGTGGACCCTGGGTCTAAAGTAGTGCACTACTACGTGTGGACCCTGGGTCTAAAGTAGTGCACTACTACGTGTGGACCCTGGGTCTAAAGTAGTGCACTACATAGGGAATAGGGTGCCATCTGAGACTCTGTCGTAGACTTATGTGGCATGACGTAATGTGGTGTTGCTGTATTGCAGGGTCAGGAGTCAGCTACATCATGTGACGTTAGTCTGTGTTGATGTATTGCAGGGTCAGGGGTCAGCTACATCATGTGACGTTAGTCTGTGTTGATGTATTGCAGGGTCAGGGGTCAGCAGTAAGTCCAGCACACAGTGGTTTTTATTTTAGTGTTTTCTCTCTGTTTTTTTTAACCCTGATTTCAGGGTAGTCTCTGTGAGACCGATGCCAGGGAGCCCTGGTTCACAAAATACAAAAGTCCGTAAGGAATCAGTGACACCATCTCTGTGTTCTGAGGCTCGGTTAGGTGACTGTCCCTCATACCTGGGGCGGCAGGTAGCCTAGTGGTTAGAGCATTAGACTAGTAACCAGAACGTTGCAAGATCGAATCCCCCGAGCTGTCAAGGTAAAAAATCTGTCGTTCTGCCCCCTGAAACAAGGCAGTTAACCCACTGTTCCCCGGTAGGCCGTCATTGAAAATAAGAATTTGATCTTAACTGAGTTTCCAAGTTAAATAAAGATTTAAAAAAGAATACTTAGAGAGAAAGAGACGGGCTATTCAATGAAATTCCACTGTGTTTTGTTGCTAGGCAATGCGCTGATCTCACCCTGATAGGATAAATGACAGCGGTCCGTCCAGGAAACAGATGATACACATTGTGAAAACACACCAAGAGATTTGAATGTTGTTTCAAAGTGGTGTGTTTTAAAAACGCTCTGTCACGTCTGTCCAGTGGTATCCATGGCTACCAAATGTTTTCCATGGTCCTGTAAGGGCCCCCTGTGGAACCCTATACGGCGCACTACGGACCAGAGCCCTATTGGATGCAGATGAAGCCGTGACAAAACATTGGGCTCTGGAAAGATATCCCTCCAGTCCTGAGACCCGAGACTGTTTGGTGCTGGTGTCTAAAAATCTAAAATAATGTTTTCTTGTTTTTTCCCCCAAAAGTATTTCACTGGCCTAGAGTGTGGACACAAGTTCTGTATGCAGTGCTGGGGAGATTACCTGACAACCAAAATCATCGAGGAAGGGATGGGACAGGTAGTTGCTTGCATCCTACATTTTATCTTATGTATAAAAGGGACTGATTTACACCGACTGTTTAGTCACCGTCTATTGAACTCTTCTGTTTTCAGACCATCTCCTGCCCTGCTCATAGTTGTGACATCTTAGTGGATGACAACACAGTCATGTGAGTATTGTTATGGTCTGATGAGTGCACCGAACATTAGGAACACCTTCCTAATATTGAGTTGAACACCCCCCCCCCCCAAGAACAGCCTCAATTCATCAGGACATGGACTCTACAAGGTGTCGAAAGCGTCTCACAGGGATGCTGACCCATGTTGACTCACAGTTGTGTCCAGTTGGCTGGATGTCCTTTGGGTGGTGGATCATTCCTGATACACACAGGAAACTGTTGAGCGTGAAAAACCCAGCAGCGTTGCAGTTCTTGACACAAACCAGTCCGCCTGGAACCTACTACCAAACCCCGTTCAAAGGCACTTCAATATTTTCTCTTCCCTATTGACCCTCTGAATTGCACACACACACAATCCATGTCTCAATTGTATAGAGGCTTTAAAAATCCTTCTTTAACCTGTTTCCTCCCCCTTCATCTACACTGATTTGAAGTGGATTTAACAGGTGACATCAATAAGGAAACCTAATGCCTGTAGACTGTATTGAGGACATGATTGTTAATCTGTAGCTTTCCGTCTTGACCCAGTAGGCAGCGCTAAAGCTAATTTACAGTACTAGCCTCGCCCTGATCTCACTACAGCCTCGCCCTGATCTCACTACAGCCGTAGTCTCGCCCTGATCTCACTACAGCCGTAGCCTCGCCCTGATCTCACTACAGCCTCGCCCTGATCTCACTACAGCCGTAGCCTCGCCCTGATCTCACTACAGCCGTAGCCTCTCCCTGATCTCACTACAGCCGTAGCCTCGCCCTGATCTCACTACAGCCTCGCCCTGATCTCACTACAGCCGTAGCCTCGCCCTGATCTCACTACAGCCGTAGCCTCTCCCTGATCTCACTACAGCCGTAGCCTCTCCCTGATCTCACTACAGCCGTAGCCTCGCCCTGATCTCACTACAGCCCTAGCCTCACCCTGATCTCACTACAGCCTCGCCCTGATCTCACTACAGCCTCGCCCTGATCTCACTACAGCCGTAGCCTCGCCCTGATCTCACTACAGCCGTAGCCCCGCCCTGATCTCACTACAGCCGTAGCCCCGCCCTGATCTCACTACAGCCGTAGCCTCGCCCTGATCTCACTACAGCCTCGCCCTGATCTCACTACAGCCTCGCCCTGATCTCACTACAGCCTCGCCCTGATCTCACTACAGCCGTAGCCTCGCCCTGATCTCACTACAGCCGTAGCCTCTCCCTGATCTCACTACAGCCGTAGCCTCTCCCTGATCTCACTACAGCCGTAGCCTCGCCCTGATCTCACTACAGCCGTAGCCTCGCCCTGATCTCACTACAGCCGTAGCCTCGCCCTGATCTCACTACAGCCTCTCCCTGATCTCACTACAGCCTCGCCCTGATCTCACTACAGCCTCGCCCTGATCTCACTACAGCCGTAGCCTCGCCCTGATCTCACTACAGCCGTAGCCTCTCCCTGATCTCACTACAGCCGTAGCCTCGCCCTGATCTCACTACAGCCGTAGCCTCTCCCTGATCTCACTACAGCCGTAGCCTCGCCCTGATCTCACTACAGCCGTAGCCTCGCCCTGATCTCACTACAGCCGTAGCCTCGCCCTGATCTCACTACAGCCGTAGTCTCGCCCTGATCTCACTACAGCCGTAGCCCTGATCTCACTACAGCCGTAGCCCTGATCTCACTACAGCCGTAGCCTCGCCCTGATCTCACTACAGCCGTAGTCTCGCCCTGATCTCACTACAGCCGTAGCCCTGATCTCACTACAGCCGTAGCCCTGATCTCACTACAGCCGTAGCCTCACTACAGTACGCTGTTGACTAAGTGTTGCCGGTCAGGTTACAGCAGGCCTCAACACCATACAACATTCATGTAGCCATTTACCTAACAACCTAGATGTTGTTTCTCCTCCGTTAGTGAGGCAGACTCAACCCATTTCTGCAGCATTATAGCAAACGCACCATATTGGTAGTATTTACAGAGCCTACGTGGAAAGTATTCAGACCCCTTGAATTTTTTTCCACATTTTGTAACGTTACAGCCTTTTTCTAAAAATGGTTAAATTGATGAGGGGGAGAAAAAAAACTATCTACACACCCCATAATGATGAAGCAAAAACAGGTTTTTAGAAATGTTGGCTAATTTATAAATAAAACGATCACATTTACATAAGTAGAATGTTATTTCTCATGGTCTGAGAGCCTTTAGGGGCCTTTTGGCAAACTCCAAGTGTGCTGTCATGTGCCTTTTTTACTGAGGAGTGGCTTCCGTCTGGCCACTCTACCATAAAGGCCTGATTGGTGGAGTGATGCAGAGATGGATGTTCTTCTGGAAGGTTCTCCCATCTCCACAGAGGAACTCTGGAGCTCTGTCAGACTGACCATCGGGTTCTTGGTTACCTCCCAGACCAAGGTCTTTCTCCCCTGATTGCTCAGTTTGGCCGGGTGGCCAGCTCTAGGAAGAGTCTTGGTGGTTCCAAACTTCTTCCATTTAAGAACGATGGAAGCCACTGTGTTCTTGGGGACCTTCAATGCTGCAGAAATGTTTTGGGTACCCCTCCCCAGATCTGTGCCTCGACACAATCCTGTCTCGGAGCTCTACGGACAATTCCTTCCACCTCATGGCTTGGTTTTTGCTCTGATATGCACTGTCAACTGTGGGACCTTATATAAACAGGTGTGTGCCTTTCCAAATCATGTCCAATCAATAGAATTTACCACAGGTGGACTCCAATCAAGTTGTAGAAACATCTCAAGGATGATCAATGGAAACAGGATGCACCTGAGCTCAATTTCGGGTCTCATAGCAAAGGGTCTGAATATTTATGTAATTAAGGTATTTCGGTTTATTTTTTATAAAATAGCCAACAATTTCTAAAAACCTGTTTTCGCTTTGTCATTATGGGGTATTATGTGTAGATTTCTTTATCTTAATTTTAATTTAATCCATTGTAGAATAAGGCTGTAACGTAACAAAATGTGGAAAAAGTCAAGGGATCTGAATACTTTCCGTAAGTCACGTATGTTCTTCTGGGAAAGCTATCTTACTTTGTCAAGACATCGTGGATTGTAATACGTTTGTTTTGTTATTCCCCCTCCAGGCGCCTCATAACAGACTCTAAAGTGAAGCTGAAGTACCAACATTTAATTACCAATAGTTTTGTAGAGGTAAGTTTACCTTCTACGTTATTAATGAGTTAATAGTGGAAAAATAAGAAAATGCAATGAATTCAATGTACATTAGACTAGACTACACCAGTGTGCATTAGACTAGACTACACCATTGTGCATTAGACTAGACTACATCACTGTTACACCAATGTGCATTAGACTAGACTACACCAATGTACATTAGACTAGATTACACCAATGTACATTAGACTAGACTACATCAATGTGCATTAGACTAGACTACACCAATGTGCATTAGACTAGACTACACCAATGTGCATTAGACTAGACTACACCAATGTACATTAGACTAGACTACACCAGTGTGCATTAGACTAGACTACACCAGTGTGCATTAGACTAGACTACACCAGTGTGCATTAGACTAGATTACACCAATGTACATTAGACTAGACTACACCATTGTTACATTCAATGTACATTAGACTAGACTACACCAATGTGCATTAGACTAGACTACATCAATGTGCATTAGACTAGACTACACCAATGTACATTAGACTAGACTACACCAGTGTACATTAGACTAGACTACACCAGTGTGCATTAGACTAGACTACACCAGTGTGCATTAGACTAGACTACACCAGTGTGCATTAGACTAGATTACACCAATGTACATTAGACTAGACTACACCATTGTTACATTCAATGTACATTAGACTAGACTACATCAATGTACATTAGACTAGACTACACCAATGTGCATTAGACTAGACTACACCAATGTGCATTAGACTAGACTACACCAATGTGCATTAGACTAGACTACATCAATGTGCATTAGACTAGACTACACCAATGTGCATTAGACTAGACTACATCAATGTACATTAGACTAGACTACATCAATGTGCATTAGACTAGACTACACCAATGTGCATTAGACTAGACTACACCAATGTGCATTAGACTAGACTACACCAATGTGCATTAGACTAGACTACACCAATGTGCATTAGACTAGACTACACCAAAGTGCATTAGACTAGACTACACCAATGTGCATTAGATTAGACTACACCGCTGTTACATTCAATGTGAATTGAATGTCTAGATTTTTGGTGGATGATTCAATAAGATTGGATAACTGAATGGGTCTTCCTGTCCTAATCCCCCACTTCTCCAGTGTAATAGACTGTTGGTCTTCCTGTCCTAATCCCCCACTTCTCCAGTGTAATAGACTGTTGGTCTTCCTGTCCTAATCTCCCACTTCTCCAGTGTAATAGACTGTTGGTCTTCCTGTCCTAATCCCTCACTTCTCCAGTGTAATAGACTGTTGGTCTTCCTGTCCTAATCTCCCACTTCTCCAGTGTAATAGACTGTTGGTCTTCCTGTCCTAATCCCCCACTTCTCCAGTGTAATAGACTGTTGGTCATCCTGTCCTAATCCCCCACTTCTCCAGTGTAATAGACTGTTGGTCTTCCTGTCCTAATCCCCCACTTCTCCAGTGTAATAGACTGTTGGTCTTCCTTTCCTAATCCCCCACTTCTCCAGTGTAATAGACTGTTGGTCTTCCTGTCCTAATCTCCCACTTCTCCAGTGTAATAGACTGTTGGTCTTCCTGTCCTAATTTCCCACTTCTCCAGTGTAATAGACTATGGGTCTTCCTGTCCTAATCCCCCACTTCTCCAGTGTAATAGACTGTTGGTCTTCCTGTCCTAATCTCCCACTTCTCCAGTGTAATAGACTGTTGGTCTTCCTGTCCTAATCCCCCACTTCTCCAGTGTAATAGACTGTTGGTCTTCCTGTCCTAATCCCCCACTTCTCCAGTGTAATAGACTGTTGGTCTTCCTGTCCTAATCTCCCACTTCTCCAGTGTAATAGACTGTTGGTCTTCCTGTCCTAATCTCCCACTTCTCCAGTGTAATAGACTGTTGGTCTTCCTGTCCTAATCCCCCACTTCTCCAGTGTAATAGACTGTTGGTCTTCCTGTCCTAATCCCCCACTTCTCCAGTGTAATAGACTGTTGGTCTTCCTGTCCTAATCTCCCACTTCTCCAGTGTAATAGACTGTTGGTCTTCCTGTCCTAATCCCCCACTTCTCCAGTGTAATAGACTGTTGGTCTTCCTGTCATAATCTCCCACTTCTCCAGTGTAATAGACTGTTGGTCTTCCTGTCCTAATCTCCCACTTCTCCAGTGTAATAGACTGTTGGTCTTCCTGTCCTAATCCCCCACTTCTCCAGTGTAATAGACTGTTGGTCTTCCTGTCCTAATCTCCCACTTCTCCAGTGTAATAGACTGTTGGTCTTCCTGTCCTAATCCCCCACTTCTCCAGTGTAATAGACTGTTGGTCTTCCTGTCCTAATCCCCCACTTCTCCAGTGTAATAGACTGTTGGTCTTCCTGTCCTAATCCCCCACTTCTCCAGTGTAATAGACTGTTGGTCTTCCTGTCCTAATCTCCCACTTCTCCAGTGTAATAGACTGTTGTTCTTCCTGTCCTAATCCCCCACTTCTCCAGTGTAATAGACTGTTGGTCTTCCTGTCCTAATCCCCCACTTCTCCAGTGTAATAGACTGTGGGTCTTCCTGTCCTAATCCCCCACTTCTCCAGTGTAATAGACTGTTGGTCTTCCTGTCCTAATCTCCCACTTCTCCAGTGTAATAGACTGTTGGTCTTCCTGTCCTAATCCCCCACTTCTCCAGTGTAATAGACTGTTGGTCTTCCTGTCCTAATCTCCCACTTCTCCAGTGTAATAGACTGTTGGTCTTCCTGTCCTAATCTCCCACTTCTCCAGTGTAATAGACTGTTGGTCTTCCTGTCCTAATCCCCCACTTCTCCAGTGTAATAGACTGTTGGTCTTCCTGTCCTAATCCCCCACTTCTCCAGTGTAATAGACTGTTGGTCTTCCTGTCCTAATCTCCCACTTCTCCAGTGTAATAGACTGTTGGTCTTCCTGTCCTAATCTCCCACTTCTCCAGTGTAATAGACTGTTGGTCTTCCTGTCCTAATCCCCCACTTCTCCAGTGTAATAGACTGTTGGTCTTCCTGTCCTAATCTCCCACTTCTCCAGTGTAATAGACTGTTGTTCTTCCTGTCCTAATCCCCCACTTCTCCAGTGTAATAGACTGTTGGTCTTCCTGTCCTAATCCCCCACTTCTCCAGTGTAATAGACTGTTGGTCTTCCTGTCCTAATCTCCCACTTCTCCAGTGTAATAGACTGTTGGTCTTCCTGTCCTAATCCCCCACTTCTCCAGTGTAATAGACTGTTGGTCTTCCTGTCATAATCTCCCACTTCTCCAGTGTAATAGACTGTTGGTCTTCCTGTCCTAATCTCCCACTTCTCCAGTGTAATAGACTGTTGGTCTTCCTGTCCTAATCCCCCACTTCTCCAGTGTAATAGACTGTTGGTCTTCCTGTCCTAATCTCCCACTTCTCCAGTGTAATAGACTGTTGGTCTTCCTGTCCTAATCCCCCACTTCTCCAGTGTAATAGACTGTTGGTCTTCCTGTCCTAATCCCCCACTTCTCCAGTGTAATAGACTGTTGGTCTTCCTGTCCTAATCCCCCACTTCTCCAGTGTAATAGACTGTTGGTCTTCCTGTCCTAATCTCCCACTTCTCCAGTGTAATAGACTGTTGGTCTTCCTGTCCTAATCCCCCACTTCTCCAGTGTAATAGACTGTTGGTCTTCCTGTCCTAATCCCCCACTTCTCCAGTGTAATAGACTGTGGGTCTTCCTGTCCTAATCCCCCACTTCTCCAGTGTAATAGACTGTTGGTCTTCCTGTCCTAATCTCCCACTTCTCCAGTGTAATAGACTGTTGGTCTTCCTGTCCTAATCCCCCACTTCTCCAGTGTAATAGACTGTTGGTCTTCCTGTCCTAATCTCCCACTTCTCCAGTGTAATAGACTGTTGGTCTTCCTGTCCTAATCTCCCACTTCTCCAGTGTAATAGACTGTTGAAGTGGTGTCCTGCACCAGACTGCCATCACGTCGTTAAAGTCCAGTACCCCGACGCCAAGCCGGTCAGGTGCAAGTGTGGTCGACAGTTCTGGTAAGACAAGTCTCCTAAATGATCTGCCTTGTCCTTTCTTTACTATCAAATGACAATACAGTCTACACCTTAAGGAGTCTTAAGTCAAGACTCGGGCGATGGCTGGGTTAGTCAAGACTCGGGCGATGGCTGGGTTAGTCAAGACTCGGGCGATGGCTGGGTTAGTCTAGATTTGGGCGATGGCTGGGTTAGTCTAGACTCGGGCGATGGCTGGGTTAGTCTAGACTCGGGCGATGGCTGGGTTAGTCTAGACTCGGGCGATGGCTGGGTTAGTCTAGACTCGGGCGATGGCTGGGTTAGTCAAGACTCGGGCGATGGCTGGGTTAGTCAAGACTCGGGCGATGGCTGGGTTAGTCAAGACTCGGGCGATGGCTGGGTTAGTCAAGACTCGGGCGATGGCTGGGTTAGTCAAGACTCGGGCGATGGCTGGGTTAGTCCTGACTCGGGCGATGGCTGGGTTAGTCAAGACTCGGGCGATGGCTGGGTTAGTCAAGACTCGGGCGATGGCTGGGTTAGTCAAGACTCGGGCGATGGCTGGGTTAGTCTAGACTCGGGCGATGGCTGGGTTAGTCTAGACTCGGGCGATGGCTGGGTTAGTCTAGACTCGGGCGATGGCTGGGTTAGTCTAGACTCGGGCGATGGCTGGGTTAGTCTAGACTCGGGCGATGGCTGGGTTAGTCTAGACTCGGGCGATGGCTGGGTTAGTCTAGACTCGGGCGATGGCTGGGTTAGTCAAGACTCGGGCGATGGCTGGGTTAGTCTAGACTCGGGCGATGGCTGGGTTAGTCTAGACTCGGGCGATGGCTGGGTTAGTCTAGACTCGGGCGATGGCTGGGTTAGTCTAGACTCGGGCGATGGCTGGGTTAGTCTAGACTCGGGCGATGGCTGGGTTAGTCTAGACTCGGGCGATGGCTGGGTTAGTCTAGACTCGGGCGATGGCTGGGTTAGTCTAGACTCGGGCGATGGCTGGGTTAGTCTAGACTCGGGCGATGGCTGGGTTAGTCTAGACTCGGGCGATGGCTGGGTTAGTCTAGACTCGGGCGATGGCTGGGTTAGTCTAGACTCGGGCGATGGCTGGGTTAGTCAAGACTCGGGCGATGGCTGGGTTAGTCAAGACTCGGGCGATGGCTGGGTTAGTCAAGACTCGGGCGATGGCTGGGTTAGTCTAGACTCGGGCGATGGCTGGGTTAGTCTAGACTCGGGCGATGGCTGGGTTAGTCTAGACTCGGGCGATGGCTGGGTTAGTCTAGACTCGGGCGATGGCTGGGTTAGTCTAGACTCGGGCGATGGCTGGGTTAGTCTAGACTCGGGCGATGGCTGGGTTAGTCTAGACTCGGGCGATGGCTGGGTTAGTCTAGACTCGGGCGATGGTATGAGAGCCCGGCAGCCTTGAGTTTTCCTCCCCTCCCCTCGTAGCTGCTACCAGTCACAACAGGCTCCTCTGGGATCATAGCTTCCTGTTGGCAACCATTTACCTAATCTCTGCAACTACAACATGAGGGAGAATAGAAACAATTGATACTAATGGGATGTATTTTATCATTCTAGCTTCAACTGTGGGGAGAACTGGCACGATCCTGTCAAGTGTAAGGTATGTGCAGAAGGCATGACATAGGGCTAGGTTCTATCCTCTGACACATGACATAGGGCTAGGTTCTATCCTCTGACGCATGACATAGGGCTAGGTTCTATCCTCTGACACATGACATAGGGCTAGGTTCTATCCTCTGACGCATGACATAGGGCTAGGTTCTATCCTGACATGATTTAGGGCTAGGTTCTATCCTCTGACACATGACATAGGGCTAGGTTTTATCCTGACATGACATAGGGCTAGGTTCTATCCTGACATGTTTTAGGGCTAGGTTCTATTCTCTGACACATGATTTAGGGCTAGGTTCTATCCTGACATGATATAGGGCTAGGTTCTATCCTGACATGATATAGGGCTAGGTTCTATCCTGACATGATATAGGGCTAGGTTCTACCCTCTGACGCATGATTTAGGGCTAGGTTCTACCCTCTGACGCATGATTTAGGGCTAGGTTCTATCCTGACATGATTTAGGGCTAGGTTCTACCCTCTGACGCATAATATAGGGCTAGGTTCTATCCTGACATGATTTAGGGCTAGGTTCTATCCTGACATGATTTAGGGCTAGGTTCTATCCTGACATGATATAGGGCTAGGTTCTATCCTCTGACGCATGATTTAGGGTTAGGTTCTATCCTCTGACGCATGCCATAGGGCTAGGTTCTATCCTCTGACACATGACATAGGGTTAGGTTCTCCCCTGACACGACATAGGGCTAGGTTCTATCATCTGACATGACATATGGCTAGGTTCTACCCCCTGACACAATATAGTACTAGGTTCTACCCTCTGACATGACATAGGGCTAGGTTCTATCCTCTGACAAGATATAGGGCTAGGTTCTATCCTGACATGACATTGGGCTAGGTTCTATCCTCTGACATGACATAGGGCTAGGTTCTATCATCTGACACGACATATGGCTAGGTTCTACCCCCTGACACAATATAGTACTAGGTTCTACCCTCTGACATGACATAGGGCTAGGTTCTATCCTGACATGACATAGGGCTAGGTTCTATCCTCTGACATGACATAGGGCTAGGTTCTATCCTCTGACATGACATAGGGCTAGGTTCTATCCTCTGACATGACATAGGGCTAGGTTCTATCCTCTGACATGACATAGGGCTAGGTTCTACCCTCTGACATGACACGATATAGGGCTAGGTTCTATCCTCTGACATGACATAGGCATAGGTTCAACCCTCTGACACAACATAATATCGGGACACATGTACACTGAGTGTACATAACAGTAGGAACAGCCTCCTAATATGGAGGTGCACCACTCCCCTTTTGCCTTCAGAACAGCCTCAATTCGTCGTGGCATGGACTCTACGGTGTCAAAAGCCTTGCACAAGGATGCTGTTGTCAAGTTGGCTGGATGTCCTTTGGGTGATGGATCGGTGCGCCTGGCACCTACTACCATACCCCGTTCAAAGGCACTTGAATATTTTGTCTTGCCCATTCATCCTCTGAGTGGCACACACACACAATCCATGTCTCAATTTTCTCAAAGCTTAAAAAACCTGTTTCCTCCCCTTCATCTACACTGATTGACGTGGGTTTAACAGGTGACATCAATAAGGGATCATATCTTTCACCTGGTCAGGTTATGTCATGGGAAGTACAGGTGTTCCTAATGTTTTGTACACTCAGCGTATGTCTGTCTTGCTGGATGAATATGCAACAATTAGCTGACCTCTGTTGCTCTGCTGTCCTACAGTGGCTGAGAAAGTGGATTAAAAAGTGTGACGATGACAGTGAAACATCCAACTGGATTGCAGCTAATACCAAGGTATGGTTATAATGCTACATAACATAATACCAAGGTATGGTTATAATGCTACATAACATAATACCAAGGTATGGTTATAATGCTACATAACACAATACCAAGGTATGGTTATAATGCTACATAACACCAAGGTATGGTTATAACTCTACACAACAATGCATAATACCAAGGTATGGTTATAATGCTACATAACATAATACCAAGGTATGGTTATAATGCTACATAACATAATACCAAGGTATGGTTATAATGCTACATAACGCCAAGGTATGGTTATAACGCTACACACCAATGCATAATACCAAGGTATGGTTATAATGCTACTTAACATAATACCTAATACTAAGGTATAGTTATAATGCTACATAATATAATAATACATAATACCAAGGTATAGTTATAATGCCACGTAACATAATACCAAGATATGATTATAACACTACATAACACCTAATTCCAAGATATGGTATCAGTCCAGATCTACAGAGCGAACGTCATGGTCTGTATTTTATAAAGCGTCTCAGACTAGGAATACTGCCGTAGGAGAGTCCTACTCTGAGACGCTGTGTGAATACTGGCCCAGGCTAATGTGATTCTAGATAGACGTGTTCATAGCTTGGTATTGGCTGCGCTCCACTAGGGGGTTTCACTGTCCTCGGCACACTTTTTCACAGGAGTGTCCAAAGTGTCACGTGACCATCGAGAAGGACGGCGGCTGCAACCACATGGTGTGTCGGAACCAGAGTTGTAAAGCTGAGTTCTGTTGGGTCTGTCTGGGCCCCTGGGAGCCACACGGCTCAGCGTGGTGAGTAGTGACAATCGCACACATTTTGGCGAGTCTGGAGAATCACACACGTTCACCCAGAACAGTTCACCGTGTACTGACTTCACGGTCTCTCTGTAGCTCAGTTGGTAGAGCATGACTCTTGTAACTGCCAGGATAGTGGGATCGATGGATTTTTTTTAAATGCACGCATGACGAAGTTTTGTGTTTTGTCGCACACCATTCTCGATAACACCTAAGACAATGTCGTGTGTGTGTGAAAAGCCCAAGAGGGCGGGCGTTTCTGAGATACTGGATCTGGCGCGTCTGGCACCGACCATCATACCACGAACATTGTCACTTAGGTCACTGGTTTTGCCCATTCTAACGTTCAATGGAACAGTAACTGAATGCCTCGATGCCTGTCTGCCTTATATAGGATGCCATGTGACTGTCTGTCTGCTTTATATAGCATGCCATGTGACTGTCTGTCTGCTTTATATAGCATGCCATGTGCCTGTCTGTCTGCTTTATATAGCATGCCATGTGCCTGCCTGTCTGCTTTATATAGCATGCCATGTGCCTGTCTGCCTTATATAGCATGCCATGTGCCTGTCTGTCTGCCTTATATAGCATGCCATGTGCCTGTCTGTCTGCTTTATATAGCATGCCATGTGCCTGTCTGTCTGCCTTATATAGCATGCCATGTGCCTGTCTGTCTGCCTTATATAGCATGCCATGTGCCTGTCTGTCTGCTTTATATAGCATGCCATGTGCCTGTCTGTCTGCCTTATATAGCATGCCATGTGCCTGTCTGTCTGCTTTCTAAAGCATGCCATGTGCCTGTCTGTCTGCTTTATATAGCATGCCATGTGCCTGTCTGTCTGCCTTATATAGCATGCCATGTGCCTGTCTGTCTGCCTTATATAGCATGCCATGTGCCTGTCTGTCTGCCTTATATAGCATGCCATGTGCCTGCCTGTCTGCCTTATATAGCATGCCATGTGCCTGTCTGTCTGCTTTATATAGCATGCCATGTGCCTGTCTGTCTGCTTTATATAGCATGCCATGTGCCTGTCTGTCTGCTTTATATAGCATGCCATGTGCCTGTCTGTCTGTAGGAGCTAATGTGTCAGTGCACCTAATAATAAACTGTCCTGTAAGTGAATACATTATACGCCGTTCACATTTAACACCTCACAATGTACCTACCTCGTATCTAAAGTAGCCGTAATGATGATGTCCTGCAGGTACAACTGCAATCGCTACAATGAAGACGATGCCAAGGC
Source organism: Salvelinus alpinus (assembly GCF_045679555.1). Classification (NCBI taxonomy): domain Eukaryota; kingdom Metazoa; phylum Chordata; class Actinopteri; order Salmoniformes; family Salmonidae; genus Salvelinus; species Salvelinus alpinus. Next base: position 3,164,573 of record NC_092091.1, read on the forward strand.
AGCCAGAGACGCACAGGAGGTAGGTCTACACAGTTCATCTTCTACAAAACACCATAGACACATCACAGGAGGTAGGTCTCCACAGTTAACCTTCTAGAAAACACCAGAGAGACATCACAGGAGGTAGGTCTACACAGTTAACCTTCTACAAAACACCATAGACACATCACAGGAGGTAGGTCTACACAGTTAACCTTCTAGAAAACACCAGAGAGACATCACAGGAGGTAGGTCTACACAGTTAACCTTCTACAAAACACCATAGACACATCACAGGAGGTAGGTCTACACAGTTAACCTTCTACAAAACACCATAGACACATCACAGGAGGTAGGTCTACACAGTTAACCTTCTACAAAACACCATAGACACATCACAGGAGGTAGGTCTCCACAGTTAACCTTCTACAAAACACCAGAGAGACATCACAGGAGGTAGGTCTACACAGTTAACCTGCTACAAAACACCATAGACACATCACAGGAGGTAGGTCTACACAGTTAACCTGCTACAAAACACTAGAGAGACATCACAGGAGGTAGGTCTCCACAGTTAACCTTCTACAAAACACCATAGACACATCACAGGAGGTAGGTCTACACAGTTAACCTTCTACAAAACACCATAGACACATCACAGGAGGTAGGTCTCCACAGTTAACCTTCTACAAAACACCAGAGAGACATCACAGGAGGTAGGTCTACACAGTTAACCTTCTACAAAACACCATAGACACATCACAGGAGGTAGGTCTACACAGTTAACCTTCTACAAAACACCATAGACACATCACAGGAGGTAGGTCTACACAGTTAACCTTCTACAAAACACCAGAGAGACATCACAGGAGGTAGGTCTACACAGTTAACCTGCTACAAAACACCATAGACACATCACAGGAGGTAGGTCTACACAGTTAACCTGCTACAAAACACCATAGACACATCACAGGAGGTAGGTCTCCACAGTTAACCTTCTACAAAACACCATAGACACATCACAGGAGGTATGTCTACACAGTTAACCTTCTACAAAACACCATAGACACATCACAGGAGGTAGGTCTCCACAGTTAACCTTCTACAAAACACCAGAGAGACATCACAGGAGGTAGGTCTACACAGTTAACCTTCTACAAAACACCATAGACACATCACAGGAGGTAGGTCTCCACAGTTAACCTGCTACAAAACACCATAGACACATCACAGGAGGTAGGTCTACACAGTTAACCTTCTACAAAACACCATAGACACATCACAGGAGGTAGGTCTACACAGTTAACCTTCTACAAAACACCATAGACACATCACAGGAGGTAGGTCTACACAGTTAACCTTCTACAAAACACCATAGACACATCACAGGAGGTAGGTCTACACAGTTAACCTTCTACAAAACACCATAGACACATCACAGGAGGTAGGTCTACACAGTTAACCTTCTACAAAACACCAGAGAGACATCACAGGAGGTAGGTCTACACAGTTAACCTTCTACAAAACACCATAGACACATCACAGGAGGTAGGTCTACAGCACTTCCTGTTCTACTGTAATTAAGTGAAGGAGTTACAGCACTTCCTGTTCTACTGTAATTAAGTGAAGGAGTTACAGCACTTCCTGTTCTACTGTAATTAAGTGAAGGCGTTACAGCACTTCCTGTTCTACTGTAATTAAGTGAAGGAGTTACAGCACTTCCTGTTCAACTGTCATTAAGTGAAGGAGTTACAGCACTTCCTGTTCTACTGTAATTAAGTGAAGGAGTTACAGCACTTCCTGTTCTACTGTAATTAAGTGAAGGAGTTACAGCACTTCCTGTTCTACTGTAATTAAGTGAAGGCGTTACAGCACTTCCTGTTCTACTGTCATTAAGTGAAGGCGTTACAGCACTTCCTGTTCTACTGTCATTAAGTGAAGGCGTTACAGCACTTCCTGTTCTACTGTAATTAAGTGAAGGAGTTACAGCACTTCCTGTTCTACTGTAATTAAGTGAAGGCGTTACAGCACTTCCTGTTCTACTGTAATTAAGTGAAGGCGTTACAGCACTTCCTGTTCTACTGTAATTAAGTGAAGGAGTTACAGCACTTCCTGTTCTACTGTAATTAAGTGAAGGCGTTACAGCACTTCCTGTTCTACTGTAATTAAGTGAAGGCGTTACAGCACTTCCTGTTCTACTGTAATTAAGTGAAGGCGTGTGCGTTACAGCGCTCCAGAGCGATGTTACAGCACTTCCTGTTCTACTGTAATTAAGTGAAGGCGTGTGCGTTACAGCGCTCCAGAGCGATGTTACAGCACTTCCTGTTCTACTGTAATTAAGTGAAGGCGTGTGCGTTACAGCGCTCCAGAGCGATGTTACAGCACTTCCTGTTCTACTGTAATTAAGTGAAGGCGTGTGCGTTACAGCGCTCCAGAGCGATGTTACAGCACTTCCTGTTCTACTGTAATTAAGTGAAGGCGTGTGCGTTACAGCGCTCCAGAGCGATGTTACAGCACTTCCTGTTCTACTGTAATTAAGTGAAGGCGTGTGCGTTACAGCGCTCCAGAGCGATGTTACAGCACTTCCTGTTCTACTGTAATTAAGTGAAGGCGTGTGCGTTACAGCGCTCCAGAGCGATGTTACAGCACTTCCTGTTCTACTGTAATTAAGTGAAGGCGTGTGCGTTACAGCGCTCCAGAGCGATGTTACAGCACTTCCTGTTCTACTGTAATTAAGTGAAGGCGTGTGCGTTACAGCGCTCCAGAGCGATGTTACAGCACTTCCTGTTCTACTGTCATTAAGTGAAGGCGTGTGCGTTACAGCGCTCCAGAGCGATGTTACAGCACTTCCTGTTCTACTGTCATTAAGTGAAGGCGTGTGCGTTACAGCGCTCCAGAGCGATGTTACAGCACTTCCTGTTCTACTGTCATTAAGTGAAGGCGTGTGCGTTACAGCGCTCCAGAGCGATGTTACAGCACTTCCTGTTCTACTGTCATTAAGTGAAGGCGTGTGCGTTACAGCGCTCCAGAGCGATGTTACAGCACTTCCTGTTCTACTGTCATTAAGTGAAGGCGTGTGCGTTACAGCGCTCCAGAGCGATGCTACAACGATACCTGTTCTACTGCAACCGATACATGAACCACATGCAGTCGCTGCGCTTCGAGCACAAGCTGTACGCCGGGGTCAAGGCCAAGATGGAGGAGATGCAGCATCACAACATGTCGTGGATCGAGGTGCAGTTCCTGAAGAAGGCCGTGGACGTGCTGTGTCAGTGTCGCTCCACACTCATGTTCACCTACGTCTTCGCCTTCTACCTGAAGAAGAACAACCAGTCTATTATCTTTGAGGTACAGTGTGGCGCTAACCCAGGGTTACTCAAACTCTGTCCCCGGGACAACAAGGAGTGAAAGTTTTTTTTTTTTTTTTTTTTTTTTTGACCTAGCACTACACAGCTGATTTGAAATAACTAATCATCAAGCTTTGATCATTTGTATCAGCTGTGTAATGTATTGGATAAAAACTAAATGTGCACCTCTTTGGGTCCAGAGGACTGAGTTTGACAAACGTTCTACCTCAAGAACAGCTAGTCCATCTTTGATATAAGGGGAGGGGGAGGAATCTAGCCCCAGCTCCAACCCTGGTAGCTAGCCGGCCCCAGCTCCAACCCTGGTAGCTAGCCGGCCCCAGCTCCAACCCTGGTAGCTAGCCGGCCCCAGCTCCAACCCTGGTAGCTAGCCGGCCCCAGCTCCAACCCTGGTGGCTAGCAGGCCCCAGCTCCAACCCTGGTGGCTAGCCGGCCCCAGCTCCAACCCTGGTGGCTAGCCGGCCCCAGCTCCAACCCTGGTGGCTAGCCGGCCCCAGCTCCAACCCTGGTGGCTAGCCGGCCCCAGCTCCAACCCTGGTGGCTAGCCGGCCCCAGCTCCAACCCTGGTGGCTAGCCGGCCCCAGCTCCAACCCTGGTGGCTAGCCGGCCCCAGCTCCAACCCTGGTGGCTAGCCGGCCCCAGCTCCAACCCTGGTGGCTAGCCGGCCCCAGCTCCAACCCTGGTGGCTAGCCGGCCCCAGCTCCAACCCTGGTGGCTAGCCGGCCCCAGCTCCAACCCTGGTGGCTAGCCGGCCCCAGCTCCAACCCTGGTGGCTAGCCGGCCCCAGCTCCAACCCTGGTGGCTAGCCGGCCCCAGCTCCAACCCTGGTGGCTAGCCGGCCCCAGCTCCAACCCTGGTGGCTAGCCGGCCCCAGCTCCAACCCTGGTGGCTAGCCGGCCCCAGCTCCAACCCTGGTGGCTAGCCGGCCCCAGCTCCAACCCTGGTGGCTAGCCGGCCCCAGCTCCAACCCTGGTGGCTAGCCGGCCCCAGCTCCAACCCTGGTGGCTAGCCGGCCCCAGCTCCAACCCTGGTGGCTAGCCGGCCCCAGCTCCAACCCTGGTGGCTAGCCGGCCCCAGCTCCAACCCTGGTGGCTAGCCGGCCCCAGCTCCAACCCTGGTGGCTAGCCGGCCCCAGCTCCAACCCTGGTGGCTAGCCGGCCCCAGCTCCAACCCTGGTGGCTAGCCGGCCCCAGCTCCAACCCTGGTGGCTAGCCGGCCCCAGCTCCAACCCTGGTGGCTAGCCGGCCCCAGCTCCAACCCTGGTGGCTAGCCGGCCCCAGCTCCAACCCTGGTGGCTAGCCGGCCCCAGCCCCCAACCCTGGTGGCTAGCCGGCCCCAGCCCCCACCCTGGTGGCTAGCCGGCCCCAGCTCCAACCCTGGTGGCTAGCCGGCCCCAGCTCCAACCCTGGTGGCTAGCCGGCCCCAGCTCCAACCCTGGTGGCTAGCCGGCCCCAGCTCCAACCCTGGTGGCTAGCCGGCCCCAGCCCCAACCCTGGTAGCTAGCCGGCCCCAGCCCCCAACCCTGGTAGCTAGCCGGCCCCAGCCCCCAACCCTGGTAGCTAGCCGGCCCCAGCCCCCAACCCTGGTTGCTAGCCGGCCCCAGCCCCAACCCTGGTAGCTAGCCGGCCCCAGCCCCCAACCCTGGTAGCTAGCCGGCCCCAGCTCCAACCCTGGTAGCTAGCCGGCCCCAGCCCCCAACCCTGGTAGCTAGCCGGCCCCAGCCCCAACCCTGGTAGCTAGCCGGCCCCAGCCCCAACCCTGGTAGCTAGCCGGCCCCAGCCCCAACCCTGGTAGCTAGCCGGCCCCAGCCCCAACCCTGGTAGCTAGCCGGCCCCAGCCTCCAACCCTGGTAGCTAGCCGGCCCCAGCCCCAACCCTGGTAGCTAGCCGGCCCCAGCCCCAACCCTGGTAGCTAGCCGGCCCCCAACCCTGGTAGCTAGCCGGCCCCCAACCCTGGTAGCTAGCCGGCCCCAGCCCCAACCCTGGTAGCTAGCCGGCCCCAGCCCCAACCCTGGTAGCTAGCCGGCCCCAGCCCCAACCCTGGTAGCTAGCCGGCCCCAACCCCCAACCCTGGTAGCTAGCCGGCCCCAGCCCCAACCCTGGTAGCTAGCCGGCCCCAGCCCCAACCCTGGTAGCTAGCCGGCCCCAGCCCCAACCCTGGTAGCTAGCCGGCCCCAGCCCCAACCCTGGTAGCTAGCCGGCCCCAGCCCCAACCCTGGTAGCTAGCCGGCCCCCAGCTCCAACCCTAAACTCTTCTGTACAGTACAGCCATAGACAGCTAACTCCAACCCTTCAAGAACAGCCTGTCATCATACTTGAGGTATGGTGAAAGTGGCTAGGTAGTGGGACCAGGAGAGAGCCCCCCCCCCCCCCCCCTTTATGCTGGGTCATGATCATTAGGTCACACGGTAGCAAAATGGTGTGCGACGGAAAACAAGCATTTCCTATTGGACAAATTGGTCCTGTTTCCATGGGTTTGGTGCGTTATGGCCCTGGTGTGGTGTTTGTTATGTGGGTGACCAGGCTGAACGCTGACGTTGTTTTTGTGTCATCAGAACAACCAGGCCGACCTGGAGAACTGCACAGAGACGTTGTCAGGATACCTGGAGAGGGACATCTCCCAGGATTCCTTGCAGGATATCAAGCAAAAAGTACAAGATAAATACAGGTGGGTGGAAGATTTTACCTCACTATATGAACCAATTTACAACCTGAAAATTGGCCTAATGTGACACATTTGATCCTTTTGGTAAGGCCCTGAAACATTTCTGTGTCTGGAGATATATTGTTCAATATACACAGAGAACACCAAAACATTAGGAACACCTTCCTGATACTGACCCCCCCCCCCCCCCCCAGAACAGCCTCAATTCATCGGGGCATGGACTCTACAAGGTGTTGAAAATGTTGACTAATGCTTCCCACAGTTGTGTCCAGTTGGCTGGATGTCCTTTGGGTGGTGGACCGTTCTTGATAAACACAGGAAACTGTTGAGCGTGAAAAACCCAGCAGCGTTGCAGTTCTTGAAACAAACCGGTGCACCTGGCACCTACTACCATATCCCCGTTCAAAGGCACTTCAATCTTTTGTCTTCCCCATTCACCCTCTGAATGGCACACACACACAATCCACGTCTCGATTGTATAGAGGCTTTAAAAATCCTTCTTTAACCTGTTTCCTCCCCCTTCATCTACACTGATTTGAAGTGGATTTAACAGGTGACATCAATAAGGGAACCCCTGGTTTCACCTGGTCAGTCATGGAAAGAGGTGTTATTAATGCTTTGGTGTACTCCTGTGTATATTCTCTCCCCATGTGTGTAGATACTGTACATCATCTCTCTCCTGTGTCTGTAGATATTGTGAGAGCCGGCGGAGGGTGCTGCTACAGCACGTTCATGAAGGCTATGAGAAGGACCAATGGGAGTACATAGAGGATTAAGAAGGACCAATGGGGAGTACATAGAGGATTAAGAAGGACCAATGGGAGTACATTGGCCTCTGCTCATGGACCATCTCTAGAGAGAATATATTTTCTTTGGCCCTGAGGAGAGGATATCTGTGTTGTGTGTTTCTCTCTCTACTGTCTCTACACCATCTCTTGAGTATCTCTTCTCTAGAGAATAGAATATCGCTTTCTTCTACCTTCTCTGCACCATGGACTATCCTCTAGTTTAGAGACTCTTCTGTTCTGTACGTTGCTTTCTCCACATCACCATGGACTATCCTCTAGTTTAGAGACTCTCTCCTGGGACACCACCCACTAGTACCTCCTACTCCCCTCCCTGGTTCAATGGAAACCATCAATAAGAGGTAGAATATTAAAACGGCGTTAACAACAGTGTGAGAAGACTGACCATTCAAGAACAGATCGATTTCTGGTCCCAGCCCATCCCTGCTGGCCCCAGCCCATCCCTGCTGGCCCCAGCCCATCCCTGCTGGCCCCAGCCCATCCCTGCTGGTCCCAGCCCATCCCTGCTGGTCCCAGCCCATCCCTGCTGGTCCCAGCCCATCCCTGCTGGTCCCAGCCCATCCCTGCTGGTCCCAGCCCATCCCTGCTGGTTCCAGCCCATCCCTGCTGGTCCCAGCCCATCCCTGCTGGTCCCAGCCCATCCCTGCTGGTCCCAGCCCATCCCTGCTGGTCCCAGCCCATCCCTGCTGGTCCCAGCCCATCCCTGCTGGTCCCAGCCCATCCCCGCTGGTCCCAGCCCATCCCCGCTGGTCCCAGCCCATCCCCGCTGGTCCCAGCCCATCCCCGCTGGTCCCAGCCCATCCCCGCTGGCCCCAGCCCATCCCCGCTGGCCCCAGCCCATCCCCGCTGGCCCCAGCCCATCCCCGCTGGCCCCAGCCCATCCCCGCTGGTCCCAGCCCATCCCCGCTGGTCCCAGCCCATCCCCGCTGGCCCCAGCCCATCCCCGCTGGCCCCAGCCCATCCCCGCTGGCCCCAGCCCATCCCCGCTGGCCCCGTGTTACTGAACTGCAGCAGGCTTCATAAGACTTTTTTGACATATGACATAAGAAGAATGACTTCCAAAAAGGGCCATAGATCACATTGAAAATCAGCTAGAACAGCTGCTGCAGTTAAGTCTGAAGATGACACCAAAAGTGGCCATCGTTCAAAACCAATCCTTTTTGCCCCAGTTGTTTGGCAAATTAGGACTCGTTCTCGACCCAAAAATGCTTATGTGTTTGTAACAATTATTAAGAAAGTATAATTAAAATGATATGTTTGATTTTAATAAATGGAAACATAATGTCATTATTGGGAGTATTGTGTGAGTCAGTAGAATAGAACTAACTCTCAACTGAAATTGTTTATATGAATTACTTGAAAATACAACAGGAGTGTCTCGGTGTGTATTTACACTGTAGTATTCAAAAATTCTGTTAACTTTCCCCAAATTCACAGGTTTTTCCAGAAATCCTGGTTGGAAGATTCCCAGTATCGGGAGCGAATAAGGATCCTCCAAACCAGGATTTCTTGAACTCTGGTATTTCGCGACCTTAATTTGCAGTGTGTTCGATCAGCCTAGAATGAGATATCTAAAGCCTCGTTCACACTGCAGGCCTTAATGCTCAAGTCCGTTTTAGAATACTGATTGTCCAAACAGCAAGTTAAAACGGACCAAATCAGGTGTGTGTGTTCAGACGGCAGTCATTTGCTAACGTGGCTATGCTAGTTGTCATAGTAATGACAGGTGTGTGTGTGTGCACAGTGGTGTAGGCTGATTAGTGGTGGTGCTTGTTCTTCCTATCACTCAGAAGTTATGTAGCAAGCTAAGATGACAACAATGCCTGCCATGGACGTTTCCCCGTTGCTTTGAATGTCCAAAATCATAGTGTAAGTACACTTTGAGATGAACCAATTTGAAAAAAAGTCTTTTTTTTTTATAGCTAGTTAGCTGTTTAGTTCACCATTTTGTTTGTAAATAATTAACAAGCTAATTAGCTAGAACATGTTCTTGTCAAACTGTCAACAGAGCAGCTAGCAAACACACACGTTAGGACACCTACTCATTCCAGGTTTTTTTTAAACTATTTTGTAGAAATCAAAACAACACATAGTGACTAAAAACCACTTGAGGGCAAATAAATCAAACAAGTCACATGGCCAAGTTGGTTTGAAATGTGGCTTCAGGATAAATAACATTCAAATCAGATATGCACATTTATTTTTGAGTCACTTAAAACTGCCAATGTGAACAAGGCTTTACAATCTTCCAGAATGGGTGAAATTACGTTCAGATTCGTTCATACAAGATGAATACTAGTGGTCTTTTGGGCAGAAATAAAAGTTGCATCAAATTTACTTGCATATTAGAGATAGTATTCAAACCCCTTGACTTATTCTACAATTTGTTACAGCCTGAATTCAAAATCCATTCAATATTTTTTTTTACAAACCATCTATACACAATATCCCATAATGACAAGGTGAAAACATTGTTTGTACAATTCTTTCAAATGTATTGAACATTTACATAAGTATTCACACCCCTGAGTCAATACATGTTAGAATCACCTTTGGCAGTGAGTCTCTAAGAGCTTTGCACACCTGGATTGTACAATATTTGCCCTTTTTTTTTTTTATTCTTCAAGCTCTCGCAAAATTGGTTGTTGATCATTGCTAGATTGCAGATTTCAGTCAAAAACTAACTCGCCCACTCAGGAACATTCTCTGTCTTCTTCGTAAGGAACTCCAGTGTAGATTTGGCCTTGTGTTTTAGGTTATTGTTCTGCTGAAAGGTGAATTCCTCTCCCAGTGTCTGGTGGAAAGCAGACTGAACCAGGTTCTCCTCTAGGATTTTGCCTGTGCTTAGCTCCGTTTCTTTTTTTCTTTTTTTTTGAAAAACTCCCCAGTGATTACAAGCATACCCATAACATGATGCAGCCACCACCATGTTTGAAAATATGAAGAGTGGTACTAAGTAATGTTTGTATGGAACAAAAGTTGTAAGATGTGTCAAGCTTTTGTTTTGTTTCTCTGCCCAGGTGATGAATCAATGATTCGATTTTTCTTTACGAAGGAAAATCCATATTTTGTTTAGGCTGTCCGTCTATCTTGCAGGTGCAGCTATAGCCTAAATGACATTTCCCTATATAGTGCACTACTTTTGACCAGAGCTAATGCACTATGTAGGGATTCATTTGGGACGTATTCTTCTGTTATCATCACCATGTCTGTTTGCTTGCTTGTTTTCTACCAACATTTCAACTTAACATTCAAGGTAACATGAAAGCAGCTACTTTCATTTGATAGAAGCATCCCCCCCCAAAAAACTTTTCTACATTTTTTTTCTTAATGCTATTAAAATTTTATTTCTTATTTACAAAGTTAGTGTATAAAATGTTGGAAGATATTAGTTGTTCGTTTTGAAGAAAAACAAATTAAAGTGCAAAATTCATTTTTTTTTTGTCTTTCACACTTTGATAAGGAAATATGAACCCAAGAACTGCAATAGTTTCTACAACAAATTACACCTTTACTAGGGGGGAGGAGGAGCATTATAATAACACACCTTTACTAGGGGGGAGGAGGAGCATTATAATAACACACCTTTACTAGGGGGGAGGAGCATTATAATAACACACCTTTACTATGGGGAGAGGAGGAGCATTATAATAACACACCTTTACTAGGGGGGAGGAGGAGCATTATAATAACACACCTTTACTAGGGGAGGAGGGGCATTATAATAACACACCTTTACTAGGGGGGAGGAGGAGCATTATAATAACACACCTTTACTAGGGGGGAGGAGGAGCATTATAATAACACACCTTTACTATGGGGAGAGGAGGAGCATTATAATAACACACCTTTACTAGGGGGGAGGAGGAGCATTATAATAACACACCTTTACTAGGGGAGGAGGAGCATTATAATAACACACCTTTACTAGGGGGGAGGAGGAGCATTATAATAACACACCTTTACTAGGGGAGGAGGAGCATTATAATAACACACCTTTACTAGGGGGGAGGAGGAGCATTATAATAACACACCTTTACTAGGGGGGAGGAGGAGCATTATAATAACACACCTTTACTAGGGGGGAGGAGGAGCATTATAATAACACACCTTTACTAGGGGGGAGGAGGAGCATTATAATAACACACCTTTACTAGGGGGGAGGAGGAGCATTATAATAACACACCTTTACTAGGGGGGAGGAGGAGCATTATAATAACACACCTTTACTAGGGGGGAGGAGGAGCATTATAATAACACACCTTTACTAGGGGGGAGGAGGAGCATTATAATAACACACCTTTACTAGGGGAGAGGAGGAGCATTATAATAACACACCTTTACTAGGGGAGAGGAGGAGCATTATAATAACACACCTTTACTAGGGGGGAGGAGGAGCATTATAATAACACACCTTTACTAGGGGAGAGGAGGAGCATTATAATAACACACCTTTACTAGGGGGGAGGAGGAGCATTATAATAACACACCTTTACTAGGGGAGAGGAGGAGCATTATAATAACACACCTTTACTAGGGGAGGAGGAGCATTATAATAACACACCTTTACTAGGGGAGGAGCATAATAATAACACACCTTTACTAGGGGGGAGGAGGAGCATTATAATAACACACCTTTACTAGGGGGGAGGAGGAGCATTATAATAACACACCTTTACTAGGGGAGGAGGAGCAGTATAATAACACACCTTTACTAGGGGGGAGGGGCATTATAATAACACACCTTTACTAGGGGGGAGGAGGAGCATTATAATAACACACCTTTACTAGGGGGGAGGAGGAGCATTATAATAACACACCTTTACTAGGGGGGAGGGGAGACAGAAATCAGTGGAAGGATCTCATGAAATTCCACATGATGTCCTCACTTGTCACTTGTCTTTTACAATGTATGGCATTACATCACCATGTCTTTAAATCAGAACCAGCGGTTGACTAACTACGACCCCTAAAGTATGTCCTAGATAGAGTTGGGTTCTGAACAAACAGAGTAGAAACTCAAATGGACGACTAGGAAATGCTCAAACCAAGTTTATTCACCCCACTGGGTCATACAGCTGCAAAGACGAGGCATGATTACACAAGCACATATATTTATACCCTCCTACGAGGCTGAGTCAACTCCTTACACATCTAGACAGCCAATACATCTCTGTTGCTAGGCAGGATTGGTTCCTGTCACTGGTGTAGTCATGGCCCTGTCTGATGCTAGAACCTTGGTGGGCGTGAAAGTGTATATGTGTGAGATAGGACTTGGGTGGGCCCCTCTGTGTGAGATAGGACTGTAGTAGGAGGGTCGTTGTGGTGGGCCCATCTGTGTGAGAGAGGACTGTAGTAAAAGGGTCGTTGTGGTGGGCCCATCTGTGTGAGAGAGGACTGTAGTAGGAGGGTCGTTGTGGTGGGCCCATCTGTGTGAGAGAGGACTGTAGTAGGAGGGTCGTTGTGGTGGGCCCCTCTGTGTGAGAGAGGATTGTAGGTTGTTTTTGTGGGCCCCTCTGGCCCACCTCCCAGAGGTTTCTTCTCACTTCATCTGTTGACTTGACCTCAAACTGAATTCCTCACTCCTCCCTAGTTCTGCAGCTGGCCTGCCTTATCAGAGACTAACTAGTCTGTTGAATTCCTCACTCCTCCCTAGTTCCGTAACTGGCCTGCCTTATCAGAGACTAACTAGTCTGTTGAATTCCTCACTCCTCCCTAGTTCTGTAGCTGGCCTGCCTTATCAGGAACTGAAACTAGACTTTTGCCCTTTGCCTCCCTCTTAATAAGGAACATTGATATTCAACTTGAACATGTTTGAACAGAGTATTAACGTTCTGCAGTTCCCATTGTCTCACTCAGTAACCCTTCGATTCACTAAGTCCCTATCCACCCTTTATTGACCCCAACATATACATTCATTATACATGTAAAGTAATCCCAAAAATGCTAGTATGGTAACATGAATAAGTATATTTCAAGCTAGAATCCACCAATAGGTTTCTGTGTTCAACATCCAAAAGTACAAAGCAGGTCAATAGCCACATTTCCAACCGCAGTCTTTATACGCGTAACGTCATGGCGTTAAGATCCCTACACGTGTGATGGAAACAGGAAGTGTCTTTGTGTTTTGAAAGGATTCGGGAGACATCACCTCCATCATGTCAGACACCCTAGACCCACTCCTAATTTGCATACCATCCCAACAGATCTACAGACGATGTGATCTCACTTGCATTCCACACTGCCCTCTCCGACCTGGACAAAAGGATTACCTACGTGAGAATGCTGTTCATCGACTACGATGTTGTCCCCCACAGTGACCGTACGTACATATCCCAATCAGAAGCCATGGATTATAGGCAACAACCGCACCAAGTTTAAGGCTTGAGCTGCCGCTTTCAAGGTATTACACTAATACAGACGCTTATAAGAAATCCCAATATGCCCTCAGACGAACCATCAAACAGGGACTGGGTCAATACAGGACAAAGATTGAATCCTACTACAACGGCTCTGACGCTCGTCGGGTGCTTTGAGGCAAGCAACACTGAAACATGCATGAGAGCACCAGCTGTTTCCGGACGACTGTGATTACGCTCTCCGTAGCCAACCTTTAAACAGGTCAACATTCACAAGGCCGTGGGGGCCAGACGTGTACTCAGAGCATGCGCGGACCAACTGGCAAGTGTCTTCACTGACATTTTCAACCTCTCCCTGACCTAGTCTGTAATACCAACATGTTTCAAGGATATCACCATAGTCCCGAAGGTAACCTGCCTAAATGACTACCGCCCCGTAGCACTCACGTCGGTAGCCATGAAGTGCTTTGAAAGGCTGATCATGGCTAACATCAACACCATCATCCCAGAAACCCTAGACCCACTCCAATTCTCATACCGCCCCAAGTTATCCACAGATGACGCAATCTCAATCGCACTCAACACTGCCCTTTCCCACCTGGACAAAAGGAACACCAATGTGAGAATGCTGTTCATTGACTACAGCTCAGCGTTCAACACCATAGTGCCCACAAAGCTCATCACTAAGCTAAGGACTCTGGGACTAAACACCTCCCTCTGCAACTGGATCCTGGACTTCCTGACGGGCCGCCCCCAGGTGGTAAGGGTAGGCAACAACACATCTGCCACGCTGATCCTCAACACGGGAAACCCTCAGGGGTGCGTGCTTAGTCCCCTCCTGTACTCCTTGTTCAGTCACGACTGTGTGGCCAAACACGACTCCAACACCATCGTTAAGTTTGCTGACGACACAACGGTGATAGGCCTGATCACTGACGACGACGAGACAGCCTATAGGGAGGAGGTCAGAGACCTGGCAGTGTGGTGCCAGGTCAACAACCTCTCCCTCAACGTAACCAAGACTATGGAGATTATTGTGGACTACAGGAAAAGGAGGATCGAACACAACCCCATTCTCATCGATGGGGCTGTAGTGGAGCAGGTTGAGAGTTTCAAGTTCCTTGGCGTCCACATCACCAACAAACTATCATGGTCCAAACACACCAAGAAAGTCATGAAGAGGGCACGACAAAACCTTTTCCACCTCAGGAGACTGAAAAGATTTGGCAAGGGTCCCCCAGATCCTCAAAAAGTTCTACAGCTGCACCATCGAGAGGATCGTGACCAGTTACATCACCACCTGGTATGACAACTGCTCGGCAATGGTCAAAGACTCCAGCCACCATTTTCATAGACTGTTCTCTCTGCTACTCCATGGCAAGCGGTATTGGAGCACCAAGTCTAGGTCCAAAATGACCCCCCTCCTCTATGTTTTTACACTGCTGCTACTCGCTGTGGTAACATTATTTTGATTGACGTTTTTTAAATTATTTTTAATCAGAGTGCCAAGCCAGCTTGATTTCAGATGTGTCCATGTAAACAGAATTATTAGGGAAATCGTTCATCTAGCAAGCATCTAAATATTTAATTTGAACTATTAAATTAACCTGACTATCCACAATAATCACATAATTAACCATTACCCTAGCCACAATAATCACATGATTAACCATTACCCTAGCCACAATAATCACATGATTAACCATTACTCGCTGTTTATTATCTATGCATAGTCACTTTACCCCTACCTACATGTACAAATGACCTCGACTAACCTGTACCCCCCTGTATATAGCCTCGTTATTATTAAAATAATTTTTTTAACTTTCGTTTATTTAGTAAATATTTCCTTAACTCTATTTTCTTAACAGCATTGTTGGTTAAGGGCTTGTAAGTAAGCATTTCACGGTAAGGTCTACATCTGTTATATTCCGCCCATGTGACAAATACAATTTGATATCTAGGAAAACCAAAGTTCCAATATTAATATGATAATATTACAACAACAAGAATGAACTGTACTCTGAAACAAAGATAAGTGCTAAAAATAGTAAAAAGCTTAATTAAATTTTTTGGCAAAAAGGCAAACTTGGCTCCATCATTCATTCATCACAAAACCCACTGATATTGCCAAGTACTTTAATATTTTTTTTCATTAGTTTTCAAAATTGTGAACCTACACATCCATGCATAACTGACCAAATTATGAAAAACAAGCATTGTAATTTTGAATTTCATAAAGTGAGTGTGGAAGAGGTGAAAAAAATGATTGTTGTGTATCAAGAATGACAAACCACCGGGGTCTGACAACCTGGATGGAAAATTACTGAGGATAATAGCGGACTATATTGCCACTCTATTTGCCATTCTTCAATCGAAGCCTACTGGAAAGTGTACAGTGCATTCGGAAAGTATTCAGACCCCTTGACTTTTTCCACATTTTGTTACGTTACAGCCAGGAACTAATAGGGATCCATAATAAACCCCAGGAAGAGTAGCTGCTGCCTTGGCAGGAACTAATGGAGATCCATAATAAACACCAGGAAGAGTAGCTGCTGCCTTGACAGGTACTAATGGGGATCCATAATATACCACAGGAAGAGTAGCTGCTGCCTTGGCAGGAACTAATGGGGATCCATAATAAACCCCAGGAAGAGTAGCTGCTGCCTTGACAGGAACTAATGGGGATCCATAATAAACCCCAGGAAGAGTAGCTGCTGCCTTGACAGGAACTAATGGGGTCCATAATAAACCTCAGGAAGAGTAGCTGCTGCCTTGGCAGGAACTAATGGGGATCCATAATAAACCCCAGGAAGAGTAGCTGCTGCCTTGGCAGGAACTAATGGGGATCCATAATAAACCCCAGGAAGAGTAGCTGCTGCCTTGGCAGGAACTAATGGGGATCCATAATAAACCCCAGGAAGAGTAGCTGCTGCCTTGGCAGGAACTAATGGGGATCCATAATAAACACCAGGAAGAGTAGCTGCTGCCTTGACAGGAACTAATGGGGATCCATAATAAACCCCAGGAAGAGTAGCTGCTGCCTTGGCAGGAACTAATGGGGATCCATAATAAACACCAGGAAGAGTAGCTGCTGCCTTGGCAGGAACTAATGGGGATCCATAATAAACACCAGGAAGAGTAGCTGCTGCCTTGACAGGAACTAATGGGGATCCATAATAAACCCCAGGAAGAGTAGCTGCTGCCTTGGCAGGAACTAATGGGGATCCATAATAAACCCCAGGAAGAGTAGCTGCTGTCTTGGCAGGAACTAATGGGGATCCATAATAAACCCCAGGAAGAGTAGCTGCAAGACATCATGAAGTCAGCAAATTATCAGGTGTTTTGGAGTTCAGTGTCCAAAAACTGGGTCTCCATTTAAGGTTGTTGTTCCAGCAGGACAATGACCCCAAACACACATCAAAAAGCACCCAGGAATGATTCAAGAATAAACATTGGACTGTTCTGGAGTGGCCAGCGATAACCTATGGCAAGAGTCACCACGGGACCTTACTAAGAAGCATGACATAACACTCACATAGCAGCTGTCGCTGCTAATCCAAGTCAACAAGAATATCCGACACAAATTCCTTGATAATTAAAATACAAACATTTATTGCAAACTCTTGTCTCTTTAACATTTGGCTTCAATAAAATCAGTTCATTACATTCAAATGATTACATCATAAATAACTGCAGCAATCTTCATCTGAATGCCTCATCTTCGTGTCAATGGCCCAATCGCAAACGGACCCCTAGACCCTGGCCCAATCGGACCCCTAGACCCTGGCCCAATCCCAAACGGACCCCTAGACCCTGGCCCAATCGGACCCCTAGACCCTGGCCCAATCGGACCCCTAGACCCTAGCCCAATCGGGCCCCTAGACCCTGGCCCAATCCCAAACGGACCCCTAGACCCTGGCCCAATCCCAAACGGACCCCTAGACCCTAGGGATTGATTTAAGCAGATCTATGTAGATTTGACAGGCGCAGTCATTATGGTAATAGTTCCACCTTGCCCTCTGATAGGCTAGGTGGAAGTTTCAGCATTCTACCTATTCCAATCAAAATCCTCTCAGATCTCCACAAGTTCATAGGGTCTAGGAGTCCATCTGGGTTTAAATATCTGCAGTTCATTAATATTCACAGCACCTGGCCCGCTCCTTCCTCACAGCACCAGGCCTGCTCCTTCCTCACAGCACCAGGCCTGCTCCTTCCTCACAGCACCAGGCCTGCTCCTTCCTCACAGCACCAGGCCTCCTCCTTCCTCACAGCACCAGGCCTGCCCCTTCCTGAGGAGACTCAGCAGCTTTCTGGATGAATTGGTTCACAACATCTACGATCGTTGACACCTCTGCCATGGCTCCTTTACCTGTAAAGTGACACTCCAAGTTACTCAACAATGTAGAAACCACAATAGAAACAGGTACAAAGGTGAACGATGTACAGTTTATAGCTCCATAGTCCAGACAGAATACAACAGTATGTTTTATTTAGCGGTGAGGAACGACGAACACAAAGCTTCCATTCATCGATCTAAACATTGAACACGTGGTGAACTACCAGCACAGACCTTGGTCTCCACAGACCAGTTTCTTGGCGATACAGGGGATCTCAACGTAGCCGAACTCTTTAAGGCTGTCCACCTGGCGGCAGGTGATGGGGTGATGCCACATAGCCGTGTTCATCGCTGGACAGAAGAGTAGAGGACGACTGGTATCCCAGGCCCGTACCACACAAGTCTGAAAATGAGTAGAGTACAGTACATTACAGTATAGTAGAATACAGTACATTACAGTATAGTAGAGTACACTAGAGTACAGTATAGTAGAGTACACTAGAGTACAGTACATTACAGTATAGTAGAGTACACTAGAGTACAGTACATTACAGTATAGTACAGTACATTACAGTATAGTAGAGTACACTAGAGTACAGTACATTACAGTATAGTAGAGTACAGTACATTACAGTACAGTAGAGTACACTAGAGTACAGTACATTATAGTAGAGTACATTACAGTATAGTAGAGTAGAGTACAGTACATTACAGTAGAGTACACTAGAGTACAGTACATTACAGTAGAGTACAGTACATTACAGTATAGTAGAGTACAGTACATTACAGTATAGTAGAGTACAGTACATTACAGTAGAGTACAGTACAGTATAGTAGAGTACAGTACAGTACAGTAGAGTACAGTACATTACAGTATAGTAGAGTACACTAGAGTACAGTACAT
Source organism: Salvelinus alpinus (assembly GCF_045679555.1). Lineage (NCBI taxonomy): Eukaryota > Metazoa > Chordata > Actinopteri > Salmoniformes > Salmonidae > Salvelinus > Salvelinus alpinus. The sequence goes on from NC_092091.1 coordinate 3,182,989, forward strand.
TACATTATAGTACAGTACATTACAGTATAGTAGAGTACACTAGAGTACAGTACATTACATTATAGTACAGTACATTACAGTATAGTAGAGTACACTAGAGTACATTACAGTATAGTAGAGTACAGTACATTACAGTAGAGTACAGTACATTACAGTATAGTAGAGTACACTAGAGTACATTACAGTATAGTAGAGTACAGTACATTACAGTAGAGTACAGTACATTACAGTATAGTAGAGTACTTACTTACTTACTTTATTGTCCCCATGGGGAAATTTTGTTGCAGTGTCATGTACACATTTAAAGTGGCGTTAAATACAAAACAAGATTGACAATACAACTTTCAATAACAGTCACTCACCAATAAATAAAATAAAATTTAAAATTTAAAAAAGAAGAAAAGACTAGCCTGCTGGCCTTGTACATTACAGTATAGTAGAGTACAGTACATTACAGTATAGTACAGTACATTACAGTATAGTAGAGTACAGTACATTACAGTATAGTAGAGTACAGTACATTACAGTATAGTACAGTACAGTACATTACAGTATAGTACAGTACATTACAGTATAGTAGAGTACAGTACATTACAGTATAGTACACTAGAGTACAGTACATTACAGTATAGTAGAGTACACTAGAGTACAGTACATTACAGTATAGTAGAGTACACTAGAGTACAGTACATTACAGTATAGTAGAGTACACTAGAGTACAGTACATTACAGTATAGTAGAGTACACTAGAGTACAGTACATTACAGTATAGTAGAGTACAGTACATTACAGTATAGTAGAGTACAGTACATTACAGTATAGTACACTAGAGTACAGTACATTACAGTATAGTAGAGTACAGTACATTACAGTATAGTAGAGTACACTAGAGTACAGTACATTACAGTATAGTACAGTACATCACATTACAGTATAGTAGAGTACAATAGAGCACAGCACAGAATAGTCCCATAGAGTATAGTAGAGTATATCACAGTATAGTAGAGTACATTACAGTATAGTACAGTACATTATAGTAGAGTACAATAGAGTACAGTACAGCGTAGTCCCATAGAGTACAATAGAGTACAGTACAGAATAGTCCCATAGACTATAGTACATTACAGTATAGTATAGTACAGCACATTACAGTATAGTAGAGTACATTACAGTATAGTATAGTACAGTATATTACAGTGTTGTAGAGTACAATAGAGTACAGTACAGAATAGTACAATAGAGTACAGTACAGAATAGTACAATAGAGTACAGTACAGAATAGTACAATATAGTATAGTAGAGTACAATAGAGTACAGTACAGAATAGTACAATATAGTATAGTATAGTACAATAGAGTACAGTACAGAATAGTACAATGTAGTATAGTGGAGTAGTACAATAGAGTATAGTAGAGTACAATAGAGTTGTTGGAATCGGGCTAAACTTTGATCATTGAGATAGTAAATGAATGATAGGAAATGAAAGAGACTGGGTGTTCTGTTAGAAGGTAATGGTTCTCTGAAGAAAGACAGAAGGCTTTGGAATGTGTTTGATGGAGGAGAGGAGAGCGACGTGTTGGGAAGACAGATGGACAACTGTGGATTAGGTGAATTAGGTGAAGGGGGAGATGAGGTCAGAAGGTGAGAGGTTGAGGTCAGTTCCCCTGAGGGGAGTAATCAGGGTTGGTATCTGGTTACCTTCTTTCCTGTGGAGCCATAAACTGTGAGGAGGAGGAGTGTCTTCAGTAGGAGGTATATAAACTGTGAGGAGGAGGAGTGTCTTCAGTAGGAGGTATATAAACTGTGAGGAAGAGGAGTGTCTTCAGTAGGAGGTATATAAACTGTGAGGAGGAGGAGTGTCTTCAGTAGGAGGTATATAAACTGTAAGGAGGAGGAGTGTCTTCAGTAGGAGGTATATAAACTGTGAGGAGGAGGAGTGTCTTCAGTAGGAGGTATATAAACTGTGAGGAGGAGGAGTGTCTTCAGTAGGAGGTATATAAACTGTGAGTACAATAGAGACAATAGAGTATAGTAGAGCACATCACAGTATAGCAGAGCGCAATAGAGTATAGTAGAGCACATCACAGTATAGCAGAGCGCAATAGAGTATAGTAGAGTACACCGCAGTATAGCAGAGCACAATAGAGTATAGTAGAGTACACCGCAGTATAGCAGAGCACAATAGAGTATAGTAGAGCACATCACAGTATAGCAGAGCGCAATAGAGTATAGTAGAGTACACCGCAGTATAGCAGAGCACAATAGAGTATAGTAGAGTACACCGCAGTATAGCAGAGCACAATAGAGTATAGTAGAGCACAGCACATTATAGCAGAGTGCAATAGAGTATAGTAGAGCACATCACAGTATAGCAGAGTACAATAGAGTATAGTAGAGTACATCCCAACATAGCAGAGTATGGTAGAGTACACCACAGTATATCAGAGTACAATAGAGTGTGGTAGAGAACATCACAGTATAGCAGATTACAATAGAGTATAGTAGAGTACATTACAGTATGGCAGAGCACAATATAGTATAGTAGAGTACATCACAGTATAGCAGAGTATAGTAGAGTACATCACAGCATAGCGGAGCACAATAGAGTATAGCAGAGTGCATCACATTATAGCAGAGTACAGTATAGTATAGTAGAGCACATCACAGTATAGCAGAGCACAATAGAGTATAGTAGCGTACACCACAGTATAGCAGAGTACAATAGAGTATAGTAGAGTACACCGCAGTATAGCATAGTACAATAGAGTATATCGGCGTACATCACAGTATAGTAGACTACAGTACCGTATAGCAGAGTACAGTAGAGTATAGTACAGTAGAGAACAATAGAGTATAGTAGCGTACATCACAATGCAGTAGAGTACAATAGAGTATATTAGAGTGCAATAGAGTATAGTACAGTAGAGCACACTAGAGTATATTAGAGTGGAGAACAGCACAGTACAATACAGTATAGACAGTGCAATGGAGTATTGTAGAGTACAATAGAGTGTAGTACAGTACAGTAGAACATAGTACAATGCAATAGAGTATAGTAAAACAGAGCATAGTAGAGTACAGTAGAATAGAGTATATGAGAGTAGAATACAGTAGAATATAGTATCGTACAGTAGAACATAGTATGAGCATAGAATATAGTAGAGTACAGTAGAATATAGTATAGTAGAGTACAGTATAATAGAGTACAGTATAGTAGACTACATTACAGTATAGCAGAGTACAGTATAGTACAGTAGACCAACATATTGTATATTAGAGTGCAATAGAGTATACTAGAGTTCAATAGCGTATAGTACAGCAGAGAACAGTACAGTAGAATAGAATACAGTATAGCACAGTGCAATGGAGTATTGTAGAGCACAATAGAGTATAGTACAGGACAATAGAGTATAGTATAATAGAGCATAGCAGAGTACAGTGGACCAGAGTATAGTACAGTAGAATAGAGTACAGTAGAGAAGAATAGAGTATATGAGAGTATCATACAGTAGAATAGAGTATAGTAGAGTACAGCACAATAGAGTACAGCACAATAGAGTATAGTAGATGACAGTAGAATAGAATTGAACAAATGAGAGTAGAGTGCAGTACAATAGAATAGAGTATAGTAAAGTAGAATATAATACAGTAGAGTGCAGTAGAATAGCATATAGGAGAATATAATAGTCTGAGAGTACAGTAGAATATAGTCTAGTACAGTAGAATAGAGTATATGAGATTATAGTACAGTAGAATAGAGTATAGTATAGTAGAATACAGTAGAATAGAACATATGAGAGTAGAGTACAGTAGAATAGTAGAATAGAAGAGTACAGTAGAATAGAATAGAGTCTGAGAGTACAGTAGAATAGAGTGCAGTACAGTAGAATAGAGTATAGGAGAGTAGAATAGAAGAGTACAGTACAGTAGAATAGAGTCTAGTAGAGTAGAATAGAGTCTGAGAGTACAGTAGAATAGAGTCTAGTAGAGTAGAATAGAGTCTGAGAGTACAGTAGAATAGATTCTAGTAGAGTAGAATGGAGTCTGAGAGTACAGTAGAATAGAGTCTAGTAGAGTAGAATAGAGTATATGAGATTATAGTACAGTAGAATAGAGTATAGTAGAATACAGTAGAATAGAACATATGAGAGTAGAGTACAGTAGAATAGTAGAATAGAAGAGTACAATAGAATAGAGTCTGAGAGTACAGTAGAATAGAGTACAGTACAGTAGAATAGAGTCTGAGAGTACAGTAGAATAGAGTACAGTAAAGTAGAATAGAGTCTGAGAGTGCAGTAGAATAGAGTACAGTACAGTAGAATAGAATATAGTAGAGTAGAATAGAGTCTAGTAGAGTAGAATAGAGTACAGTACAGTAGAATAGAGTCTAGTAGAGTAGAATAGAATATAGTACAGTAGAATAGAGTCTAGTAGAGTAGAATAGAGTACAGTAAAATAGAGTACAGTAGAGTAGAATAGAGTACAGTAGAATAGAGTACAGTACAGTAGAATAGAGTACAGTACAGTAGAATAGAGTCTAGTAGAGTAGAATAGAGTACAGTACAGTAGAATAGAGTCTAGTAGAGTAGAATAGAGTATAGTACAGTAGAATGGAGTCTAGTAGAGTAGAATAGAGTACAGTACAGTAGAATAGAGTCTAGTAGAGTAGAATAGAGTCTAGTAGAGTAGAATAGAGTCTAGTAGAGTAGAATAGAGTACGGTACAGTAGAATAGAGTCTAGTAGAGTAGAATAGAGTATAGTACAGTAGAATAGAGTCTAGTAGAGTAGAATAGAGTACAGTACAGTAGAATAGAGTCTAGTAGAGTAGAATAGAGTACAGTACAGTAGAATAGAGTACAGTACAGTAGAATAGAGTACAGTACAATAGAGTATAGTACAGTAGAATAAAGTACAGTAGAATAGAGTACAGTAGAATAAAGTATAGTACAATAGAATATAGTATATGATAGTAGAGTGGCCTAATGGGTTGACACCACATAGTAGTGTTCATGGTCATAGTAGTGTTCATAGTAGTGTTCATGGTCATAGTAGTGTTCATGGTAGTGTTCATGGTAGTGTTCATGGTAGTGTTTATAGTAGTGGTCATGGTAGTGTTCATGGTAGTGTTCATGGTCATAGTAGTGTTCATGGTAGTGTTCAGGGTAGTGTTCAGGGTAGTGTTCATAGTAGTGTTCATGGTCATAGTAGTGTTCATGGTAGTGTTCAGTGTAGTGTTCATGGTAGTGTTCATGGTAGTGCTTATAGTAGTGTTCATGGTAGTATTCAGGGTAGTGTTCATGGTAGTGTGTATAGTAGTGTTCATGGTAGTGTGTATAGTAGTGTTCATGGTAGTGTTTATAGTAGTGTTCAGAGTAGTGTTCATGGTAGTGTGTATAGTAGTGTTCATGGTAGTGTTCATGGTAGTGTTCAGGGTAGTGTTCATGGTAGTGTTTATAGTAGTGTTCATGGTAGTGTGTATAGTAGTGTTCATGGTAGTGTTCATGGTAGTGTTCAGGGTAGTGTTCAGGGTAGTGTGTATGGTAGTGTGTATAGTAGTGTTCATGGTAGTGTTCAGGGTAGTGTTCAGGGTAGTGTTCATGGTAGTGTGTATAGTAGTGTTCATGGTAGTGTGTATAGTAGTGTTCATGGTAGTGTTCGTGGTAGTGTTCATGGTAGTGTTCATGGTAGTGTTCATGGTAGTGTTCATGGTAGTGTTTATAGTAGTGTTCAGAGTAGTGTTCATGGTAGTGTGTATAGTAGTGTTCATGGTAGTGTTCATGGTAGTGTTCAGGGTAGTGTTCATGGTAGTGAGTATAGTAGTGTTCATGGTAGTGAGTATAGTAGTGTAGTGTTCATGGTAGTGTTCATGGTAGTGTGTATAGTAGTGTTCATGGTAGTGAGTATAGTAGTATGGTAGTGTTCATGGTAGTGAGTATAGTAGTGTTTATGGTAGTGTTCATGGTAGTGAGTATAGTAGTGTTCATGGTAGTGAGTATAGTAGTGTTCATGGTAGTGAGTATAGTAGTGTTCATGGTAGTGTTCATGGTAGTGAGTATAGTAGTGTTCAGGGTAGTGTTCATGGTAGTGAGTATAGTAGTGTTCAGGGTAGTGTTCATGGTAGTGTTCATGGTAGTGTTCATGGTAGTGTTCATAGCATGACAGAACAGTAGAGGAGGACTGGTGTTCCAGGCACCACACACGTATTTCCTTGATTCCTCAAGTCCTCTCGCCTTGCCTCCTCAAAACGCATTGGAGTAGCAGCATCCCAGCCATGCCCTGTTGACAGGCAGTCTGTCTAGCTACGGAGGATCCATGTCCTGTTGACAGGCAGTCTGTCTAGCTACGGAGGATCCATGTCCTGTTGACAGGCAGTCTGTCTAGCTACGGAGGATCCATGTCCTGTTGACAGGCAGTCTGTCTAGCTACGGAGGATCCATGTCCTGTTGACAGGCAGTCTGTCTAGCTACGGAGGATCCATGTCCTGTTGACAGGCAGTCTGTCTAGCTACGGAGGTTCCATGTCCTGTTGACAGGCAGTCTGTCTAGCTACGGAGGATCCATGTCCTGTTGACAGGCAGTCTGTCTAGCTACGGAGGATCCATGTCCTGTTGACAGGCAGTCTGTCTAGCTACGGAGGATCCATGTCCTGTTGACAGGCAGTCTGTCTAGCTACGGAGGATCCATGTCCTGTTGACAGGCAGTCTGTCTAGCTACGGAGGATCCATGTCCTGTTGACAGGCAGTCTGTCTAGCTACGGAGGATCCATGTCCTGTTGACAGGCAGTCTGTCTAGCTACGGAGGATCCATGTCCTGTTGACAGGCAGTCTGTCTAGCTACGGAGGATCCATGTCCTGTTGACAGGCAGTCTGTCTAGCTACGGAGGATCCATGTCCTGTTGATAGGCAGTCTGTCTAGCTACGGAGGTTCCATGTCCTTTTGACAGGCAGTCTGTCTAGCTACGGAGGATCCATGTCCTGTTGACAGGCAGTCTGTCTAGCTACGGAGGATCCATGTCCTGTTGATAGGCAGTCTGTCTAGCTACGGAGGTTCCATGTCCTGTTGATAGGCAGTCTGTCTAGCTACGGAGGTTCCATGTCCTGTTGATAGGCAGTCTGTCTAGCTACGGAGGATCCATGTCCTGTTGACAGGCAGTCTGTCTAGCTACGGAGGATCCATGTCCTGTTGACAGGCAGTCTGTCTAGCTACGGAGGATCCATGTCCTGTTGACAGGCAGTCTGTCTAGCTACAGAGGATCCATGTCCTGTTGACAGGCAGTCTGTCTAGCTACAGAGGATCCATGTCCTGTTGACAGGCAGTCTGTCTAGCTACAGAGGATCCATGTCCTGTTGACAGGCAGTCTGTCTAGCTACGGAGGATCCATGTCCTGTTGACAGGCAGTCTGTCTAGCTACGGAGGATCCATGTCCTGTTGACAGGCAGTCTGTCTAGCTACGGAGGATCCATGTCCTGTTGACAGGCAGTCTGTCTAGCTACGGAGGATCCATGTCCTGTTGACAGGCAGTCTGTCTAGCTACGGAGGATCCATGCCCTGTTGACAGGCAGTCTGTCTAGCTACGGAGGATCCATGTCCTGTTGACAGGCAGTCTGTCTAGCTACGGAGGATCCATGTCCTGTTGACAGGCAGTCTGTCTAGCTACGGAGGATCCATGTCCTGTTGACAGGCAGTCTGTCTAGCTACGGAGGATCCATGTCCTGTTGACAGGCAGTCTGTCTAGCTACGGAGGATCCATGTCCTGTTGACAGGCAGTCTGTCTAGTTACGGAGGATCCATGTCCTGTTGACAGGCAGTCTGTCTAGCTACGGAGGATCCATGTCCTGTTGACAGGCAGTCTGTCTAGCTACGGAGGATCCATGTCCTGTTGACAGGCAGTCTGTCTAGCTACGGAGGATCCATGTCCTGTTGACAGGCAGTCTGTCTAGCTACGGAGGATCCATGTCCTGTTGATAGGCAGTCTGTCTAGCTACGGAGGATCCATGTCCTGTTGACAGGCAGTCTGTCTAGCTACGGAGGATCCATGTCCTGTTGACAGGCAGTCTGTCTAGCTACGGAGGATCCATGTCCTGTTGACAGGCAGTCTGTCTAGCTACGGAGGATCCATGTCCTGTTGACAGGCAGTCTGTCTAGCTACGGAGGATCCATGTCCTGTTGACAGGCAGTCTGTCTAGCTACGGAGGTTCCATGTCCTGTTGACAGGCAGTCTGTCTAGCTACGGAGGATCCATGTCCTGTTGACAGGCAGTCTGTCTAGCTACGGAGGTTCCATGTCCTGTTGACAGGCAGTCTGTCTAGCTACGGAGGATCCATGTCCTGTTGACAGGCAGTCTGTCTAGCTACGGAGGATCCATGTCCTGTTGACAGGCAGTCTGTCTAGCTACGGAGGATCCATGTCCTGTTGACAGGCAGTCTGTCTAGCTACGGAGGATCCATGTCCTGTTGACAGGCAGTCTGTCTAGCTACGGAGGATCCATGTCCTGTTGACAGGCAGTCTGTCTAGCTACGGAGGATCCATGTCCTGTTGACAGGCAGTCTGTCTAGCTACGGAGGATCCATGTCCTGTTGACAGGCAGTCTGTCTAGCTACGGAGGATCCATGTCCTGTTGACAGGCAGTCTGTCTAGCTACGGAGGATCCATGTCCTGTTGACAGGCAGTCTGTCTAGCTACGGAGGATCCATGTCCTGTTGACAGGCAGTCTGTCTAGCTACGGAGGATCCATGTCCTGTTGACAGGCAGTCTGTCTAGCTACGGAGGATACATGTCCTGTTGACAGGCAGTCTGTCTAGCTACGGAGGATCCATGTCCTGTTGACAGGCAGTCTGTCTAGCTACGGAGGATCCATGTCCTGTTGACAGGCAGTCTGTCTAGCTACGGAGGATCCATGTCCTGTTGACAGGCAGTCTGTCTAGCTACGGAGGATCCATGTCCTGTTGACAGGCAGTCTGTCTAGCTACGGAGGATCCATGTCCTGTTGACAGGCAGTCTGTCTAGCTACGGAGGATCCATGTCCTGTTGACAGGCAGTCTGTCTAGCTACGGAGGATCCATGTCCTGTTGACAGGCAGTCTGTCTAGCTACGGAGGATCCATGTCCTGTTGACAGGCAGTCTGTCTAGCTACGGAGGATCCATGTCCTGTTGACAGGCAGTCTGTCTAGCTACGGAGGATCCATGTCCTGTTGACAGGCAGTCTGTCTAGCTACGGAGGATCCATGTCCTGTTGACAGGCAGTCTGTCTAGCTACGGAGGATCCATGTCCTGTTGACAGGCAGTCTGTCTAGCTACGGAGGATCCATGTCCTGTTGACAGGCAGTCTGTCTAGCTACAGAGGATCCATGTCCTGTTGACAGGCAGTCTGTCTAGCTACGGAGGATCCATGTCCTGTTGACAGGCAGTCTGTCTAGCTACGGAGGATCCATGTCCTGTTGACAGGCAGTCTGTCTAGCTACAGAGGATCCATGCCCTGTTGACAGGCAGTCTGTCTAGCTACAGAGGATCCATGTCCTGTTGACAGGCAGTCTGTCTAGCTACGGAGGATCCATGTCCTGTTGACAGGCAGTCTGTCTAGCTACAGAGGATCCATGTCCTGTTGACAGGCAGTCTGTCTAGCTACGGAGGATCCATGTCCTGTTGACAGGCAGTCTGTCTAGCTACGGAGGATCCATGTCCTGTTGACAGGCAGTCTGTCTAGCTACGGAGGATCCATGTCCTGTTGACAGGCAGTCTGTCTAGCTACGGAGGATCCATGTCCTGTTGACAGGCAGTCTGTCTAGCTACGGAGGATCCATGCCCTGTTGACAGGCAGTCTGTCTAGCTACGGAGGATCCATGTCCTGTTGACAGGCAGTCTGTCTAGCTACAGAGGATCCATGTCCTGTTGACAGGCAGTCTGTCTAGCTACAGAGGATCCATGCCCTGTTGACAGGCAGTCTGTCTAGCTACAGAGGATCCATGTCCTGTTGACAGGCAGTCTGTCTAGCTACGGAGGATCCATGCCCTGTTGACAGGCAGTCTGTCTAGCTACGGAGGATCCATGTCCTGTTGACAGGCAGTCTGTCTAGCTACGGAGGATCCATGTCCTGTTGACAGGCAGTCTGTCTAGCTACGGAGGATCCATGTCCTGTTGACAGGCAGTCTGTCTAGCTACGGAGGATCCATGTCCTGTTGACAGGCAGTCTGTCTAGCTACGGAGGATCCATGTCCTGTTGACAGGCAGTCTGTCTAGCTACGGAGGATCCATGTCCTGTTGACAGGCAGTCTGTCTAGCTACGGAGGATCCATGTCCTGTTGACAGGCAGTCTGTCTAGCTACGGAGGATCCATGTCCTGTTGACAGGCAGTCTGTCTAGCTACGGAGGATCCATGTCCTGTTGACAGGCAGTCTGTCTAGCTACGGAGGATCCATGTCCTGTTGACAGGCAGTCTGTCTAGCTACGGAGGATCCATGTCCTGTTGACAGGCAGTCTGTCTAGCTACGGAGGTTCCATGTCCTGTTGACAGGCAGTCTGTCTAGCTACGGAGGTTCCATGTCCTGTTGACAGGCAGTCTGTCTAGCTACGGAGGATCCATGTCCTGTTGACAGGCAGTCTGTCTAGCTACGGAGGTTCCATGTCCTGTTGACAGGCAGTCTGTCTAGCTACGGAGGATCCATGTCCTGTTGACAGGCAGTCTGTCTAGCTACGGAGGATCCATGTCCTGTTGACAGGCAGTCTGTCTAGCTACGGAGGATCCATGTCCTGTTGACAGGCAGTCTGTCTAGCTACGGAGGATCCATGTCCTGTTGACAGGCAGTCTGTCTAGCTACGGAGGATCCATGTCCTGTTGACAGGCAGTCTGTCTAGCTACGGAGGATCCATGTCCTGTTGACAGGCAGTCTGTCTAGCTACGGAGGATCCATGTCCTGTTGACAGGCAGTCTGTCTAGCTACGGAGGATCCATGTCCTGTTGACAGGCAGTCTGTCTAGCTACGGAGGATCCATGTCCTGTTGACAGGCAGTCTGTCTAGCTACGGAGGATCCATGTCCGGTTGACAGGCAGTCTGTCTAGCTACGGAGGATCCATGTCCTGTTGACAGGCAGTCTGTCTAGCTACGGAGGATACATGTCCTGTTGACAGGCAGTCTGTCTAGCTACGGAGGATCCATGTCCTGTTGACAGGCAGTCTGTCTAGCTACGGAGGATCCATGTCCTGTTGACAGGCAGTCTGTCTAGCTACGGAGGATCCATGTCCTGTTGACAGGCAGTCTGTCTAGCTACGGAGGATCCATGTCCTGTTGACAGGCAGTCTGTCTAGCTACGGAGGATCCATGTCCTGTTGACAGGCAGTCTGTCTAGCTACGGAGGATCCATGTCCTGTTGACAGGCAGTCTGTCTAGCTACGGAGGATCCATGTCCTGTTGACAGGCAGTCTGTCTAGCTACGGAGGATCCATGTCCTGTTGACAGGCAGTCTGTCTAGCTACGGAGGATCCATGTCCTGTTGACAGGCAGTCTGTCTAGCTACGGAGGATCCATGTCCTGTTGACAGGCAGTCTGTCTAGCTACGGAGGATCCATGTCCTGTTGACAGGCAGTCTGTCTAGCTACGGAGGATCCATGTCCTGTTGACAGGCAGTCTGTCTAGCTACGGAGGATCCATGTCCTGTTGACAGGCAGTCTGTCTAGCTACAGAGGATCCATGCCCTGTTGACAGGCAGTCTGTCTAGCTACAGAGGATCCATGTCCTGTTGACAGGCAGTCTGTCTAGCTACGGAGGATCCATGTCCTGTTGATAGGCAGTCTGTCTAGCTACAGAGGATCCATGTCCTGTTGACAGGCAGTCTGTCTAGCTACGGAGGATCCATGTCCTGTTGACAGGCAGTCTGTCTAGCTACAGAGGATCCATGTCCTGTTGACAGGCAGTCTGTCTAGCTACGGAGGATCCATGTCCTGTTGACAGGCAGTCTGTCTAGCTACGGAGGATCCATGTCCTGTTGACAGGCAGTCTGTCTAGCTACGGAGGATCCATGTCCTGTTGACAGGCAGTCTGTCTAGCTACAGAGGATCCATGTCCTGTTGACAGGCAGTCTGTCTAGCTACAGAGGATCCATGCCCTGTTGACAGGCAGTCTGTCTAGCTACAGAGGATCCATGTCCTGTTGACAGGCAGTCTGTCTAGCTACGGAGGATCCATGTCCTGTTGACAGGCAGTCTGTCTAGCTACGGAGGATCCATGTCCTGTTGACAGGCAGTCTGTCTAGCTACGGAGGATCCATGTCCTGTTGACAGGCAGTCTGTCTAGCTACGGAGGATCCATGTCCTGTTGACAGGCAGTCTGTCTAGCTACGGAGGATCCATGTCCTGTTGACAGGCAGTCTGTCTAGCTACGGAGGATCCATGTCCTGTTGACAGGCAGTCTGTCTAGCTACAGAGGATCCATGCCCTGTTGACAGGCAGTCTGTCTAGCTACAGAGGATCCATGTCCTGTTGACAGGCAGTCTGTCTAGCTACGGAGGATCCATGTCCTGTTGACAGGCAGTCTGTCTAGCTACAGAGGATCCATGTCCTGTTGACAGGCAGTCTGTCTAGCTACGGAGGATCCATGTCCTGTTGACAGGCAGTCTGTCTAGCTACGGAGGATCCATGTCCTGTTGACAGGCAGTCTGTCTAGCTACGGAGGATCCATGTCCTGTTGACAGGCAGTCTGTCTAGCTACGGAGGATCCATGTCCTGTTGACAGGCAGTCTGTCTAGCTACGGAGGATCCATGTCCTGTTGACAGGCAGTCTGTCTAGCTACGGAGGATCCCTGTCCTGTTGACAGGCAGTCTGTCTAGCTACGGAGGATCCATGTCCTGTTGACAGGCAGTCTGTCTAGCTACGGAGGATCCATGTCCTGTTGACAGGCAGTCTGTCTAGCTACGGAGGATCCATGTCCTGTTGACAGGCAGTCTGTCTAGCTACAGAGGATCCATGTCCTGTTGACAGGCAGTCTGTCTAGCTACGGAGGATCCATGTCCTGTTGACAGGCAGTCTGTCTAGCTACGGAGGATCCATGTCCTGTTGACAGGCAGTCTGTCTAGCTACGGAGGATCCATGTCCTGTTGACAGGCAGTCTGTCTAGCTACGGAGGATCCATGTCCTGTTGACAGGCAGTCTGTCTAGCTACGGAGGATCCATGTCCTGTTGACAGGCAGTCTGTCTAGCTACGGAGGATCCCTGTCCTGTTGACAGGCAGTCTGTCTAGCTACGGAGGATCCATGTCCTGTTGACAGGCAGTCTGTCTAGCTACGGAGGATCCATGTCCTGTTGACAGGCAGTCTGTCTAGCTACGGAGGATCCATGCCCTGTTGACAGGCAGTCTGTCTAGCTACGGAGGATCCATGTCCTGTTGACAGGCAGTCTGTCTAGCTACAGAGGATCCATGTCCTGTTGACAGGCAGTCTGTCTAGCTACAGAGGATCCATGCCCTGTTGACAGGCAGTCTGTCTAGCTACAGAGGATCCATGTCCTGTTGACAGGCAGTCTGTCTAGCTACGGAGGATCCATGCCCTGTTGACAGGCAGTCTGTCTAGCTACGGAGGATCCATGTCCTGTTGACAGGCAGTCTGTCTAGCTACGGAGGATCCATGTCCTGTTGACAGGCAGTCTGTCTAGCTACGGAGGATCCATGTCCTGTTGACAGGCAGTCTGTCTAGCTACGGAGGATCCATGTCCTGTTGACAGGCAGTCTGTCTAGCTACGGAGGATCCATGTCCTGTTGACAGGCAGTCTGTCTAGCTACGGAGGATCCATGTCCTGTTGACAGGCAGTCTGTCTAGCTACGGAGGATCCATGTCCTGTTGACAGGCAGTCTGTCTAGCTACGGAGGATCCATGTCCTGTTGACAGGCAGTCTGTCTAGCTACGGAGGATCCCTGTCCTGTTGACAGGCAGTCTGTCTAGCTACGGAGGATCCATGTCCTGTTGACAGGCAGTCTGTCTAGCTACGGAGGATCCATGTCCTGTTGACAGGCAGTCTGTCTAGCTACGGAGGATCCCTGTCCTGTTGACAGGCAGTCTGTCTAGCTACGGAGGATCCATGTCCTGTTGACAGGCAGTCTGTCTAGCTACAGAGGATCCATGTCCTGTTGACAGGCAGTCTGTCTAGCTACAGAGGATCCATGCCCTGTTGACAGGCAGTCTGTCTAGCTACAGAGGATCCATGTCCTGTTGACAGGCAGTCTGTCTAGCTACGGAGGATCCATGTCCTGTTGACAGGCAGTCTGTCTAGCTACGGAGGATCCATGTCCTGTTGACAGGCAGTCTGTCTAGCTACGGAGGATCCATGTCCTGTTGACAGGCAGTCTGTCTAGCTACGGAGGATCCATGTCCTGTTGACAGGCAGTCTGTCTAGCTACGGAGGATCCATGTCCTGTTGACAGGCAGTCTGTCTAGCTACGGAGGATCCATGTCCTGTTGACAGGCAGTCTGTCTAGCTACGGAGGATCCATGTCCTGTTGACAGGCAGTCTGTCTAGCTACGGAGGATCCCTGTCCTGTTGACAGGCAGTCTGTCTAGCTACGGAGGATCCATGCCCTGTTGACAGGCAGTCTGTCTAGCTACGGAGGATCCATGTCCTGTTGACAGGCAGTCTGTCTAGCTACGGAGGATCCATGTCCTGTTGATAGGCAGTCTGTCTAGCTACGGAGGATCCATGTCCTGTTGACAGGCAGTCTGTCTAGCTACGGAGGATCCATGTCCTGTTGACAGGCAGTCTGTCTAGCTACGGAGGATCCCTGTCCTGTTGACAGGCAGTCTGTCTAGCTACGGAGGATCCATGCCCTGTTGACAGGCAGTCTGTCTAGCTACGGAGGATCCATGTCCTGTTGACAGGCAGTCTGTCTAGCTACGGAGGTTCCATGCCCTGTTGACAGGCAGTCTGTCTAGCTACGGAGGATCCATGTCCTGTTGACAGGCAGTCTGTCTAGCTACGGAGGATCCATGTCAGTCTACCAGTACAAGATCTCACCAGTAAGTTGTCACAGATGCCGCTGGCGATCTTCCCCAGTGTGTTAGCGTCCAGAGGGGCTATAACGAGGAGGTCAGCCCAGCGTCTCAGCTCTATGTGCAGCACAGGGTCAGAACGCTGGCTCCACAGCTATGGGACAATAGGAACACTATCAAGACATTATCAGAGACATTATCACATCTGGCTCCACAGCTATGGGACAATAGGAACACTATCAAGACATTATCAGAGACATTATCACATCTGGGTCCACAGCTATGGGACAATAGGAACACTATCAAGACATTATCAGAGACATTATCACATTTAGGTCCACAGCTATGGGACAATAGGAACACTATCAAGACATTATCACATTTAGGTCCACAGCTATGGGACAATAGGAACACTATCAAGACATTATCAGAGACATTATCACATCTGGCTCCACAGCTATGGGAC
This sequence comes from Salvelinus alpinus, assembly GCF_045679555.1. Taxonomy (NCBI): domain Eukaryota; kingdom Metazoa; phylum Chordata; class Actinopteri; order Salmoniformes; family Salmonidae; genus Salvelinus; species Salvelinus alpinus. The sequence continues at coordinate 3,198,422 of NC_092091.1, forward strand.
AATAGGAACACTATCAAGACATTATCAGAGACATTATCACATCTGGCTCCACAGCTATGGGACAATAGGAACACTATCAAGACATTATCAGAGACATTATCACATCTAGCTCCACAGCTATGGGACAATAGGAACACTATCAAGACATTATCAGAGACATTATCACATCTGGCTCCACAGCTATGGGACAATAGGAACACTATCAAGACATTATCAGATACATTATCACATCTAGCTCCACAGCTATGGGACAATAGGAACACTATCAAGACATTATCAGAGACATTATCACATCTGGGTCCACAGCTATGGGACAATAGGAACACTATCAAGACATTATCACATTTAGCTCCACAGCTATGGGACAATAGGAACACTATCAAGACATTATCAGAGACATTATCACATCTGGCTCCACAGCTATGGGACAATAGGAACACTATCAAGACATTATCAGATACATTATCACATCTAGCTCCACAGCTATGGGACAATAGGAACACTATCAAGACATTATCAGAGACATTATCACATCTGGGTCCACAGCTATGGGACAATAGGAACACTATCAAGACATTATCACATTTAGGTCCACAGCTATGGGACAATAGGAACACTATCAAGACATTATCAGAGACATTATCACATCTGGGTCCACAGCTATGGGACAATAGGAACACTATCAAGACATTATCACATTTAGGTCCACAGCTATGGGACAATAGGAACACTATCAAGACATTATCACATTTAGCTCCACAGCTATGGGACAATAGGAACACTATCAAGACATTATCAGAGACATTATCACATCTGGCTCCACAGCTATGGGACAATAGGAACACTATCAAGACATTATCAGAGACATTATCACATCTAGCTCCACAGCTATGGGACAATAGGAACACTATCAAGACATTATCAGAGACATTATCACATCTAGCTCCACAGCTATGGGACAATAGGAACACTATCAAGACATTATCACATTTAGGTCCACAGCTATGGGACAATAGGAACACTATCAAGACATTATCAGAGACATTATCACATCTGGCTCCACAGCTATGGGACAATAGGAACACTATCAAGACATTATCAGAGACATTATCACATCTAGCTCCACAGCTATGGGACAATAGGAACACTATCAAGACATTATCAGAGACATTATCACATCTGGCTCCACAGCTATGGGACAATAGGAACACTATCAAGACATTATCAGATACATTATCACATCTAGCTCCACAGCTATGGGACAATAGGAACACTATCAAGACATTATCAGAGACATTATCACATCTGGGTCCACAGCTATGGGACAATAGGAACACTATCAAGACATTATCACATTTAGGTCCACAGCTATGGGACAATAGGAACACTATCAATACATTATCACATTTAGGTCCACAGCTATGGGACAATAGGAACACTATCAAGACATTATCAGAGACATTATCACATCTGGCTCCACAGCTATGGGACAATAGGAACACTATCAAGACATTATCACATTTAGGTCCACAGCTATGGGACAATAGGAACACTATCAAGACATTATCAGATACATTATCACATCTAGGTCCACAGGCCTCTTCTAGGATTTGCATACATGGTGAAGATAATTTCTGGATACTTAGGGTCCGAGAAGAATGTGTCCTTTTATAAAGACCTTTCATGTAACGCAACATAATTTACATGACGAGACAAGTCTTAGTCAGACAGATTAGAGAGTCTTCTCTTTTCAGCCACTTGTTTTCCAAAAACACTGTTTATCCAGTGATTGTATATATAAAATATTGCAAAAAAGGTTTTAGGTGCTGTTCACTGACAGACTCAACTGTTAGATTGCCTATTTATCAGGAGTTTTTCCAAGTTGTATTAGTTGTATGTACAGGATACACATGGTATACACCGTCCAACCAAATTGCAGGTTCATTCTGGACAATGCAACAACTATAAGACATAAAAGATAATAATACCAAGATAAAGTAAATGTCAGTAGAAAATACATTTTGCATCAATATAATACAGGAAGACACAATTTATAGTCCAATATTTACACGTGTATTGGAGATGAGGGGACGTGTATAAACTGAGCAGTATTTAGCAATCATAATAAGATAATAATAAGACTGCTGATAAGCAGCAGTTGTGATGTGTGTGTAGCATGAATATACTGTACACAAACATTAGGAACACCTTCCTAATATTGATTTGCAAACCAACCCCCTTTTGTCCTCAGAACAGCCTGAATTCTTTGGGGCATGGACTCTACAAGGTGTCTTGACTGGTACGTTTGATGTCTTCACTATTATTCTACAATGTAGAAAATAGTAAAAAAGAAAGAAAGAAAAACCCTGTAATGAGTCTTGACTGGTACTGTATATAATATACTAGTGCACATCCTACCCAGTTATGTGAAACATGGTAGTGTTCCCTAATGCAAAGATTAGTTCCTAATGAATTCATTTCACTTGACTGATTTCCTGAGTAAAATCGTTGAAATTTGTTGCATGTTGCAGTTATATTTTTGTTCAGTGTATATATATTTTTCCAGATACTGGTGTACAACACCAAGGCAATCTCTTTACGTAGTGTTATGTTGTCTCTCTTGTTGTGATGTGTGTTTTGTCCTATATATATATATTGTATTTATTTGTAATTTTTAATCCAAGGCCCCTTTCTCCACAGGAGGTCTTTTGCCTTTTGGTAGGCCGTCATTGTCATGCCTAGTTAAATAAAGGTTACATATATTTTTTTATGAATTAAATAGGGACATGCCTTATGTCTATGATTTATACAGACCGATAATTTCCAAAAGAACGTTTGAATCACAAATAGAAGCTGATGCTGTTTGCTTAATAATATCCTGTTCAGAGTCAGAGGGTTATAAATCAAATCAAATCAAATCAAATCAAATTTTATTAGTCACATACACATGGTTAGCAGATGTTAATGCGAGTGTAGCGAAATGCTTGTGCTTCTAGTTCCGACAATGCAGTAATAACCAACAAGTAATCTAACCTAACAATTCCACAACTACTACCTTACACACACACACAAGTGTAAAGGGATAAAGAATATGTACATAAAGATATATGAATGAGTGGTGGTACAGAACGGCATGGCAGATGCAGTAGATGGTATAGAGTACGGTATATACATATGAGATGAGTACTGTAGGGTATGTAAACATAAAGTGGCATAGTTTAAAGTGGCTAGTGGTACATGTATTACATAAAGATGGCAAGATGCAGTAGATGATATAGAGTACAGTATATACATATGAGATGAGTAATGTAGGGTATGTAAACATTATATTAAGTGGCATTGTTTAAAGTGGCTAGTGGTACATTTTTACATAATTTCCATCAATTCCCATTTTTAAAGTGGCTGGAGTTGAGTCAGTATGTTGGCAGCGGCCGCTAAATGTTAGTGGTGGCTGTTTAACAGTCTGATGGCCTTGAGATAGAAGCTGTTTTTCAGTCTCTCGGTCCCTGCTTTGATGCACCTGTACTGACCTCGCCTTCTGGATGATAGCGGGGTGAACAGGCAGTGGCTTGGGTGGTTGTTGTCCTTGATGATCTTTATGGCCTTCCTGTGACATCGGGTGGTGTAGGTGTCCTGGAGGGCAGGTAGTTTGCCCCTGGTGATGCGTTCTGCAGACCTCACTACCCTCTGGAGAGCCTTACGGTTGTGGGCGGAGCAGTTGCCGTACCAGGCGGTGATACAGCCCGACAGGATGCTCTCGATTGTGCATCTGTAGAAGTTTGTGAGTGCTTTATGTGACAAGCCGAATTTCTTCAGCCTCCTGAGGTTGAAGAGGCGCTGCTGCGCCTTCTTCACAACGCTGTCTGTGTGGGTGGACCAATTCAGTTTGTCCGTGATGTGTACACCGAGGAACTTAAAACTTTCCACCTTCTCCACTACTGACCCGTCGATGTGGATAGGGGGGTGCTCCCTCTGCTGTTTCCTGAAGTCCACAATCATCTCCTTTGTTTTGTTGACGTTGAGTGTGAGGTTATTTTCCTGACACCACACTCCGAGGGCCCTCACCTCCTCCCTGTAGGCCGTCTCGTCGTTGTTGGTAATCAAGCCTACCACTGTAGTGTCATCCGCAAACTTGATGATTGAGTTGGAGGCGTGCATGGCCACGCAGTCGTGGGTGAACAGGGAGTACAGGAGAGGGCTCAGAACGCACCCTTGTGGGGCCCCAGTGTTGAGGATCAGCGGGGTGGAGATGTTGTTACCTACCCTCACCACCTGGGGGCGGCCCGTCAGGAAGTCCAGGACCCAGTTGCACAGGGCGGGGTCGAGACCCAGGGTCTCGAGCTTGATGACGAGTTTGGAGGGTACTATGGTGTTAAATGCTGAGCTGTAATCGATGAACAGCATTCTCACATGGGTATTCCTCTTGTCCAGATGGGTTAGGGCAGTGTGCAGTGTGGTTGCGATTGCGTCGTCTGTGGACCTATTGTGTCGGTAAGCAAATTGGAGTGGGTCTAGGGTGTCCGGTAGGGTGGAGGTGATATGGTCCTTGACTAGTCTCTCAAAGCACTTCATGATGACGGAAGTGAGTGCTACGGGGCGGTAGTCGTTTAGCTCAGTTACCTTAGCTTTCTTGGGAACAGGAACAATGGTGGCCCTCTTGAAGCATGTGGGAACAGCAGACTGGGATAAGGATTGATTGAATATGTCCGTAAACACACCAGCCAGCTGGTCTGCGCATGCTCTGAGGACGCGGCTGGGAATGCCGTCTGGGCCTGCAGCCCTGCGAGGGTTCACACGTTTAAATGTTTTACTCACCTCGGCTGCAGTGAAGGAGAGCCCGCAGGTTTTGGTAGGGGGCCGTGTCAGTGGCACTGTATTGTCCTCAAAGCGGGCAAAAAAGTTGTTTAGCCTGTCTGGGAGCAAGACATCCTGGTCCGCGACGGGGCTGGTTTTCTTTTTGTAATCCGTGATTGACTGTAGACCCTGCCACATACCTCTTGTGTCTGAGCTGTTGAATTGCGACTCGATTTTGTCTCTGTACTGGGACTTAGCCTGTTTGATTGCCTTGCGGAGAGAATAGCTACACTGTTTGTATTCGGTCATGCTTCCGGTCACCTTGCCCTGGTTAAAAGCAGTGGTTCGCGCTTTCAGTTTCACGCGAATGCTGCCGTCAATCCACGGTTTCTGGTTTGGGAATGTTTTAATCATTGCTGTGGGTACGACATCGTCAATGCACTTCCTAATGAACTCGCTCACCGAATCAGCATATTCGTCAATATTGTTGTTGGACGCGATGCGGAACATATTCCAATCCGCGTGATCGAAGCAGTCTTGAAGCGTGGATTCAGATTGGTCGGACCAGCGTTGAACAGACCTGAGCGCGGGAGCTTGTTGTTTGAGTTTCTGTTTGTAGGCTGGAATCAACAAAATGGAGTCGTGGTCAGCTTTTCCGAAAGGGGGGCGGGGGAGGGCCTTATATGCGTAGCGGAAATTAGTATAACAATGATCTAGGGTTTTCCCAGCCCTGGTAGCACAATCGATATGCTGATAGAATTTAGGGAGTTTTGTTTTTAGATTAGCCTTGTTAAAATCCCCAGCTACGATGAATGCAGCCTCAGGGTGTGTGGTTTCCAGTTTACAAAGAGTCAGATGAAGTTCGTTCAGGGCCATCGATGTGTCTGCTTGGGGGGGAATATATACGGCTGTGATTATGATTGAAGAGAATTCCCTTGGTAGATAATGCGGTCGACATTTGATTGTGAGGAGTTCTAGATCAGGTGAACAGAATGACTTGAGTTCCTGTGTGTTGTTATGATGATCACACCACTTCTCGTTAATCATAAGGCATACCCCCCCGCCCCTCTTCTTACCGGAAAGATGTTTGTTTCTGTCGGCGCGATGCATGAAGAAACCAGCTGGCTGCACCGACTCCGTTAGCGTCCCTTGAGTTAGCCATGTTTCCGTGAAGCAGAGCACGTTGCAATCCCTGATGTCTCTCTGGAATGCTACCCGTGCTCGGATTTCATCAACCTTATTGTCAAGAGACTGGACATTGGCGAGTAGTATGCTAGGGAGTGGAGCGCGATGTGCCCGTCTCCGAAGCCTGACCACGAGACCGCCTCGTTTGCCCCTTTTTCGGCGTCGCACAGGGTCGCCGGCTGGGATCAGATCCATTGTATTGGGTGGAAGGCAAAACACTGGATCCGTTTCGGGAAAGTCATATTCCTGGTAGGAACGATGATGAGTTGACGTTAATCGTATATTCAGTAGTTCCTCCCGACTGTATGTAATGAAACCTAAGATTACCTGGGGTACCGATGTAAGAAATAACACATAAAAAAACAAAATACTGCATATTTTCCAAGGAACGCGAAGCGAGGCGGCCATCTCTTTTCGGCGCCGGAAGTTATAGCGTTAGCATCACCGCCGGACTGGGCCTTCATATTGAATTCATTTCATTACATTTAAATGTATGTTTTCGCCCGAAGTTCCAAATGCCTGTATTTGTTGGTCTCCTTCACTCCTCTGCGCTGTGTGCACCTCCCCATTTCCACCAGAGATCGGTATATAATGAAGACATGCACGTCTCTGCCTTAACAATGGGAGTCGTTGTCCCAGAGGCGGGGAGACGACAAGTTTAAAGTCAATCCGACGTCTGCATTGGCCGTGCAGCATTTTACGGTGTGATATGGCCTCTTCATACTTCTTGCACTACGCTGAGCAGTGCAGAGCTGTTGTCAAGGAAGTTGTCAAGGAAGTGAGTTTGTGTTTATTTAGAACCTCCCGCCCCCTCACCTACAGTCAACCAATCATGTCAATGCGGAACTATATAGAGCCTTCCGCATTGTTACAACATTTGAGAGGCGCACAGCGAGTTCAATTTGTCCTCTGCGTACATCCGGGGGCGCCGATAATTGTGTCACATCATCCATATCCGACAACATTTTCGGATCAACAATAAATTGGCTCTTAAGGTCCAAAATAAACACATAGCAACGCATTGGGCTTCTTTTGGACAGATTTTTAGCGAGAGTTAAACTTCTCGCTTCGCCTCTCCCTCTTATGTTTTACACACACCAAGCCCCTGTCCCTCACGCTAACAATGCTGAGAAATCACATCTTTCTCTCTGACAAGCGCTTTCAACTCGTTATTTGTATTTTAGGTTTGGTCCAACCGAATCGGTCACATGGACACTCAACTCCAGCCACTTTAATAATGGAAAATGTATGTAAAAAATGTATCACTAGCCACTTTAAACAATGCCACTTAATATAATGTTTACATACCATACATTACTCCTCTCATATATATACAGTGGGGCAAAAAAGTATTTAGTCAGCCACCAATTGTGCAAGTTCTCCCACTAAAAAAGATGAGAGAGGCCTGTAATTTTCATCATAGGTACATATCAACTATGACAGACAAAATGAGAAAAAAAAATCCAGAAAATCACATTGTAGGATTTTTAATGAATTTATTTGCAAATTATGGTGGAAAATAAGTATTTGGTCAATAAAAAAAGTTTATCTCAATACTTTGTTATATACCCTTTGTTGGCAATGACAGAGGTCAAACGTTTTCTGTAAGTCTTCACAAGGTTTTCACACACTGTTGCTGGTATTTTTGCCCATTCCTCCATGCAGATCTCCTCTAGAGCAGTGATGTTTGGGGGCTGTTGCTGGGCAACACGGACTTTCAACTCCCTCCAAAGATTTTCTATGGGGTTGAGATCTGGAGACTGGCTAGGCCACTCCAGGACCTTGAAATGCTTCTTACGAAGCCACTCTTTCGTTGCCCGGGCGGTGTGTTTGGGATCATTGTCATGCTGAAAGACCCAGCCACGTTTCATCTTCAATGCCCTTGCTGATGGAAGGAGGTTTTCACTCAAAATCTCACGATACATGGCCCTATTCATTCTTTCCTTTACACGGATCAGTCGTCCTGGTCCCTTTGCAGAAAAACAGCCCCAAAGCATGATGTTTCCACCCCCATGCTTCACAGTAGGTATGGTGTTCTTTGGATGCGACTCAGCATTCTTTGTCCTCTAAACACAACGAGTTGAGTTTTTACCAAAAAGTTCTATTTTGGTTTCATCTGACCATATGACATTCTCCCAATCTTCTTCTGGATCATCCAAATGCTCTCTAGCAAACTTCGGACGGGCCTGGACATGTACTGGCTTAAGCAGGGGGACACGTCTGGCACTGCAGGATTTGAGTCCCTGGCGGCGTAGTGTGTTACTGATGGTAGGCTTTGTTACTTTGGTCCCAGCTCTCTGCAGGTCATTCACTAGGTCCCCCCGTGTGGTTCTGGGATTTTTGCTCACCGTTCTTGTGATCATTTTGACCCCACGGGGTGAGATCTTGCGTGGAGCCCCAGATCGAGGGAAATTATCAGTGGTCTTGTATGTCTTCCATTTCCTAATAATTGCTCCCACAGTTGATTTCTTCAAACCAAGCTGCTTACCTATTGCAGATTCAGTCTTCCCAGCCTGGTGCAGGTCTACAATTTTGTTTCTGGTGTCCTTTGACAGCTCTTTGGTCTTGGCCATAGTGGAGTTTGGAGTGTGACTGTTTGAGGTTGTGGACAGGTGTCTTTTATACTGATAACAAGTTCAAACAGGTGCCATTAATACAGGTAACGAGTGGAGGACAGAGGAGCCTCTTAAAGAAGAAGTTACAGGTCTGTGAGAGACAGAAATCTTGCTTGTTTGTAGGTGACCAAATACTTATTTTCCACCATAATTTGCAAATAAATTCATTAAAAATCCTACAATGTGATTTTCTGGATTTTTTTTTCTCATTTTGTCTGTCATAGTTGAAGTGTACATATGATGAAAATTACAGGCCTCTCTCATCTTTTGAAGTGGGAGAACTTGCACAATTGGTGGCTGACTAAATACTTTTTTGCCCCACTGTATATACTGTACTCTATACCATCTACTGCATCTTGCCTATGCCGTTCTGTACCATCACTCATTCATATATCTTTATGTACATATTCTTTATCCCTTTACACTTGTGTGTATAAGGTAGTTGTTGTGAAATTGTTAGGTTAGATTACTCGTTGGTTATTACTGCATTGTCGGAACTAGAAGCACAAGCATTTCGCTACACTCGCATTAACATCTGCTAACCATGTGTATGTGACCAATAACATTTGATTTGATTTAAAACACAATTTCACTCGAATAGAGGATAAGTTCCCTTTTACCCAGCAATGCCCATTTTATTCTGTGAGATAAAGGTATGCCACGTGATCTCAAGTGGACAGGCTAACATGCTTTTCAAACAGTAGGGTGTGTTCATAACTATTCAACTGTTTGAAATGCAGTGTATTTGACCTTTAAATAAAAGTTATTGTGCAATTTAAAGGAAACATAAAAATAAAATAAAAAACAGAGACACCATATTATCGTGAATCATAAATGTGAAAAGAATTTAGATGCTAATTTAGGCCATATCGCCATTCATCCAGCTATATTGATCGCAGGACAGGAAGTTAGCGGGCTAACCCATACTGTGTGGCTAATTAGCGTTGGAGGCTAACTCACACGGTGAGAATCTAACACGGAATTTAGTAGCTGTCTAACACAGCGAGTGGTCACTGAGGATTAATATAACTATGTATACAATCTTCAGTCGAGGGGTTGCTAGTTTTGTCTGTCACCTCCCTCGAAGTCTTCACAGCTCTCCCTCGCTGTGTTCCACGTGAGTCGCGTCAGCCGGGCTATAGCTAGCTGTGGTTTTGTTTCAATACTTCTGCAGGTGCCAATATAATCCCTAGACTCTGTGAGCACAATGCAGACCAACGGTTTTCAAAGTCACTGGCTTTGCTCCAGGATTATTTTAGGATTAGCCTAGTGAGTCATGTAGGTTTAGGTATAGATATCCCCTAAGAAATGTAGGCCTGGGTAAAGACCAACCCCACTGAGTTCTACCTGCCGACCCCACTGAGTCCTACCTGCCGACCCCACTGAGTCCTACCTGCCGACCCCACTGAGTTCTACCTGCCGACCCCACTGAGTTCTACCTGCCGACCCCACTGAGTCCTACCTGCCGACCCCACTGAGTCCTACCTGCCGACCCCACTGAGTCCTACCTGCCGACCCCACTGAGTTCTACCTGCTAAACCCCAGATTCCTACCTAACAACCCCAGATTCCTACCTGTCAACCCCAGATTCCTACCTGCCAACCCCAGATTCCTACCTGCCAACCCCAGATTCCTACCTGCCAACCCCAGATTCCTACCTGCCAACCCCAGATTCCTACCTGCCAACCCCAGATTCCTACCTGCCAACCCCAGATTCCTACCTGCCAACCCCAGATTCCTACCTGCCAACCCCAGATTCCTACCTGCCAACCCCAGATTCCTACCTGCCAACCCCAGATTCCTACCTGCCAACCCCAGATTCCTACCTGCCAACCCCAGATTCCTACCTGCCAACCCCAGATTCCTACCTGCCAACCCCAGATTCCTACCTGCCAACCCCAGATTCCTACCTGCCAACCCCAGATTCCTACCTGCCAACCCCAGATTCCTACCTGCCAACCCCAGATTCCTACCTGCCAACCCCAGATTCCTACCTGCCAACCCCAGATTCCTACCTGCCAACCCCAGATTCCTACCTGCCAACCCCAGATTCCTACCTGCCAACCCCAGATTCCTACCTGCCAACCCCAGATTCCTACCTGCCAACCCCAGATTCCTACCTGCCAACCCCAGATTCCTACCTGCCAACCCCAGATTCCTACCTGCCAACCCCACAGGGGTCCAATAGAGTCCAGTCAACATTTACCGAACACGTTGAGAAATTATTTTGGTAGCCTAACTACAGACATATTCGTCTTCTCTTTGATTTCCAAACTGTGTTTTTACCGCAATTAGATTTGGAAATATAAGACCAGTAAAGAATACAGTATATATATATTTTATTGTCACCGTATAGGTGCATGTGTTGTTTTACAGGGTCAGCCATAGTAGTACGTCGCAACTAGAGCAATTTGGATTGAGTGCCTTGCTCAAGGGCACATCGACATATTTTTCCCCTTCTCGGTTAAGGTATTCGAACCAGCGACCTTTCGGTTAACGCTTTAACCGCTAGGCTACCTGCCCCAATAACCCCTAGGCTACCTGCCGGCCAGTCAACTACAAGTCAATTATAACTCTACACGAATAAACCCTGTGTATGAGGTTTTCACTAGATGGTATACTGTTTATGTCAGAATGGACTTTTCATAGCAGGTTAGGAGAATTTACGCAGCAGGTTAGCAGAATTAGGATAAGGTTAGGAAAAGGGTTAGGATAGGCTAAAATGCAACAACAACAAAAAACGTTGTATGTCAATTTGACCTAAGCTCTATCTTATCTCGACAGGACCTGTGTTTGATAACTAACCTCCCACTCATTTGCGTCGCTGTAGACTCTGACAGCCACCTCGGCTGGGTCGTAGAAGTGCTTGGCGTGTTCTGTAGTGACGACACGCACATCCACCTGCAAACGGGCACAATAAGGGTGTTATTCCAACCTTGAAACACAAACCAACCTTTAACCCCTAACACCTCTCCCCTAGGATCAACCACATATCTACTACCACATATCTACAATACATTAAGTGTGTTACCTCAGACCACTACTCTACTACCACATATCTACAATACATTAAGTGTGTTACCTCAGACCACTACTACCACATATCTACAATACATTAAGTGTGTTACCTCAGACCACTACTACCACATATCTACAATACATTAAGTGTGTTACCTCAGACCACTACTCTACTACCACATATCTACAATACATTAAGTGTGTTACCTCAGACCACTACTACCACATATCTACAATACAACACCCACGTGTGTGTAGAGTGTGTATGTGTGTGTCTGTACCTGTGTGTGTCTCTTCACAGTCCCCGCTGTTCCAAAAGGTGTATTTTTATCTGTTTTTTAAATCTGATTCTACTGATTGCATCAGTTACTTGATGTGGAATAGAGTTCCATGTAGTCATGGCTCTATGTAGTACTGTGAGCCTCCCATAGTCTGTTCTGGACTTGGGGACTGTGAAGAGACCTCTGGTGGCATGTCTTGTAGGGAATGCATGGGTGTCTGAGCTGTGTGCTGCTAGTTTAGACAGACAGCTCGGTGCATTCAACATGTCAATACCTCTCACAAATACAAGTAGTGATGAAGTCAATCTCTCCTCCACTTTCAGCCAGGAGAGATTGACATGCATATTATTAACATTATCTCTCTGTGTATATTTAAGGGCCAGCCGTGTTGTCCTGTTCTGAGCCAATTGTAATTTTCCTAAGTTCCTCTTTGTGTCACCTGACCACACGACTGAACAGTAGTCCAGGTGTAACAAAACTAGGGCCTGTAAGACCTGCCTTGTTGATAGTGCTGTTAAGAAGGTAGAAACTAGGGCCTGTAGGACCTGCCTTGTTGATAGTGTTGTTAAGAAGATAAAAACTAGGGCCTGTAGGACCTGCCTTGTTGATAGTGTTGTTAAGAAGGTATAAACTAGGGCCTGTAGGACCTGCCTTGTTGATAGTGCTGTTAAGAAGGTAGAAACTAGGGCCTGTAGGACTTGCCTTGTTGACAGTGTTGTTAAGAAGGTAGAAACTAGGGCCTGTAGGACCTGCCTTGTTGATAGTGTTGTTAAGAAGGTAGAAACTAGGGCCTGTAGGACCTGCCTTGTTGATAGTGTTGTTAAGAAGGTAGAAACTAGGGCCTGTAGGACCTGCCTTGTTGATAGTGTTGTTAAGAAGGTAGAAACTAGCGCCTGTAGGACATGCCTTGTTGATAGTGTTGTTAAGAAGGTAGAAACTAGGGCCTGTAGGACCTGCCTTGTTGATAGTGTTGTTAAGAAGGTAGAAACTAGCGCCTGTAGGACATGCCTTGTTGATAGTGCTGTTAAGAAGGTAGAAACTAGGGCCTGTAGGACCTGCCTTGTTGATAGTGTTGTTGAGAAGGTAGAAACTAGGGCCTGTAGGACATGCCTTGTTGATAGTGTTGTTAAGAAGGTAGAAACTAGCGCCTGTAGGACATGCCTTGTTGATAGTGTTGTTAAGAAGGTAGAAACTATGGCCTGTAGGACCTGCCTTGTTGATAGTGTTGTTAAGAAGGTAGAAACTAGGGCCTGTAGGACCTGCCTTGTTGATAGTGTTGTTAAGAAGGTAGAAACTAGGGCCTGTAGGACCTGCCTTGTTGATAGTGTTGTTAAGAAGGTAGAGCAGCGCTTTATTATGGACAGACTTCTCGCCATCTTAGCTACTGTTGTATCAACATGTTTTGACCATGACAGTTTACAATCCAGGGTTACTCCAAGCAGTTTAGTCTCCTCAACTTTCTCCAATATGTTTTGACCAGGACAGTCAGTTTTCTCAATTTCCATATTATCCATTACACGATTTAGTTGAGGTTTAGGGTTAAGTGTTTGATTTGCCCCAAATACAATGCTTTTAGTTTTGACTTATTCCTTGGTAGGTAACTCTTTATCCACAATATAGCAGAGGGTGTAAAGCCATAACACATCAGTTTTTCCAGCAGTAGACTATGATCAATCATGTCAAAAGCTGCACTGAAGTCTAACAAAAACAGCCCCCACAATCTCAGCCAATCATCAAAGTGCTGTGCTTGCTGAGTGTCCTTCCCTATACACATGCTGAAATTCTGTTGTCAATTTGTTTACTGTGAAATAGCATTGTTTCTGGTCAAACACAATTTTCCCCAGAAGTTTACTAAGGGTTGGTAACAGACTGATTGGTCGGCTATTTGAGCCAGTAAAGTGGGCTTTACTATTCTTAGGTAGCGGAATAAACATAACATGAAAGCATGAACAAATAGATGAATTATTAATTATATTGCAGTGTTACAGTTCAGATATGAAGATGATTTTTCTATGGCTGATGTTCGAACCTAATCTGTGATTTACCTCTGTTTGTGCCTCTACAAATGTCCATAATTGGACATTATGATATTCTTCAAGGTAAACTGAAGTTGATAAGTTCATTGGGGGGCCGTTAAGGGGTTTGATAATTTAGCTCGGCCTAGATATGACCTGCTATTAGAAGTGTTGATTATCTAGGCCTATCTACATAACAGATTTTCGGGACAGAGCTAATTCAACCTAGCTTCCTTTTCTACTGAAAACCGGATGTGGTAGCATTAACCTGTTACGTTCGGGTTAATGCTGATATGACCTGATATTAGAAGTGTAACGTCGTGACTGCACCTCTAGGATACGTAAATAATTATTTTGGGGGGGAATTTCCCCGTCAGTTTCTGTTAGTTGCATAATAAATAGAGCGTTTGGTTTGATACAAGGTGACCATCGTCCTTCCAGCGGTATAACCATGCATGTGCAGGTCACAGAGAGCAACGTTTGACACCATACTTGTTTGAGTAACGCTGACTCATGAATCCAAATACAGCTAGCAGGAAACACATCCCAGTTAGATGACCTATCTACTTACCCCGGGTAACTCTAGAAGTTGGGAGACCAACAGAGGCACTTTGAGAGCTGCCACACTACCCGTGACCCCAACCAGCACACGAAATTTACCACACGAGTCTAACAAATCAAATTTCGGAGACGTTACGGGTGATTCCGCCTGCATGTTAGCTGGAAAACGATCACTGCAAAAACAACTTCAACACGTTATTAGGAGCATGCTGATTGCCGAGAATACGCAAAATATCGCCAACTTTTAACTTCTATGAACTTCGCCCGATGCAGCTTCCGTAAACATTGGTTCCACGTGACCCACAGTGACTGATGAACGAGCACGTATCGCAACGACCTTTCGTGTGCGCGCACGCTGGTTCCATAGAATATTCTGGCTCTTCGACGGCTTCCGCAAGAGAGACACACCGTCCGGTATGTTATAGTAGGGGATTTTCATGCTTTGGTGAATTGTGCTGACATTCTCAACAGGTGCGATGCAGCAGACGCTGACCCCTCACGTCTACTGGGCCCAGCGGCATGAGGACATCTACCTGCGAGTGGAGCTGATTGACGCGCAGGTGAGTGGAGAGAGGACCTGTCACCCAGAGGCAATAAATAAACCGCTCACAAACATACAGGGATTTAGTATATTCATCACCAAGTTTACAATGTTACTCCGAAGTTCACATCGACCCTTAGCATGAGGATGTAGCCCTAATGTGACTGAGTAGGCTATCGTTGCACAATAGAAAACAATAGAATAGAATAGAAATACAATTGTATGCTTGTGTTTCTGAGAATGACTATCTATAATAACTGAGTCACTGTGACGTATCCATAGTAACTGAGTCACGGTGTTGTATCCATAATTACTGATTCACTGTGACTATCCATAGTAACTGAGTCACGGTGTTGTATCCATAATTACTGAGTCACTGTGACGTATCCATAATTACTGAGTCACTGTGACGTATCCATAGTAACTGAGTCACGGTGACGTATCCATAATAACTGAGTCACTGTGACGTATCCATAATAACTGAGTCACTGTGACGTATCCATAGTAACTGAGTCACTGTGACGTATCCATAGTAACTGAGTCACTGTGACGTATCCATATTTCTGAGTCACGGTGACGTATCCATAATAACTGAGTCACGGTGACGTATCCATAATAACTGAGTCACGGTGACGTATCCATAATAACTGAGTCACGGTGACGTATTCATATTTCTGAGTCACGGTGACGTATCTGTAATAACTGAGTCACGGTGACGTATCTGTAATAACTGAGTCACGGTGACGTATCCGTAATAACTGAGTCACGGTGACGTATCCATAATAACTGAGTCACGGTGACGTATCCATATTTCTGAGTCACGGTGACGTATCCATAATAACTATCCAGTATCCATTATCTTCTTCGGAGTGGCTAGCAGGCTTCTTCGGAGTGGCTAGCAGGCTTCTTCAGAGTGGCTTGCAAGCTTCTTCAGAGTGGCTAGCAGGCTTCTTCGGAGTGGCTAGCAGGCTTCTTCAGAGTGGCTAGCAGGCTTCTTCGGAGTGGCTAGCAGGCTTCTTCGGAGTGGCTTGCAAGCTTCTTCAGAGTGGCTAGCAGGCTTCTTCGGAGTGGCTAGCAGGCTTCTTCGGAGTGGCTAGCAGGCTTCTTCAGAGTGGCTTGCAAGCTTCTTCAGAGTGGCTAGCAGGCTTCTTCGGAGTGGCTAGCAGGCTTCTTCGGAGTGGCTAGCGGGCTTCTTCAGAGTGGCTGGCAGGCTTCTTCAGAGTGGCTAGCAGGCTTCTTCGGAGTGGCTAGCAGGCTTCTTCGGAGTGGCTAGCAAGCTTCTTCAGAGTGGCTAGCAGGCTTCTTCGGAGTGGCTAGCGGGCTTCTTCAGAGTGGCTGGCAGGCTTCTTCAGAGTGGCTAGCAGGCTTCTTCGGAGTGGCTAGCAGGCTTCTTCGGAGTGGCTAGCAGGCTTCTTCGGAGTGGCTAGCAGGCTTCTTCGGAGTGGCTAGCAGGCTTCTTCGGAGTGGCTGGCAGGCTTCTTCAGAGTGGCTAGCAGGCTTCTTCAGAGTGGCTAGCAGGCTTCTTCGGAGTGGCTAGCAGGCTTCTTCGGAGTTGTTAGCAGGCTTCTTCAGAGTGGCTAGCAGGCTTCTTCGGAGTGGCTAGCAGGCTTCTTCGGAGTGGCTGGCAGGCTTCTTCGGAGTGGCTGGCAGGCTTCTTCGGAGTGGCTGGCAGGCTTCTTCGGAGTGGCAGGCAGGCTTCTTCGGAGTGGCTAGCAGGCTTCTTCAGAGTGGCTGGCAGGCTTCTTCAGAGTGGCTAGCAGGCTTCTTCGGAGTGGCTAGCAGGCTTCTTCGGAGTGGCTAGCAGGCTTCTTCGGAGTGGCTGGCAGGCTTCTTCGGAGTGGCTGGCAGGCTTCTTCGGAGTGGCTGGCAGGCTTCTTCGGAGTGGCAGGCAGGCTTCTTCGGAGTGGCTAGCAGGCTTCTTCAGAGTGGCTTGCAGGCTTCTTCAGAGTGGCTTGCAGGCTTCTTCCGAGTGGCTAGCAGGCTTCTTCAGAGTGGCTGACAGGCTTCTTCGGAGTGGCTAGCAGGCTTCTTCAGAGTGGCTGGCAGGCTTCTTCGGAGTGGCTAGCAGGCTTCTTCGGAGTGGCTGGCAGGCTTCTTCGGAGTGGCTAGCGGGCTTCTTCAGAGTGGCTGGCAGGCTTCTTCAGAGTGGCTGGCAGGCTTCTTCAGAGTGGCAGGCAGGCTTCTTCGGAGTGGCTAGCAGGCTTCTTCAGAGTGGCTTGCAGGCTTCTTCCGAGTGGCTAGCAGGCTTCTTCAGAGTGGCTGGCAGGCTTCTTCGGAGTGGCTAGCAGGCTTCTTCAGAGTGGCTGGCAGGCTTCTTCAGAGTGGCTGGCAGGCTTCTTCGGAGTTGCTAGCAGGCTTCTTCGGAGTGGCTGGCAGGCTTCTTCAGAGTGACTGGCAGGCTTCTTCAGAGGTGGTAAATAACATCAGTATTGTCTACATCTTAAGTTCATGGAGATGGTGGTTGAAGATAGTGTTTCAACATAGCAAGACTTCCTCTTCACAGATAGACTAGGGGCTGATAACGAGTCCTGGCTGGTTTCATTTGCCTCGACTTGAAACTAAGAACACAACCAGTTGCCTAATATTACTGCATTTTAAAAGTACAATTTGCATGCTCTCCTTTGCAAAACGATTCACCCATAGAGAGCTCAAGTATCAGCTCTTTGGTAGAGTCTAAAGGGGAGCAACTCATGATGTAATCTGTACTGTCTTCTCTTCTCTTGCAGAATCTTGACATCAGCGTGCATGATAATGTCCTCAAATTCAGGGGTACGTATTATTTATTACAGTATTATCAACCAGAAGACACTTTAACCTACCATTAGAGCATGGCTTTGAAGACTCATTCACCTACCATTAGAGCATGGCTTTGAAGACTCATTCACCTACCATTAGAGCATGGCTTTGTAGACTCATTCACCTACCATTAGAGCATGGCTTTGTAGACTCATTCACCTACCATTAGAGCATGGCTTTGAAGACTCATTCACCTACCATTAGAGCATGGCTTTGAAGACTCATTAACCTACCATTAGAGCATGGCTTTGAAGACTCATTAACCTACCATTAGAGCATGGCTTTGAAGACTCATTCACCTACCATTAGAGCATGGCTTTGAAGACTCATTCACCTACCATTAGAGCATGGCTTTGAAGACTCATTCACCTACCATTAGAGCATGGCTTTGAAGACTCATTCACCTACCATTAGAGCATGGCTTTGTAGACTCATTCACCTACCGTTAGAGCATGGCTTTGAAGACTCATTAACCTACCATTAGAGCATGGCTTTGAAGACTCATTCACCTACCATTAGAGCATGGCTTTGAAGACTCATTCACCTACCGTTAGAGCATGGCTTTGAAGACTCATTCACCTACCATTAGAGCATGGCTTTGAAGACTCATTCACCTACCATTAGAGCATGGCTTTGAAGACTCATTCACCTACCGTTAGAGCATGGCTTTGTAGACTCATTCACCTACCGTTAGAGCATGGCTTTGAAGACTCATTCACCTACCATTAGAGCATGGCTTTGAAGACTCATTCACCTACCATTAGAGCATGGCTTTGAAGACTCATTCACCTACCGTTAGAGCATGGCTTTGAAGACTCATTCACCTACCGTTAGAGCATGGCTTTGAAGACTCATTCACCTACCGTTAGAGCATGGCTTTGAAGACTCATTAACCTACCATTAGAGCATGGCTTTGAAGACTCATTCACCTACCATTAGAGCATGGCTTTGAAGACTCATTCACCTACCATTAGAGCATGGCTTTGAAGACTCATTCACCTACCATTAGAGCATGGCTTTGAAGACTCATTCACCTACCGTTAGAGCATGGCTTTGAAGACTCATTCACCTACCGTTAGAGCATGGCTTTGAAGACTCATTCACCTACCATTAGAGCATGGCTTTGAAGACTCATTAACCTACCATTAGAGCATGGCTTTGAAGACTCATTCACCTACCATTAGAGCATGGCTTTGAGGACTCATTAACCTACCATTAGAGCATGGCTTTGAAGAAACAAATGATCCCTTTGTTTTGTTTGTTTGTTTCCAGCCCAGGGTCATGGAGCAAGAGGACAGAATGATTATGAGTTTAGTCTGCCGTTCCTTAATGCTGTGAAGACAGAGGTACTGTTTACTAGATGGACTATTCTGAATAATAATAGACTGTGTTTACTAGACTATTCTGATTGATAATAGACTGTGTTTACTAGATGGACTATTCTGATTGATAATAGACTGTGTTTACTAGACTATTCTGAATAATACTAGACTGTGTTTACTAGACTATTCTGATTTAATAATAGACTGTGTTTACTAGACTATTCTGATTAATAATAGACTGTGTTTACTAGACTATTCTGATTGATACTAGACTGTGTTTACTAGACTATTCTGAATAATAATAGACTGTGTTTACTAGACTATTCTGATTGATAATAGACTGTGTTTACTAGACTATTCTGATTGATACTAGACTGTGTTTACTAGACTATTCTGATTAATAATAGACTGTGTTTACTAGATGGACTATTCTGATTGATAATAGACTGTGTTTACTAGATGGACTATTCTGATTGATACTAGACTGTGTTTACTAGATGGACTATTCTGATTGATACTAGACTGTGTTTACTAGACTATTCTGATTGATACTAGACTGTGTTTACTAGACTATTCTGATTGATACTAGACTGTGTTTACTAGACTATTCTGATTTAATAATAGACTGTGTTTACTAGACTATTCTGATTAATAATAGACTGTGTTTACTAGACTATTCTGATTGATACTAGACTGTGTTTACTAGACTATTCTGATTAATAATAGACTGTGTTTAGTAGATGGACTTTGTGTGTGTGTGTGTGTGTGTGTGTGTTTATTCTAATCTAATAGATAGCATGTGTTCTCCAGGTGAGCCACAGGTCGACCCAGCGCCAGGTGAACATCACAGTGCGTAAGCAGCTGTGTGGCTGGTGGGACAGACTCACCCTACAGGAGAAGAAACCTATTTTCCTGGCTCCTGACTTCGACCGCTGGATGGACGAGTCTGACGCCGAGATGGAGCTACGGGAGAAGGTAACGTCCTGTAATGTTAATGCTAATTCAGGATGTCAGGATAGATTTGGTATTACAGCAGGATACAGCTCATTAATGAGAGAGAGACAGCACCTGTCTGTCTGTCTGCCTGTCTGCCTGTCTGCCTGTCTGTCTGTCTGCCTGTCTGTCTGTCTCTGCGGTGGGGGAAGAGCATCAAGCGTAGCACATTGTGACAGTGATTACTTCATATTTATAGGTTATGTTATTATTGATTCATAACAATATAATAATATAGAACATATACTGTATATATATTCATTGTGTATTCTGTGGTAACTTTTCCAGGAGGAGAAAAAAAAACGACTGAACATGGAATCAAGGCTGTCAGAGGACTGTGAGTATAACAGACTGTATTTAACTAGTTGAAGGCTGCCAGAGGACTGTGAGTATAACAGACTGCATTTAACTAGTTGAAGGGTGTCAGAGGACTGTGAGTATAACAGACTGTATTTAACAAGTTGAAGGCTGCCAGAGGACTGTGAGTATAACAGACTGCATTTAACTAGTTGAAGGCTGCCAGAGGACTGTGAGTATAACAGACTGTATTTAACAAGTTGAAGGGTGCCAGAGGACTGTGAGTATAACAGACTGCATTTAACTAGTTGAAGGGTGCCAGAGGACTGTGAGTATAACAGACTGCATTTAACTAGTTGAAGGCTGCCAGAGGACTGTGAGTATAACAGACTGCATTTAACTAGTTGAAGGCTGCCAGAGGACTGTGAGTATAACAGACTGTATTTAACTAGTTGAAGGCTGCCAGAGGACTGTGAGTATAACAGACTGTATTTAACTAGTTGAAGGCTGTCAGAGGACTGTGAGTATAACATACTGTATTTAACTAGTTGAAGGCTGCCAGAGGACTGTGAGTATAACAGACTGTATTTAACAAGTTGAAGGCTGCCAGAGGACTGTGAGTATAACAGACTGTATTTAACTAGTTGAAGGCTGCCAGAGGACTGTGAGTATAACAGACTGTATTTAACTAGTTGAAGGCTGTCAGAGGACTGTGAGTATAACATACTGTATTTAACTAGTTGAAGGCTGCCAGAGGACTGTGAGTATAACAGACTGTATTTAACAAGTTGAAGGGTGCCAGAGGACTGTGAGTATAACAGACTGCATTTAACTAGTTGAAGGCTGCCAGAGGACTGTGAGTATAACAGACTGTATTTAACTAGTTGAAGGCTGCCAGAGGACTGTGAGTATAACAGACTGTATTTAACTAGTTGAAGGCTGCCAGAGGACTGTGAGTATAACAGACTGTATTTAACTAGTTGAAGGCTGCCAGAGGACTGTGAGTATAACAGACTGTATTTAACTAGTTGAAGGCTGTCAGAGGACTGTGAGTATAACAGACTGTATTTAACTAGTTGAAGGCTGTCAGAGGACTGTGAGTATAACAGACTGTATTTAACAAGTTGAAGGCTGCCAGAGGACTGTGAGTATAACAGACTGTATTTAACAAGTTGAAGGCTGCCAGAGGACTGTGAGTATAACAGACTGTATTTAACTAGTTGAAGGCTGCCAGAGGACTGTGAGTATAACAGACTGTATTTAACTAGTTGAAGGCTGCCAGAGGACTGTGAGTATAACAGACTGTATTTAACAAGTTGAAGGCTGTCTGAGGACTGAGAGTATAACAGACTGTATTTTTATGTGTAAGAAATCTAGGCAGAGAATGTGACATGTGACCTATATTGTGAATTTCTTCCCAGCATTCATCACTCTGAAGAAAGGTTTTCTGTTCACCTACAACCTGGTTCAGTTCTTGGGTTTCTCCTGGATCTTTGTCAACATGACCGTCCGACTCTTTATACTTGGACAAGGTGAATCACTCTTTATACTGGGATCAAGGTGAATCCCTTCAGTTAGACATGATGTTGTTTGAGCCTGGGTGCCAGTCTGGCTGAGTTTGCAATTGTTCAGAAAACAGTGTAAATTTGTAAACTCTGTCTGGCAGTGAAGGACATGACATGACATATTTTCAACTGTTTTCCCTTTTCAGATTCTCTCTATGACACGTTCTACACCATCTCCGACGTGATGTTTTTCTGCCAAATATTAGCCAGTGTTGAAGTCCTCAATGCTATGTTTGGAGTGGTCAAGACTGCTGTGGTTCCTGCTTTTATACAGGTATCGTACTGGTACACTATGACAGCATCATGGGACACAGGGAGTTTACTGCGGTCGTTCATCATAGTCCACAACACTGACAGCATCATGGAACACAGGGAGTTTACTGCGGTCGTTCGTCATACTCCACCACACCGACAGCATCATGGAACACAGGGAGTTTACTGCGGTCGTTCGTCATACTCCACAACACCGACAGCATCATGGAACACAGGTAGTTTGCTGTAGTCGTTCATCATACTCCACCACACAGACAGCATCATGGAACACAGGTAGTTTACTGCGGTCGTTCGTCATACTCCACCACACAGACAGCATCATGGAACACAAGTAAATGTAAATGTAAATGTAGGTAGTTTGCTGCGGTCGTTCGTCATAGTCCACATTATTTACATTTACATTTAAGTCATTTAGCAGACGCTCTTATCCAGAGCGACTTACAAATTGGTGCATTCACCTTATGATATCCAGTGGAACAACCACTTTACAATAGTGCATCTAACTCTTTTAAGGGGGGAGGGTTAGAAGGATTACTTTATCCTATCCTAGGTATTCCTTAAAGAGGTGGGGTTTCAGGTGTCTCCGGAAGGTGGTGATTGACTCCGCTGACCTGGCGTCGTGAGGGAGTTTGTTCCACCATTGGGGTGCCAGAGCAGCGAACAGTTTTGACTGGGCTGAGCGGGAACTGTACTTCCTCAGAGGTAGGGAGGCGAGCAGGCCAGAGGTGGATGAACGCAGTGCCCTTGTTTGGGTGTAGGGCCTGATCAGAGCCTGAAGATACGGAGGTGCCGTTCCCCTCACAGCTCCGTAGGCAAGCACCATGGTCTTGTAGCGGATGCGAGCTTCAACTGGAAGCCAGTGGAGAGAGCGGAGGAGCGGGGTGACGTGAGAGAACTTGGGAAAGTTGAACACCAGACGGGCTGCGGCGTTCTGGATGAGTTGTAGGGGTTTAATGGCACAGGCAGGGAGCCCAGCCAACAGCGAGTTGCAGTAATCCAGACGGGAGATGACAAGTGCCTGGATTAGGACCTGCGCCGCTTCCTGCGTGAGGCAGGGTCGTACTCTGCGAATGTTGTAGAGCATGAACCTACAGGAACGGGTCACCGCCTTGATGTTAGTTGAGAACGACAGGGTGTTGTCCAGGATCACGCCAAGGTTCTTAGCACTCTGGGAGGAGGACACAATGGAGTTGTCAACCGTGATGGCGAGATCATGGAACGGGCAGTCCTTCCCCGGGAGGAAGAGCAGCTCCGTCTTGCCGAGGTTCAGCTTGAGGTGGTGATCCGTCATCCACACTGATATGTCTGCCAGACATGCAGAGATGCGATTCACCACCTGGTTATCAGAGGGGGGAAAGGAGAAGATTAATTGTGTGTCGTCTGCATAGCAATGATAGGAGAGACCATGTGAGGATATGACAGAGCCAAGTGACTTGGTGTATAGCGAGAATAGGAGAGGGCCTAGAACAGAGCCCTGGGGGACACCAGTGGTGAGAGCACGTGGTGCGGAGACAGATTCTCGCCACGCCACCTGGTAGGAGCGACCTGTCAGGTAGGACGCAATCCAAGCGTGGGCCGCGCCGGAGATGCCCAGCTCGGAGAGGGTGGAGAGGAGGATCTGATGGTTCACAGTATCAAAGGCAGCCGATAGGTCTAGAAGGATGAGAGCAGAGGAGAGAGAGTTAGCTTTAGCAGTGCGGAGCGCCTCCGTGACACAGAGAAGAGCAGTCTCAGTTGAATGACTAGTCTTGAAACCTGACTGATTTGGATCAAGAAGGTCATTCTGAGAGAGATAGCAGGAGAGCTGGCCAAGGACGGCACGTTCAAGAGTTTTGGAGAGAAAAGAAAGAAGGGATACTGGTCTGTAGTTGTTGACATCGGAGGGATCGAGTGTAGGTTTTTTCAGAAGGGGTGCAACTCTCGCTCTCTTGAAGACGGAAGGGACGTAGCCAGCGGTCAAGGATGAGTTGATGAGCGAGGTGAGGTAAGGGAGAAGGTCTCCGGAAATGGTCTGGAGAAGAGAGGAGGGGATAGGGTCAAGCGGGCAGGTTGTTGGGCGGCCGGCCGTCACAAGACGCGAGATTTCATCTGGAGAGAGAGGGGAGAAAGAGGTCAAAGCACAGGGTAGGGCAGTGTGAGCAGAACCAGCGGTGTCGTTTGACTTAGCAAACGAGGATCGGATGTCGTCGACCTTCTTTTCAAAATGGTTGACGAAGTCATCAGCAGAGAGGGAGGAGGGACATTATCATGGAACACAGGTAGTTTTCTGCGGTCGTTCATCATAGTCCACAACACAGACAGCATCATGGAACACAGGTAGTTTGCTGTAGTCGTTCGTCATACTCCACAACACAGACAGCATCATGGAACACAGGTAGTTTACTGCGGTCGTTCGTCATACTCCACAACACCGACAGCATCATGGAACACAGGTAGTTTACTGCGGTCGTTCGTCATACTCCACAACACCGACAGCATCATGGAACACAGGTAGTTTACTGCGGGTGTTCGTCATACTCCACAACACCGACAGCATCATGGAACACAGGTAGTTTACTGCGGTCGTTCGTCATACTCCACAACACCGACAGCATCATGGAACACAGGTAGTTTACTGCGGTCGTTCATCATAGTCCACAACACCGACAGCATCATGGAACACAGGTAGTTTACTGCGGTCGTTCATCATACTCCACAACACTGACAGCATCATGGAACACAGGTAGTTTACTGCGGTCGTTCATCATACTCCACAACACTGACAGCATCATGGAACACAGGTAGTTTACTGCGGTCGTTCATCATAGTCCACAACACCGACAGCATCATGGAACACAGGTAGTTTACTGCGGTCGTTCATCATACTCCACAACACTGACAGCATCATGGAACACAGGTAGTTTACTGCGGTCGTTCATCATACTCCACAACACTGACAGCATCATGGAACACAGGTAGTTTACTGCGGTCGTTCATCATACTCCACAACACTGACAGCATCATGGAACACAGGTAGTTTGCTGCGGTCGTTCATCATAGTCCACAACATCGACAGCATCATGGAACACAGGTAGTTTACTGCGGTCGTTCATCATAGTCCACAACACCGACAGCATCATGGAACACAGGTAGTTTACTGCGGTCGTTCGTCATAGTTGTCGTGGAAAATCATTTTCAAATACAACGCTTACCAGAACTTTTAAAATCAAACATGCTCTTTATTACAACTGTACAGCCCACTGGCATGTCCCCGCGGAACACACCCCGCGGAACACACACTTTCTCAGAACTCCAGCTACTCTATTTATACACACAGTATTGTCCGTCCCCTATGAAGTCATTCACCACCATCTGCTTTCAATTTGTTTATAATAGTGGCTGGACCCTCTATCCCAGCGTGTCCAATTACCTCTAGGCGTCACTCTGTCTGACATGTATGTTTGTAATAGAATTGTCAGACCATATGTCTAGTGTCCAATTGCTTTTAGGCGCCACTCTGTCTGACATGTATGTCAGCACAATGGAGAATCTACAAGGGTCAGAGGGTCAGAACGTCCCTTAGTAGACCTCCATCACCACGGTCCCATGACCCATGTTAACATGTGGTTCGTTACTTTAATGTTCAGCTATCATTTATATTTATATGTTATCCATGTATCTTATGTTACCACTACACTACTACACCATCTGCTAATCTTTGGTTTCCTGTATTTACCAGAATGGCAAATGCACTCACATCTGCTCTCTTATACTACCTTCCAGTATACTCCTGTCTACTGTCTAACAGTGTGATATCTACCCACATATGTCACCTACTCCTACATAATCCCTCCTCTTGAGGGTATTAACCTCAAAAACCATACTAAAAATGACATATAGAGAGTAGATATCAATACCAACAATTGACTAAAACATTATCAAAATAAAGCTTACAAATCACTTGTACCAAACATCTCAAATTATTAAAACTAAAATAGGAGTACAAAATCCAATTAGAAACATTAAGAAAAACCGAACTAGACCAAACATCTCCAGTTGACATAAGAGTAAAAGATCTAATTAGAAACATTAATAAAAAATAAAAATAATACAATGAATACAATAAGAAATTGAATGAGAAAATCAAAGACCTACATGCAGTTACAAAAGAAAATTGACACAACATCATTCTAAATTTAAGCATTTCAACATGATCCTCCTTGCAGACATGAATTTGGAAATACAGCATATACAGGTAGACCATCCTTACAAAAATCATGGCAAGCATAACCACCTCCAGGAACTACTCTATATAGACAGTTTGGATTCCCAAAGGGGCAGTCCAAAGGTCCACCGACCGCATTACAAGGCTTTCCATACTTATTAGTATACTTGCCTGGGCTACTCGGTACAGGATCAATCACCACAGGAGGGTCATCTCTCCTTACAGACATCTATTTAACTGCTGTCTGAACCACCATTGACTTTACCAGGGGTATAACACAACAAAATGCAATACCCAAAGCCAACAACCCTCCTCCTAACATGATGGTCATCCTAGCAAACATGACACAAACTCCACCCTTCTCCACTAAGAGCCAATTAAGTATAGTTAATGAATCCCTGTTGATTATATCATATATAATTAATCCATTCTAAGTTCATATTTGGTGTTATCCACAGAAATATAGATTCAAATCCTGATTTAACCTCCTCTCTGGCCTTGAAATCCCTAAGTAGACCTCTAAGCAGTCCAATTACATTAAGGTATACCTCAGGATCCTTATC
Source organism: Salvelinus alpinus (assembly GCF_045679555.1). Classification (NCBI taxonomy): domain Eukaryota; kingdom Metazoa; phylum Chordata; class Actinopteri; order Salmoniformes; family Salmonidae; genus Salvelinus; species Salvelinus alpinus. The sequence continues at coordinate 3,225,445 of NC_092091.1, forward strand.
ATAAACCCTTTTAACTCTAGGTTTTAACATAGTCATCATGGAGTGATTCAATAATAGTAACCTATTTAATTGCTCTAACTAAGGCACAAAGACCAATCCATCCATCAGGCAATACATTCAACAGTTAGTTTTTTCCACACATCCAGAAACTATCAGCAATACCTTTGTCTTGATTTTTCAACATATTAAGAGATGACGCAACCTGAGTTATGTGACCACACAACCCTTTATCATTATTTTTACGAACTCCCACATTCTCTAAAACCCAAATAGTATCACATTCTACAGTGGTGTTTCCTACATCAATTCCTTCGGTGTCATGGCTGTAAAAACATTCATATTTTCCTTTAACCACGGTACCTCTGTCTAATTGAGGTACATTTAATTCAGTTCTAATATTATAGGCAACACAATCATTGTCTCCCAGCATGGTCTCATTCAACATAGTTTTACCCCTAGTACTTACCCAGAACAATCCTACATTTTATGTCACACAAGGGAATAGAATACTTTCTATTGGTACAATAGTCATTTTTACAACTTACACAGTTTTTACATGATGCTGGTTCAGAGACTATTAAAAGATCAAACAAAGGTGATTTTCTTCACAAAATACAATTGTCCATTCTGTGTCTGTTTGCCATATACTTAGCCCATTCGTATCACTCCTTCTTCACTACTTCTTCTCATGTAGTGTCCCTGAGTGGTTCTGATTCTGATATATCTAATTCTGTTGCTTTTTCAATGTTCTTATCTTGAGGTAGATCATTAGAGTTTATCAGAAAGTTTCAAATATCAGTAAAAACTCTCCTGACTGATGTCTCAGGTTGCTTTGTTGGCACGGTGGTCTGCTTGGTAAGGGCAGTCGATGTCATCTAGTGGTAGCTACTGTGGTCGTCACAGCAGCCGCCACCCTTGTTGTTGTCACAGGTTCTTCCTGTTCAGGTGCAGGGGTAGGTCTTCACCTTCCACTGGTTCAATCTTGTTCATGATGAGCACCTACTCGTCTTTTTCTTTGATTCATATCAGGTCACATCCTTTCGGGTCCCAAACGACTTCTCCCTTTGTTTGGTGATGTGTCCATCCACAGAGTGCAATCTCCGATAAGGGTTTGATCCTTATGATTGAGATAGACTTCAGTTCTCCTGCTTCTGTTATACATTGAGGTGGAACATAGATTCTAACCTTGTCAGTCTTTTTGGATTGTTCGGCTGATTCCATTCTTCTCTTCCTGCTCCCACCATACATCTTGATTGTGCATTAGTCTGTTGTTTCTATACTAGCATTCACTGTTGCTTCTAGTATGTCAATGTCATTATTCTTTTGTTGTTCTAACATCAATTGTCTGTAAAGGAGGCCATTCAAAAGTTTAAAAGTCAATTGTGGGGTAATCCCCATTTTCTTCAGCTTGCGGGACTTTTCCTCCTCTTTCTTCACCTGAAGCTCCCTCCTCAGGCCGGACTTAGCTTCCATCTGGAAGGGTTTCAATTTTAGGAAAGAAACGTTCTTATTCTGTTCCTTGTGAGGCCTCTCCTCCTCTTCTGGGTGCATTAGTCGGTGCACGTGTCATATTTCGGCTTTCACTTGATTTACTGTTTTCTTGGCTCCTCCCTGGCATCTCAATCGTTTCCGCTGCTCCTGCTCCCTCCAGGCTCCCTCCTGGTGAATCAGCATCCTCAGTGTCCTCATCTCTATGTGGTTGTATCCTTCTCTCTGTTGGGACTCAGCTGCAGTGGTTCAGATGGTACCACGTCTGGCTTCTTTTCACTTGGACGGCCGTTCTTGTTGCTTTGGCCACCTCATAGGGTCCATCTCTCCTCGGTTGATCCCACTTCCTCCGGATCCCTCCAACGTGGACTAGATCTCCTGGTACCACTGAGAGAGGTCCTTCTGGTCCCCTTGGATCATCAGACGCAGAACCTCTCATCCTGGTTCAGGTTTCTGCCTACTTTCTGTGAAGCATTCATACTTAGAGACTTATGGCCTCTGTTCTAAGATTGCACCATACATCCTCTTACTTCCATCACTCATCACACAACAAACAGACATTCCAGCTGAAGCTGGCGAACCCCTCTCCTTCTGGTTTCCTAAACATAAGACTTGGAAAACAACAGACAAAACATAACAGCATTGACAATGTTATGTGTTATGCATAAATATATTCATGCAAACTGAAATCTGAGACCATGACAATTCCCACTCTCTCTTTACCTGACTCTATGCCTCCAGGATACTTTTCTGCTGGACTCCACAAAAATAAAAGCCCTAAAAAGCTTCCTCATGCTTCCACCCAGTCTTCCCCTTTCGGCCACAGGTTCTGAGAGGTGTTCCCAAATCATGTCATTTTTACTTAGTTTCCCATCTACTCCATTTCAACTGATAATCATGTGCATAACCTACAATTAACATTCTCTCTTCTTGAATTAATTCAACACTGTATATGCTTTCATATCAATCCCTTTAACATGTTTGTTTAGAGTATAATATCCTATTATCCATTCTCTTTCACATGATGTATTAAAAATAAAACAAGTAGCCTCCAAACTCAACCCAGTATGTCTATAGTGGAATCTAATCTCTCTCTCTTTCTCTCTCTGATTCCACATCCTCTGTCATGGTGTTTTCAAGCTCACCCATTATTCAGCTGGACCTTACTTCTCGTGAGACTTATGCACCCACCAAAGAGAGACATAAAGAACTTTACCACTGCAGTGTTGTAAGAAGTATACCACCAGCCTGGTGTATCTTGATGTACACTCAGTCTCCAGAATGCAGCCCAAGCCCTTCCATTTCTGGCTGTTTTTTCCTGAGGACATACACACTAACACATGGGTTATTTCCTGACAACATTAGCAAGATCACTAAATCTTAATTTTTAATAACAGCCCTATGTAACCATTCTGCCTCAAATACCTGGCCTCTTGCCACAGAAATATTCAATGATAGTCAAATGATGTTCCCTACATCAACTGCTGTACAATAACATGTAATCAGTCAAATGTCTTCCAGTTGGATTAATATCCAATCCTATCAAAACTAAGTAATAAGTTTCTTAAACTTTTGCTCTAGTGTTCAAAATGCCACCACTTATTCTTTTTACCATATCTTTAGATATGTGAATTGTTCTATTTACTTTTAGAATTGTCCCTATATTTTACACAGCCAGCTATCTTTCCTTTTCTGTGAATTATCTCTATTTTTATACATATTTCTAGAAATAACACCCCTTTACTACCATTACCTTCATTTATAAGTCCCCTAACCCATAACTGCCATTGTTTGATACATACTTAAAACATCCTTAAGTCAATTTATATATCATTTATATCAGTCCCTCCTCAGGAACATATACACAACCTTATGTTCCTCAAAACAAAAATAAATTGACCAAACGAGAAAAAGAGAAATAAAAAATAAAAATAAATAATAATAATAATAATAATAATAATAATAATAATTGCACATTTGCAATATTACCACTATTTGTAATGTAATGGAAAACGTCCATCCGTTTCATTCTATGCCAATGTTATTGTTGGTCTCTTTCTTCTTCATTCATGGGTATCTTCGCACAACAGACTACCTATTTATTCAATTGAACATTACATTTTATCATCCCAATTCCAATGACATTATAAAACGAAAGAAACAAAAAACCTTTAATCTAAAATTCTGTAAGTTCTGTCAACCTCCTTGTCTCAGGATTAGTTTCCAGAGCTTCCCTAAGCCTATTAACGTTAAACAGTTCTATATCCAAATAACTAAACAGTTATATTTTTTATTTTATACATTTTCCAACCCAATATTCATGATAACAATCCTTAGTGTTTACTTTAACTCAAATTTGACCTTATCTATTCAATACACAACATCCCTTTAATAATTAACATTTATACTAAACACTTTAAATACCAGTACTATCTATTTTCCCAATAGCCCTTTTGTCTCAGTTTCTCTCATGAGTGGCCTGATAATATTATACAGTTTGAATAGAGTCTAGTGTCTTAAACATTTTATAAGTATATCCCACCTGTTCCAACAATTTCTAGTAAAAGGTGATCAGTCTTTCACAAGAAATTCCTAGGATTCAGGGCATTTTGAGACCATTAATATGTTTCCACTCCCCCTTTCTTTAGGAGCAACTTAAATACATTTTTCAAAAACATGTTCATCCTTTTGCATACCCAATTTGAAACTGAATTGGAAAAAACCCTTCCAATATATCTACTAATGCATATTCATTCCCAGTACATGGTGTACTCACTAGTGAATCATAAGCCAATAATCGCAAAGGGACTGGACTCACTCATCCAGAACTCCATGTTTTAGCCTTATCCAGATATTTTTATTTTTAAAGCGGCTGACTTTAATTAACTGCTTTCCACAGTAATGCAGTCTCCAATGACATTGTTGACCAGAGAAGATTAAAAAACCCTTTTTTCCCCTTATTCTTTCTGGAAAAGAAAGTGTACATATTGTTAATATTACATTTACGTTACATTTAAGTCATTTAGCAGATGCTCTTATCCAGAGCGACTTACAAATTGGAAAGTTCATACATATTCATCCTGGTCCCCCCGTGGGAATTGAACACTCAACCCAGGCGTTTGTAAGCACCATGCTCTACCAACTGAGCCACACAGGTCCACTGCCCGTTCCGTTAAGATCTCTATCTAACGTCTTACTTTTACCTTTAGTTATTTATTTTGTCTATACTTTATTTTGATACCTTTTTAGTAATTTTACTATGGTCGCTTACTACTTTATCACATCAGTGTTTTTATCCTTGCTTATAACTTATTTTACTTCGATGTTTCTTAACTTCTTTCCCTCTGCCTAATAGCAGTTAACGACACCCTTCATCAACTCTACTCTGTCACAGGAGAGCTGCGCGCTCCCTCTCCTGGACGTTCTGCCTACATACACACACAACTTGTCTTTCCTTATTGACTTAATTCACTTCCACCTACATAAGCCTAGACTTCTACAATATGACGAGACTACTGTCTAATCGGATCAGCTTGTCTTCATATTCTATTCAACCCCCAATACTTATCTTTTCTTCTATTATTAGAGTAGTATTATGGCGTGACCTACTGAATTACCAAACCCTGGTAGCTAGACAGAGCGGTTTTTTATTCGCAGGATTTCTTTTGCATTTGAACGCCGCACAATCGGGCCAACGTTTTTCCTGCACCTACTACTTCACTCATACAGTCCTCCTTTCAGAGCGGAAACTATGAATATTTATTTAACTACTGATTTATGTTTTGACCGTATAAGTTACTTTTGCAGTTGAACGCCGCACAATCGGGCCAACGTTTTCCTACAACCTACTAATTTATGCTTTGACCGTATAAGTTACTTTTGCAGTTGAACGCCGCACAATCGGGCTAACGTTTTCCTACAACCTACTGTTTTATGCTTTGACTGTATAAGCTACTTTTGCAGTTGAACGCCGCACAATCGGGCTAACGTTTTCCTACAACCTACTGTTTTATGCTTTGACTGTATAAGCTACTTTTGCAGTTGAACGCCGCACAATCGGGCTAACGTTCTTCCTGCCTTCTAAATATTTCATCCGTTCAGTCCTTCTTTCAAAGCGGTAACCATGAAATATTAATTTAACTACTAAATATTCACCAACAGACCCTTCTGCCGCGCTGTGAATATCCCACCCAAGCAGACCTTTTCAAAAATGTTAACCAGCCATCTCAGCCAGATGCGCAAACAACCGCATCATTTAAGCTACACATTCGAACGGTCTGATCTGAACGAGCGCATGCATGCTCACTCTACATCTAACACAAGCAAAGTTCACAGCACCTATTCACTCAGTCTCTATACATGCGCATACATTTACATTTAATACCATTCCCCAAATTACACATACATGCAAATTCATTGAATTTAAAAGTTCTTTTGTATTTACTGGTTTCATTTTAGGAAATTTGAAAGAGAGACTTACGTGGCGCTCCTCTCGCTGAGACAGTATCTCTGGAGCAATCTTACACAAACATTTCAACTATTGTAAGAACTTGCTTACCGTCTAGTTGGGCGGCCACCTCTGTTTGTTTAGATTGTCCAAAGAACCCATCATCAGCCAAGAACGTCCCAGTCCCTATCAGCTCCTGGCAAGCTCGCCAATTATGTCGTGGAAAATCATTTTCAAATACAACGCTTACCAGAACTTTTAAAATCAAACATGCTCTTTATTACAACTGTACAGCCCACTGGCATGTCCCCGCGGAACACACCCCGCGGAACACACACTTTCTCAGAACTCCAGCTACTCTATTTATACACACAGTATTGTCCGTCCCCTATGAAGTCATTCACCACCATCTGCTTTCAATTTGTTTATAATAGTGGCTGGACCCTCTATCCCAGCGTGTCCAATTACCTCTAGGCGTCACTCTGTCTGACATGTATGTTTGTAATAGAATTGTCAGACCATATGTCTAGTGTCCAATTGCTTTTAGGCGCCACTCTGTCTGACATGTATGTCAGCACAATGGAGAATCTACAAGGGTCAGAGGGTCAGAACGTCCCTTAGTAGACCTCCATCACCACAGTCCCATGACCCATGTTAACATGTGGTTCGTTACTTTAATGTTCAGCTATCATTTATATTTATATGTTATCCATGTATCTTATGTTACCACTACACTACTACACCATCTGCTAATCTTTGGTTTCCTGTATTTACCAGAATGGCAAATGCACTCACATCTGCTCTCTTATACTACCTTCCAGTATACTCCTGTCTACTGTCTAACAGTGTGATATCTACCCACATATGTCACCTACTCCTACATAATCCACAACACCGACAGCATCATGGAACACAGGTAGTTTACTGCGGTCACTTATCATAGTCCACAACACCGACAGCATCATGGAACACAGGTAGTCTACTGCGGTCGTTCATCATAGTCCACAACACCGACAGCATCATGGAACACAGGTAGTTTACTGCGGTCGTTCATCATAGTCCACAACATCGACAGCATCATGGAACACAGGTAGTTTACTGCGGTCGTTCATCATAGTCCACAACACCGACAGCATCATGGAACACAGGTAGTTTACTGCGGTCGTTCGTCATAGTCCACAACACTGACAGCATCATGGAACACAGGTAGTTTACTGCGGTCGTTCGTCATAGAACACAGGTAGTTTACTGCGGTCGTTCGTCATACTCCACCACACAGACAGCATCATGGAACACAGGTAGTTTACTGCGGTCGTTCGTCATACTCCACCACACTGACAGCATCATGGAACACAGGTAGTTTACTGCGGTCGTTCGTCATACTCCACCACACAGACAGCATCATGGAACACAAGTAAATGTAAATGTAAATGTAGGTAGTTTGCTGCGGTCGTTCGTCATAGTCCACATTATTTACATTTACATTTAAGTCATTTAGCAGACGCTCTTATCCAGAGCGACTTACAAATTGGTGCATTCACCTTATGATATCCAGTGGAACAACCACTTTACAATAGTGCATCTAACTCTTTTAAGGGGGGAGGGTTAGAAGGATTACTTTATCCTATCCTAGGTATTCCTTAAAGAGGTGGGGTTTCAGGTGTCTCCGGAAGGTGGTGATTGACTCCGCTGACCTGGCGTCGTGAGGGAGTTTGTTCCACCATTGGGGTGCCAGAGCAGCGAACAGTTTTGACTGGGCTGAGCGGGAACTGTACTTCCTCAGAGGTAGGGAGGCGAGCAGGCCAGAGGTGGATGAACGCAGTGCCCTTGTTTGGGTGTAGGGCCTGATCAGAGCCTGAAGATACGGAGGTGCCGTTCCCCTCACAGCTCCGTAGGCAAGCACCATGGTCTTGTAGCGGATGCGAGCTTCAACTGGAAGCCAGTGGAGAGAGCGGAGGAGCGGGGTGACGTGAGAGAACTTGGGAAAGTTGAACACCAGACGGGCTGCGGCGTTCTGGATGAGTTGTAGGGGTTTAATGGCACAGGCAGGGAGCCCAGCCAACAGCGAGTTGCAGTAATCCAGACGGGAGATGACAGGTGCCTGGATTAGGACCTGCGCCGCTTCCTGCGTGAGGCAGGGTCGTACTCTGCGAATGTTGTAGAGCATGAACCTACAGGAACGGGTCACCGCCTTGATGTTAGTTGAGAACGACAGGGTGTTGTCCAGGATCACGCCAAGGTTCTTAGCACTCTGGGAGGAGGACACAATGGAGTTGTCAACCGTGATGGCGAGATCATGGAACGGGCAATCCTTCCCCGGGAGGAAGAGCAGCTCCGTCTTGCCGAGGTTCAGCTTGAGGTGGTGATCCGTCATCCACACTGATATGTCTGCCAGACATGCAGAGATGCGATTCACCACCTGGTTATCAGAGGGGGGAAAGGAGAAGATTAATTGTGTGTCGTCTGCATAGCAATGATAGGAGAGACCATGTGAGGATATGACAGAGCCAAGTGACTTGGTGTATAGCGAGAATAGGAGAGGGCCTAGAACAGAGCCCTGGGGGACACCAGTGGTGAGAGCACGTGGTGCGGAGACAGATTCTCGCCACGCCACCTGGTAGGAGCGACCTGTCAGGTAGGACGCAATCCAAGCGTGGGCCGCGCCGGAGATGCCCAGCTCGGAGAGGGTGGAGAGGAGGATCTGATGGTTCACAGTATCAAAGGCAGCCGATAGGTCTAGAAGGATGAGAGCAGAGGAGAGAGAGTTAGCTTTAGCAGTGCGGAGCGCCTCCGTGACACAGAGAAGAGCAGTCTCAGTTGAATGACTAGTCTTGAAACCTGACTGATTTGGATCAAGAAGGTCATTCTGAGAGAGATAGCAGGAGAGCTGGCCAAGGACGGCACGTTCAAGAGTTTTGGAGAGAAAAGAAAGAAGGGATACTGGTCTGTAGTTGTTGACATCGGAGGGATCGAGTGTAGGTTTTTTCAGAAGGGGTGCAACTCTCGCTCTCTTGAAGACGGAAGGGACGTAGCCAGCGGTCAAGGATGAGTTGATGAGCGAGGTGAGGTAAGGGAGAAGGTCTCCGGAAATGGTCTGGAGAAGAGAGGAGGGGATAGGGTCAAGCGGGCAGGTTGTTGGGCGGCCGGCCGTCACAAGACGCGAGATTTCATCTGGAGAGAGAGGGGAGAAAGAGGTCAAAGCACAGGGTAGGGCAGTGTGAGCAGAACCAGCGGTGTCATTTGACTTAGCAAACGAGGATCGGATGTCGTCGACCTTCTTTTCAAAATGGTTGACGAAGTCATCAGCAGAGAGGGAGGAGGGACATTATCATGGAACACAGGTAGTTTGCTGCGGTCGTTCATCATAGTCCACAACACAGACAGCATCATGGAACACAGGTAGTTTGCTGTAGTCGTTCGTCATACTCCACAACACAGACAGCATCATGGAACACAGGTAGTTTACTGCGGTCGTTCGTCATACTCCACAACACCGACAGCATCATGGAACACAGGTAGTTTACTGCGGTCGTTCGTCATACTCCACAACACCGACAGCATCATGGAACACAGGTAGTTTACTGCGGGTGTTCGTCATACTCCACAACACCGACAGCATCATGGAACACAGGTAGTTTACTGCGGTCGTTCGTCATACTCCACAACACCGACAGCATCATGGAACACAGGTAGTTTACTGCGGTCGTTCATCATAGTCCACAACACCGACAGCATCATGGAACACAGGTAGTTTACTGCGGTCGTTCATCATACTCCACAACACTGACAGCATCATGGAACACAGGTAGTTTACTGCGGTCGTTCATCATACTCCACAACACTGACAGCATCATGGAACACAGGTAGTTTACTGCGGTCGTTCATCATAGTCCACAACACCGACAGCATCATGGAACACAGGTAGTTTACTGCGGTCGTTCATCATACTCCACAACACTGACAGCATCATGGAACACAGGTAGTTTACTGCGGTCGTTCATCATACTCCACAACACTGACAGCATCATGGAACACAGGTAGTTTGCTGCGGTCGTTCATCATACTCCACAACACTGACAGCATCATGGAACACAGGTAGTTTACTGCGGTCGTTCATCATAGTCCACAACATCGACAGCATCATGGAACACAGGTAGTTTACTGCGGTCGTTCATCATAGTCCACAACACCGACAGCATCATGGAACACAGGTAGTTTACTGCGGTCGTTCGTCATAGTCCACAACACCGACAGCATCATGGAACACAGGTAGTTTACTGCGGTCACTTATCATAGTCCACAACACCGACAGCATCATGGAACACAGGTAGTTTACTGCGGTCGTTCATCATAGTCCACAACACCGACAGCATCATGGAACACAGGTAGTTTACTGCGGTCGTTCATCATAGTCCACAACATCGACAGCATCATGGAACACAGGTAGTTTACTGCGGTCGTTCATCATAGTCCACAACACCGACAGCATCATGGAACACAGGTAGTTTACTGCGGTCGTTCGTCATAGTCCACAACACTGACAGCATCATGGAACACAGGTAGTTTACTGCGGTCGTTCGTCATAGAACACAGGTAGTTTACTGCGGTCGTTCGTCATACTCCACCACACAGACAGCATCATGGAACACAGGTAGTTTACTGCGGTCGTTCGTCATACTCCACCACACTGACAGCATCATGGAACACAGGTAGTTTACTGCGGTCGTTCGTCATACTCCACCACACAGACAGCATCATGGAACACAAGTAAATGTAAATGTAAATGTAGGTAGTTTGCTGCGGTCGTTCGTCATAGTCCACATTATTTACATTTACATTTAAGTCATTTAGCAGACGCTCTTATCCAGAGCGACTTACAAATTGGTGCATTCACCTTATGATATCCAGTGGAACAACCACTTTACAATAGTGCATCTAACTCTTTTAAGGGGGGAGGGTTAGAAGGATTACTTTATCCTATCCTAGGTATTCCTTAAAGAGGTGGGGTTTCAGGTGTCTCCGGAAGGTGGTGATTGACTCCGCTGACCTGGCGTCGTGAGGGAGTTTGTTCCACCATTGGGGTGCCAGAGCAGCGAACAGTTTTGACTGGGCTGAGCGGGAACTGTACTTCCTCAGAGGTAGGGAGGCGAGCAGGCCAGAGGTGGATGAACGCAGTGCCCTTGTTTGGGTGTAGGGCCTGATCAGAGCCTGAAGATACGGAGGTGCCGTTCCCCTCACAGCTCCGTAGGCAAGCACCATGGTCTTGTAGCGGATGCGAGCTTCAACTGGAAGCCAGTGGAGAGAGCGGAGGAGCGGGGTGACGTGAGAGAACTTGGGAAAGTTGAACACCAGACGGGCTGCGGCGTTCTGGATGAGTTGTAGGGGTTTAATGGCACAGGCAGGGAGCCCAGCCAACAGCGAGTTGCAGTAATCCAGACGGGAGATGACAGGTGCCTGGATTAGGACCTGCGCCGCTTCCTGCGTGAGGCAGGGTCGTACTCTGCGAATGTTGTAGAGCATGAACCTACAGGAACGGGTCACCGCCTTGATGTTAGTTGAGAACGACAGGGTGTTGTCCAGGATCACGCCAAGGTTCTTAGCACTCTGGGAGGAGGACACAATGGAGTTGTCAACCGTGATGGCGAGATCATGGAACGGGCAATCCTTCCCCGGGAGGAAGAGCAGCTCCGTCTTGCCGAGGTTCAGCTTGAGGTGGTGATCCGTCATCCACACTGATATGTCTGCCAGACATGCAGAGATGCGATTCACCACCTGGTTATCAGAGGGGGGAAAGGAGAAGATTAATTGTGTGTCGTCTGCATAGCAATGATAGGAGAGACCATGTGAGGATATGACAGAGCCAAGTGACTTGGTGTATAGCGAGAATAGGAGAGGGCCTAGAACAGAGCCCTGGGGGACACCAGTGGTGAGAGCACGTGGTGCGGAGACAGATTCTCGCCACGCCACCTGGTAGGAGCGACCTGTCAGGTAGGACGCAATCCAAGCGTGGGCCGCGCCGGAGATGCCCAGCTCGGAGAGGGTGGAGAGGAGGATCTGATGGTTCACAGTATCAAAGGCAGCCGATAGGTCTAGAAGGATGAGAGCAGAGGAGAGAGAGTTAGCTTTAGCAGTGCGGAGCGCCTCCGTGACACAGAGAAGAGCAGTCTCAGTTGAATGACTAGTCTTGAAACCTGACTGATTTGGATCAAGAAGGTCATTCTGAGAGAGATAGCAGGAGAGCTGGCCAAGGACGGCACGTTCAAGAGTTTTGGAGAGAAAAGAAAGAAGGGATACTGGTCTGTAGTTGTTGACATCGGAGGGATCGAGTGTAGGTTTTTTCAGAAGGGGTGCAACTCTCGCTCTCTTGAAGACGGAAGGGACGTAGCCAGCGGTCAAGGATGAGTTGATGAGCGAGGTGAGGTAAGGGAGAAGGTCTCCGGAAATGGTCTGGAGAAGAGAGGAGGGGATAGGGTCAAGCGGGCAGGTTGTTGGGCGGCCGGCCGTCACAAGACGCGAGATTTCATCTGGAGAGAGAGGGGAGAAAGAGGTCAAAGCACAGGGTAGGGCAGTGTGAGCAGAACCAGCGGTGTCATTTGACTTAGCAAACGAGGATCGGATGTCGTCGACCTTCTTTTCAAAATGGTTGACGAAGTCATCAGCAGAGAGGGAGGAGGGACATTATCATGGAACACAGGTAGTTTGCTGCGGTCGTTCATCATAGTCCACAACACAGACAGCATCATGGAACACAGGTAGTTTGCTGTAGTCGTTCGTCATACTCCACAACACAGACAGCATCATGGAACACAGGTAGTTTACTGCGGTCGTTCGTCATACTCCACAACACCGACAGCATCATGGAACACAGGTAGTTTACTGCGGTCGTTCGTCATACTCCACAACACCGACAGCATCATGGAACACAGGTAGTTTACTGCGGGTGTTCGTCATACTCCACAACACCGACAGCATCATGGAACACAGGTAGTTTACTGCGGTCGTTCGTCATACTCCACAACACCGACAGCATCATGGAACACAGGTAGTTTACTGCGGTCGTTCATCATAGTCCACAACACCGACAGCATCATGGAACACAGGTAGTTTACTGCGGTCGTTCATCATACTCCACAACACTGACAGCATCATGGAACACAGGTAGTTTACTGCGGTCGTTCATCATACTCCACAACACTGACAGCATCATGGAACACAGGTAGTTTACTGCGGTCGTTCATCATAGTCCACAACACCGACAGCATCATGGAACACAGGTAGTTTACTGCGGTCGTTCATCATACTCCACAACACTGACAGCATCATGGAACACAGGTAGTTTACTGCGGTCGTTCATCATACTCCACAACACTGACAGCATCATGGAACACAGGTAGTTTGCTGCGGTCGTTCATCATACTCCACAACACTGACAGCATCATGGAACACAGGTAGTTTACTGCGGTCGTTCATCATAGTCCACAACATCGACAGCATCATGGAACACAGGTAGTTTACTGCGGTCGTTCATCATAGTCCACAACACCGACAGCATCATGGAACACAGGTAGTTTACTGCGGTCGTTCGTCATAGTCCACAACACCGACAGCATCATGGAACACAGGTAGTTTACTGCGGTCACTTATCATAGTCCACAACACCGACAGCATCATGGAACACAGGTAGTTTACTGCGGTCGTTCATCATAGTCCACAACACCGACAGCATCATGGAACACAGGTAGTTTACTGCGGTCGTTCATCATAGTCCACAACATCGACAGCATCATGGAACACAGGTAGTTTACTGCGGTCGTTCATCATACTCCACAACACTGACAGCATCATGGAACACAGGTAGTTTACTGCGGTCGTTCATCATAGTCCACAACATCGACAGCATCATGGAACACAGGTAGTTTACTGCGGTCGTTCATCATAGTCCACAACACCGACAGCATCATGGAACACAGGTAGTTTACTGCGGTCGTTCGTCATAGTCCACAACACCGACAGCATCATGGAACACAGGTAGTTTACTGCGGTCACTTATCATAGTCCACAACACCGACAGCATCATGGAACACAGGTAGTTTACTGCGGTCGTTCATCATAGTCCACAACACCGACAGCATCATGGAACACAGGTAGTTTACTGCGGTCGTTCATCATAGTCCACAACATCGACAGCATCATGGAACACAGGTAGTTTACTGCGGTCGTTCATCATAGTCCACAACACCGACAGCATCATGGAACACAGGTAGTTTACTGCGGTCGTTCGTCATAGTCCACAACACTGACAGCATCATGGAACACAGGTAGTTTACTGCGGTCGTTCGTCATAGAACACAGGTAGTTTACTGCGGTCGTTCGTCATACTCCACCACACAGACAGCATCATGGAACACAGGTAGTTTACTGCGGTCGTTCGTCATACTCCACCACACTGACAGCATCATGGAACACAGGTAGTTTACTGCGGTCGTTCGTCATAGTCCACCACACAGACAGCATCATGGAACACAGGTAGTTTACTGCGGTCACTTATCATACTCAACATTTGTAATGGCATATTCATAAAATTGTTATTAGGTGTTTTACCAAAGGTTTACATTTAAAAAAAAATAATTATACAATTATTTTTCTAACATTCTATACAATTGTATTTTTGTAAAACAATATTCTGTGTGTCCTGCGGAGGAGACGTCTGTCTGGTGACTCTGTGTACTGACGTCTGTCTGGTGACTCTGTGTACTGACGTCTGTCTGGTGACTCTGTGTCCTGACGTCTGTCTGGTGACTCTGTGTACAGACGTCTGTCTGGTGACTCTGTGTACTGACGTCTGTCTGGTGACTCTGTGTACTGACGTCTGTCTGGTGACTCTGTGTACTGACGTCTGTCTGGTGACTCTGTGTACTGACGTCTGTCTGGTGACTCTGTGTACTGACGTCTGTCTGGTGACTCTGTGTCCTGACGTCTGTCTGGTGACTCTGTGTACTGACGTCTGTCTGGTGACTCTGTGTACTGACGTCTGTCTGGTGACTCTGTGTACTGACGTCTGTCTGGTGACTCTGTGTACTGACGTCTGTCTGGTGACTCTGTGTACTGACGTCTGTCTGGTGACTCTGTGTACTGATGTCTGTCTGGTGACTCTGTGTCCTGCGTAGTAGACGTCAGTCTGTCTGGTGACTCTGTGTACTGACGTCTGTCTGGTGACTCTGTGTACTGACGTCTGTCTGGTGACTCTGTGTACTGACGTCTGTCTGGTGACTCTGTGTACTGACGTCTGTCTGGTGACTCTGCGTACTGACGTCTGTCTGGTGACTCTGCGTACTGACGTCTGTCTGGTGACTCTGTGTACTGACGTCTGTCTGGTGACTCTGCGTACTGACGTCTGTCTGGTGACTCTGTGTACTGCGGAGTAGACGCCTGTCTGGTGACTCTGTGTACTGACGTCTGTCTGGTGACTCTGTGTACTGACGTCTGTCTGGTGACTCTGTGTACTGCGGAGTAGACGTCTGTCTGGTGACTCTGTGGTGTTCTTCATCTCCAGGTGGTTGGTAGGAACTTCATCCTCTTCATCATCTTCGGCAGCCTGCAGGAGATGCACAACAAACCAGTGGTCTTCTTTGTCTTCTACCTCTGGAGCGCTATAGAGATCTTTAGGTGGGTATAGAGATGTTTAGGTGGTATAGAGATGTTTAGGTGGGTATAGAGATGTTTAGGTGCTATAGAGATGTTTAGGGGGTATAGAGATGTTTAGGTGCTATAGAGATGTTTAGGGGGTATAGAGATGTTTAGGTGCTATAGAGATGTTTAGGGGGTATAGAGATGTTTAGGTGGTATAGAGATGTTTAGGTGGGTATAGAGATGTTTAGGTGGTATAGAGATGTTTAGGTGCTATAGAGATGTTTAGGTGGGTATAGAGATCTTTAGGTGGTATAGAGATGTTTAGGTGGGTATATACTGTCTTCTACCTCTGGAGTGGTAATAGAGATGTTTAGGTGGGTATAGAGATGTTTAGGTGGTATAGAGATGTTTAGGGGGTATAGAGATGTTTAGGTGGGTATAGAGATGTTTAGGTGCTATAGAGATGTTTAGGTGGTATAGAGATGTTTAGGTGGGTATAGAGATGTTTAGGTGGTATAGAGATGTTTAGGTGGGTATAGAGATGTTTAGGTGCTATAGAGATGTTTAGGTGGTATAGAGATGTTTAGGTGGGTATAGAGATGTTTAGGTGGTATAGAGATGTTTAGGTGGGTATAGAGATGTTTAGGTGGTAGAGATGTTTAGGTGGTATAGAGATGTTTAGGTGCTATAGAGATGTTTAGGGGGTATAGAGATGTTTAGGTGGTATAGAGATGTTTAGGTGGTATAGAGATGTTTAGGTGCTATAGAGATGTTTAGGGGGTATAGAGATGTTTAGGTGGTATAGAGATGTTTAGGTGGGTATAGAGATGTTTAGGTGCTATAGAGATGTTTAGGTGGTATAGAGATGTTTAGGGGGGTATAGAGATGTTTAGGTGGTAGAGATGTTTAGGTGGTATAGAGATGTTTAGGTGCTATAGAGATGTTTAGGGGGTATAGAGATGTTTAGGTGGGTATAGAGATGTTTAGGTGGTATAGAGATGTTTAGGTGCTATAGAGATGTTTAGGGGGTATAGAGATGTTTAGGTGGTATAGAGATGTTTAGGTGCTATAGAGATGTTTAGGTGCTATAGAGATGTTTAGGTGGGTATAGAGATGTTTAGGTGGTATAGAGATGTTTAGGTGGTATAGAGATGTTTAGGTGGTATAGAGATGTTTAGGTGGGTATAGAGATGTTTAGGTGGTATAGAGATGTTTAGGGGGTATAGAGATGTTTAGGTGGTATAGAGATGTTTAGGGGGTATAGAGATGTTTAGGGGGTATAGAGATGTTTAGGTGCTATAGAGATGTTTAGGTGCTATAGAGATGTTTAGGTGCTATAGAGATGTTTAGGTGCTATAGAGATGTTTAGGTGGTATAGAGATGTTTAGGTGGTATAGAGATGTTTAGGTGGGTATAGAGATGTTTAGGTGGGTATAGAGATGTTTAGGTGGGTATAGAGATGTTTAGGTGGTATAGAGATGTTTAGGTGGGTATAGAGATGTTTAGGTGGGTATAGAGATGTTTAGGTGGTATAGAGATGTTTAGGTGGGTATAGAGATGTTTAGGTGGTATAGAGATGTTTAGGTGGGTATAGAGATGTTTAGGTGGTATAGAGATGTTTAGGTGGTATAGAGATGTTTAGGTGGGTATAGAGATGTTTAGGTGGGTATAGAGATGTTTAGGTGGGTATAGAGATGTTTAGGTGGTATAGAGATGTTTAGGTGGTATAGAGATGTTTAGGGGGTATAGAGATGTTTAGGTGGTATAGAGATGTTTAGGTGCTATAGAGATGTTTAGGTGCTATAGAGATGTTTAGGTGCTATAGAGATCTTTAGGTGGGTATAGAGATGTTTAGGTGGGTATAGAGATGTTTAGGGGGTATAGAGATGTTTAGGTGGTATAGAGATGTTTAGGTGCTATAGAGATCTTTAGGTGGTATAGAGATGTTTAGGTGCTATAGAGATGTTTAGGTGGTATAGAGATGTTTAGGTGCTATAGAGATCTTTAGGTGGGTATAGAGATGTTTAGGTGGTATAGAGATGTTTAGGTGCTATAGAGATCTTTAGGTGGTATAGAGATGTTTAGGTGGTATAGAGATGTTTAGGTGCTATAGAGATGTTTAGGTGCTATAGAGATGTTTAGGTGCTATAGAGATCTTTAGGTGGGTATAGAGATGTTTAGGTGCTATAGAGATCTTTAGGTGCTATAGAGATGTTTAGGTGGGTATAGAGATGTTTAGGTGGTATAGAGATGTTTAGGTGGGTATAGAGATCTTTAGGTGGGTATAGAGATGTTTAGGTGGGTATAGAGATGTTTAGGTGCTATAGAGATCTTTAGGTGGGTATAGAGATGTTTAGGTGGTATAGAGATGTTTAGGTGGTATAGAGACGTTTAGGTGGTATAGAGATGTTTAGGTGGGTATAGAGATGTTTAGGTGGGTATAGAGATGTTTAGGTGGGTATAGAGATGTTTAGGTGCTATAGAGATGTTTAGGTGGTATAGAGATCTTTAGGTGGGTATATACTGTCTTCTACCTCTGGAGTGGTATAGAGATCTTTAGGTGGGTATATACTGTCTTCTACCTCTGGAGCGCTATAGAGATCTTTAGGTGGGTATAGAGATCTTTAGGTGGGTATAGAGACGTTTAGGTGGTATTATAAGTCTACTGTACATAAAGGGGTCATTCATGCTGTCTGTGTGTGTGTTGTATGGCTGTGGAAGCAAAATGGCCGATCATTAAGAAGCTTCCTCAGCATCATTACTCGTGTAAGATCATGATATTGTTATCTGTCCAGTTTCCTGTGTAGATGTTAGCCTCTTGGTTTACTTTATGTCTTCAGATCTGTCCAGTTTCCTCTGTAGATGTTAGCCTCTTGGTTTACTTTATGTCTTCAGATCTGTCCAGTTTCCTGTGTAGATGTTAGCCTCTTGGTTTACTTTATGTCTTCAGATCTGTCCAGTTTCCTGTGTAGATGTTAGCCTCTTGGTTTACTTTATGTCTTCAGATCTGTCCAGTTTCCTGTGTAGATGTTAACCTCTTGGTTTACTTTATGTCTTCAGATCTGTCCAGTTTCCTGTGTAGATGTTAGCCTCTTGGTTTACTTTTATCGTCTTTCAGATCTGTCGTCTCGAGAGTTTCCTGTGTAGATGTTAGCCTCTTTCATACCACAACACTGACATAGATCTCTGTGTGTAGCTCACGAATACCAGCAGAGAAAATGAATGGTTTACTTTATGTCTTCAGATCTGTCCGGTTTCCTCTGTAGATGTTAGCCTCTTGGTTTACTTTATGTCTTCAGATCTGTCCGGTTTCCTCTGTAGATGTTAGCCTCTTGGTTTACTTTATGTCTTCAGATCGGTCCGGTTTCCTCTGTAGATGTTAGCCTCTTGGTTTACTTTATGTCTTCAGATCTGTCCAGTTTCCTGTGTAGATGTTAGCCTCTTTCATACCACAACACTGACATAGATCTCTGTGTGTAGCTCACGAATACCAGCAGAGAAAATGTATGGTTTACTTTATGTCTTCAGATCTGTCTGGTTTCCTCTGTAGATGTTAGCCTCTTGGTTTACTTTATGTCTTCAGATCTGTCCAGTTTCCTGTGTAGATGTTAGCCTCTTGGTTTACTTTATGTCTTCAGATCTGTCCGGTTTCCTCTGTAGATGTTAGCCTCTTGGTTTACTTTATGTCTTCAGATCTGTCCAGTTTCCTCTGTAGATGTTAGCCTCTTGGTTTACTTTATGTCTTCAGATCTGTCCAGTTTCCTCTGTAGATGTTAGCCTCTTGGTTTACTTTATGTCTTCAGATCTGTCCAGTTTCCTCTGTAGATGTTAGCCTCTTGGTTTACTTTATGTCTTCAGATCTGTCCAGTTTCCTCTGTAGATGTTAGCCTCTTGGTTTACTTTATGTCTTCAGATCTGTCCAGTTTCCTCTGTAGATGTTAGCCTCTTGGTTTACTTCATGTCTTCAGATCTGTTCAGTTTCCTCTGTAGATGTTAGCCTCTTGGTTTACTTAATGTCTTCAGATCTGTCCAGTTTCCTCTGTAGATGTTAGCCTCTTGGTTTACTTTATGTCTTCAGATCTGTCCAGTTTCCTCTGTAGATGTTAGCCTCTTGGTTTACTTTATGTCTTCAGATCTGTCCAGTTTCCTCTGTAGATGTTAGCCTCTTGGTTTACTTTATGTCTTCAGATCTGTAGATGTTAGCCTCTTGGTTTACTTTATGTCTTCAGAAGGCTTCTGAACTAGAGATGCTATTTATTCCAATGAAAGTCCATTCCTCCCCCCCAGGTATCCATTCTACATGCTGGGTTGTATCGACACAGAGTGGAAGACCATCACCTGGCTGAGGTACACTGTCTGGATACCCCTGTACCCTCTTGGGGTGCTGGCTGAAGGTGAGTTAGTTTATAGGGACACCGTCGGGATAGACAGGGACACTGTCGGGATAGTCGTGTACCTTCTGGGGGTGCGTTAGTTTATAGGGACACTGTCGGGATAGTCCTGTACCTTCTGGGGGTGCGTTAGTTTATAGGGACACTGTTGGGATAGACAGGGACACTGTTGGGATAGACAGGGACACTGTCGGGATAGTCGTGTACCTTCTGGGGGTGCGTTAGTTTATAGGGACACTGTCGGGATAGTCCTGTACCTTCTGGGGGTGCGTTAGTTTATAAGGGACACTGTCGGGATAGACAGGGACACTGTCGGGATAGACAGGGACACCGTCGGGATAGTACTGTACCTTCTGGGGGTGCGTTAGTTTATAGGGACACTGTCAGGATAGTCCTGTACCTTCTGGGGGTGCGTTAGTTTATAGGGACACCGTCGGGATAGTCCTGTACCTTCTGGGGGTGCGTTAGTTTATAGGGACACCGTCGGGATAGTCCTGTACCTTCTGGGGGTGCGTTAGTTTATAGGGACACCGTCGGGATAGACAGGGACACTGTCCGGATAGTCCTAGACCTTCTGGGGTTGCGTTAGTTTATAGGGACACTGTTGGGATAGACAGGGACACTGTCGGGATAGTCCTAGACCTTCTGGGGGTGCGTTAGTTTATAGGGACACCGTCGGGATAGTCCTAGACCTTCTGGGGTTGCGTTAGTTTATAGGGACACCGTCGGGATAGTCCTAGACCTTCTGGGGGTGCGTTAGTTTATAGGGACACCGTCGGGATAGTCCTAGACCTTCTGGGGGTGCGTTAGTTTATAGGGACACCGTCGGGATAGTCCTAGACCTTCTGGGGTTGCGTTAGTTTATAGGGACACCGTCGGGATAGTCCTAGACCTTCTGGGGGTGCGTTAGTTTATAGGGACACCGTCGGGATAGTCCTAGACCTTCTGGGGGTGCGTTAGTTTATAGGGACACCGTCGGGATAGTCCTGTACCCTCTGGGGTTGCGTTAGTTTATAGGGACACCGTCGGGATAGTCCTAGACCTTCTGGGGGTGCGTTAGTTTATAGGGACACTGTCGGGATAGTCCTAGACCTTCTGGGGGTGCGTTAGTTTATAGGGACACCGTCGGGATAGACAGGGACACCGTTGGGATAGTCCTAGACCTTCTGGGGTTGCTGGCTGAAGGTGAGTTAGTTTACAGGTGTATGTACCTCAACAGTTCTCTCTCCCCCTCTACCTCTCCAGTGGTCCAATCCATTTACTCAACAGTTCTCTCTCTCTCCCCCTCTCCAGCGGTTGCAGTGGTCCAGTCCATCTCAGTGTTTGACCAGAGCAGACTGTTCAGTATCCCTCTACCTGAGGCCCTGGGCTCATCTGTCAGCTTCTCCTGTGTCCTCTATATCTATCTACCTCTCATGGTCATCGGTGAGTTGTCAATCATAGTCATGAAAAATGTATCCTAATGTTTAAGAACAATCTACATATTTCTCTTGTACGGTGGAGTTGTGGGGTAATTACTATTTCTGACAACATTGAGGTGTCCATCTTTAAAGGCTGTGTACATGTAACAACATAGGCCACACCCTCATATATAAAGATGGATGCCTCATAGGCCACACCCTCATATATAAAGATGGATGCCTCATAGGCCACACCCTCATATATAAAGATGGACGCCTCAGGTCCCACCCTCATATATAAAGATGGACGCCTCATAGGCCCCACCCTCATATATAAACATGGACGCCTCATAGGCCACACCCTCATATATAAACATGGACGCCTCATAGGCCACACCCTCATATATAAAGATGGATGCCTCAGGCCCCACCCTCATATATAAAGATGGATGCCTCATAGGCCACACCCTCATATATAAAGATGGACACCTCATAGGCCACACCCTCATATATAAAGATGGACACCTCATAGGCCACACCCTCATATATAAAGATGGACGCCACACCCTCATAAAGATGGATGCCTCAGGCCCCACCCTCATATATAAAGATGGACGCCTCATAGGCCACACCCTCATATATA
Organism: Salvelinus alpinus; assembly: GCF_045679555.1. Lineage (NCBI taxonomy): Eukaryota > Metazoa > Chordata > Actinopteri > Salmoniformes > Salmonidae > Salvelinus > Salvelinus alpinus. The sequence continues at coordinate 3,247,444 of NC_092091.1, forward strand.
AAGATGGATGCCTCAGGCCACACCCTCATATATAAAGATGGATGCCTCATAGGCCACACCCTCATATATAAAGATGGATGCCTCAGGCATAAACTGTTCATTGACTTAACAATATCGTCTGGTTTGTTGCAGGGCTTCTCATCAATTCCCGCCACCTGTACAAACAGAGGAGGAAGAGGTTCCGGACCAAGAAGAAGAAATCTAACTGACCTCCATCTTTTCTCAAAATACACCTCTGCTGCCTGTCTGGTGACATCTCATCTAGGGTGGCGAAATTCCATTCAACATTTCCAGAAATCCCAGTTAGAAAAACCTTGGAATTTTGCAACCCTCGTCTTGTATTTTCTGTTGTAGTTGATAATAGCAGTATGATGTTTTCCTGCTAACAAAACGTCCTCGGGGTAAATCGCATAAGATTTATGTTTTGTCATGTCAATTAATATGCTGAATAAAAAAATTAGCAGTTCCACTTCCTGGGTAAATTGTGTAAGATTAATAAAATACTCATCGTTCACACGACGATTGGAGAGAAAAAAAAGAAACATTTTTTAATCATTTATTCATTAGGAAAGTTATAAAAACGATATGTACAAAACAGGTCAAAAACACATGTGAAGCCATAGGCCTTAGCTTTGAGTTAACAGTTGGTGTGCCATTCTAATAGTCCCAAACGGCACCCTACTCCCTATATAGTGCACTACTTTAGACCAGAGCCCTATGGCACCTTGTTCCCTATATAGTGCACTTATTTTAGACCAGGGCCTATGGGAATATGTCCCCCAGTATCTGGGCTTTAGTGATCGACGGGTCTCCTCAGATTCAAACTGCCATTAGACAACTCTGCAAGAAGTTTGTCAAAATACAGCCGTTACTCAACAGACTACAGTATGTCGTTTTTCATTATTTCTAAATGCAAACGGAAGGGGGGGGGGGAATAGCCTCTTCGGTACCTCCAATGTATTGAGCTGTTGTAGACTTCTGATTTGGACGCGAGTGAATATTGGCTTTTTCTCCTGGTTGCTTGTATGTTTTTATTTCGATATTTTCTGGAATTACATTTCCGTCCGTAACGGGGGTAAAAGAAGATAGTTACTCACTAAATATGGAGTTTCACTGAGCATCTAACGTCTTTTTTTTTTACAACGCTGTCATGGCAGTTTGAATCGGGAGTTTCCGGGGGGGGGCGTTAGAGAGGAGACAGGTCAACATCTCTAAAGCCCAGATACTGGGACTAGGATGCCATTTCAGAAGCTCTCTCTACATGCCAGCTCCTCCCCCAGAGAAGTCGGTGTGCATAGGGTTGATGTTCTGGTCGAAGGCAGCGTACTGGGAGTCTCCTGTGGAGGCTAGTTTCAGCTGCTTGGCAGCGTGTGATAGCTGGAAGGCTGCGTCAGGGTGAGCTGTGTCCGGCAGCAGGGTACACTCCCTCTCTAACAGCTCTGCAACTCCCTTCAGCAGCTCCCAGAAACCAAACGCCAGCGCAGCCTTGCGTAGACGGTTCAGCTCCTGGTGGGCAGATAGAGACACAACAACTAAATAAATACCAAGTACAGTTGAAGTCGGAAGTTTACATACACTTAGGTTGGAGTCATTAAAACTCATTTTTCAACCACTCCACACATTTCTTGTTAACAAACTATAGTTTTGGCAAGTTGGTTAGGACATCTACTTTGTGCATGACACACGTAATTTTTCCAACAATTGTTTACAGATTATTTCACTTATAATTCACTGTATCACAATTCCAGTGGGTCAGAAGTTTACATACACTAAGTTGACTGTGCCTTTAAACAGCTTGGAAAATTCCAGAAAATGATGTCATGGCTTTAGAAGCTGCTGATTGACATCATTTGAATCAATTGGAGGTGTGGATGTATTTCAAGGCCTACCATCAAACTCAGTGCCTCTTTGCTTGACATCATGGTGAAAATCAAAAGAAATCAGCGAAGACCTCAGGAAAAAATTGTAGACCTCCGCAAGTCTGGTTCATCCTTGGGAGCAATTTCCAAACGCCTGAAGGGAGCAATTTCCAAACGCCTGAAGGTACCACATTCATCTGTACAAACAATAGGCACAAAAGTATCTATATCCACAGTAAAACGAGTCCTATATCGACATAAGCTGAAAGGCCGCTCAGCAAGGAAGAAGTCACTGCTCCAAAACCGCCATAAAAAAGCCAGACTACGGTTTGCAACTGCACATGGGGACAAAGATCATACTTTTTGGATTACTGTCTTCTGGTCTGATGAAACAAAAATCGAACTATTTGGCCATAATGACCATCGTTATGTTTAGAGGAAAAAGGGGAGCCGAAGAACACCATCCCAACCGTGAAGCACAGTTGCTTTGTGGGGGTGCTTTTCTGCAGGAGGGACTGGTTCACGTCACAAAATAGATGGCATCATGAGGCAGGAAAATGATGTGGATATATTGAAGCAACATCTCAAGACATCAGTCAGGAAGTTAAAGCTTGGTCGCAAATGGGTCTTCCAAATGGACAATGACCCCAAGCATACTTCCAAAGTTGTGGCAAAATGGCTTCAGGACAACAAAGTCAAGGTATTGGAGTAGCCATCACAAAGCCCTGACCTCAATCCTATAGAACATTTGAGGGCAGAACTGAAAAAGCGTGTGCGAGCAAGGAGGCCTACAAACCTGACTCTGTTACACCAGCTCTGTCAGGAGGAATGGGCCAAAATTCACCCAACTTATTGTGGGAAGCTTGTGGAAGGCTCCCGAAACATTTGACCCAAGTTAAACAATTTAAAGGCAATGCTACCAAATACTAATTGAGTGTATGTAAACTTCTGACCCACTGGGAATGTGATGAAAGAAATAAAAGCTGAAATAAATCATTCTCTCTACTATTATTCTGACATTTCACATTCTTAAAATAAATTGGTGATCCTAACTGACCTAAGACAGGGAATTTTTACTAGGATTAAATATCAGGAATTGTGAAAAACAGTTTAAATGTATTTGGCTAAGGTGTATGTAAACCTCCGATTTCAACTGTATATTTACAGACCCAGAATGTGACTTGGTGAATTGGTGCTGCTAGCAATAGACAACATATAGGAGAGAATACAGAGGAATTTACACCCATTATAGAATGAATAGATCAGTTTACATCCATTATAGAATGAATAGATCAGTTTACATCCATTATAGAATGAATAGATCAGTTTACATCCATTATAGAATGAATAGATCAGAGTTTACATCCATTATAGAATGAATAGATCAGAGTTTACATCCATTATAGAATGAATAGATCAGTTTACATCCATTATAGAATGAATAGATCAGAGTTTACCTCCATTATAGAATGAATAGATCAGTTTACATCCATTATAGAATGAATAGATCAGTTTACATCCATTATAGAATGAATAGATCAGTTTACACCCATTATAGATCAGTTTACATCCATTATAGAGTGAACGAGGCGGCAGGCGGTCAGAACGAGACGGCAGGCGGTCAGAACGAGACGGCAGGCGGTCAGAACGAGACGACAGGCGGTCAGAACGAGACGACAGGCGGTCAGAACGAGACGGCAGGGAGAAGAACCAGGATTGTGTTCATTAGGGCACAACATCAAAACGTTGTAAAATGTTTTACAACTGAAAATGAAATGAATCTACCTCCATGTTTGCGACCATTTTATGCCTACTGAACATGACCCAGGTTTAATCAGGAAAACAAAATGATCCATCCCAGAACTTTCTCACTGGTGAATATTTCCTTGTATGTTTGTTTGTTTGTTTGTTTGTGTCTCAGACAGCGACTACCTTGTAGAAGGTCTGGGTCTTCTCTGGCAGTTTCCTGGCGTTCCTCAGGATCTTCTGCACATCAGTCTGTTGATTGGTTGACACACAGGAAGTCAAACACCTCTCAACCAATCAACATAATCCTTACAGTGAGGCCTTAACACATCTCCAATCATGGTCTTTCATAATTCCACTCGGTTATCAGGAGCCCGTTATCTGTACCTGCAGTCCACTAGCTTCTATTTCCACAGCCCGTTATCTGTACCTGCAGTTTGCTAGCTTCTATTACCACAGCCCGTTATCTGTACCTGCAGTTTGCTAGCTTCTATTACCACAGCCCGTTATCTGTACCTGCAGTTTGCTAGCTTCTATTACCACAGCCCGTTATCTGTACCTGCAGTTTGCTAGCTTCTATTACCACAGCCCGTTATCTGTACCTGCAGTTTGCTAGCTTCTATTACCACAGCCCGTTATCTGTACCTGCAGTTTGCTAGCTTCTATTACCACAGCCCGTTATCTGTATCTGCAGTTTGCTAGCTTCTATTTCTACAGTCCGTTATCTGTACCTGCAGTTTGCTAGCTTCTATTTCTACAACCCGTTATCTGTATCTGCAGTTTGCTAGCTTCTATTACCACAGCCCGTTATCTGTACCTGCAGTCCACTAGCTTCTACTACCACAGCCCGTTATCTGTACCTGCAGTCCACTAGCTTCTATTACCACAGCCCGTTATCTGTATCTGCAGTTCGCTAGCTTCTATTTCCACAGCCCGTTATCTGTATCTGCAGTCCACTAGCTTCTATCTGTACCTGCAGTTTGCTAGCTTCTATTTCTACAGCCCGTTATCTGTACCTGTAGTCCCCTAGCTTCTATTTCTACAACCCGTTATCTGTACCTGCAGTCCACTAGCTTTTATTTCTACAACCCGTTATCTGTATCTGCAGTCCGCTAGCTTCTATTTCTACAACCCGTTATCTGTACCTGCAGTCCACTAGCTTCTATTACCACAGCCCGTTATCTGTACCTGCAGTCCACTAGCTTCTATTTCCACAGCCCGTTATCTGTATCTGCAGTTCGCTAGCTTCTATTTCCACAGCCCGTTATCTGTATCTGCAGTCCACTAGCTTCTATCTGTACCTGCAGTTTGCTAGCTTCTATTTCTACAGCCCGTTATCTGTACCTGTAGTCCCCTAGCTTCTATTTCTACAACCCGTTATCTGTACCTGCAGTCCGCTAGCTTCTATTTCTACAACCCGTTATCTGTACCTGCAGTTCGCTAGCTTCTATTACCACAGCCCGTTATCTGTACCTGCAGTTCGCTAGCTTCTATTTCCACAGCCCGTTATCTGTATCTGCAGTCCGCTAGCTTCTATTTCCACAGCCCGTTATCTGTATCTGCAGTCCACTAGCTTCTATCTGTACCTGCAGTTTGCTAGCTTCTATTTCTACAGCCCGTTATCTGTACCTGTAGTCCCCTAGCTTCTATTTCTACAACCCGTTATCTGTACCTGCAGTCCGCTAGCTTCTATTTCTACAACCCGTAATCTGTACCTGCAGTTCGCTAGCTTCTATTACCACAGCCCGTTATCTGTATCTGCAGTCCGCTAGCTTCTATTTCCACAACCCGTTATCTGTACCTGCAGTCCGCTAGCTTTGATCCAGACAGTGACGTTCTGAGCGTAGCTGCGTTTGATCTTAGGCTGCAGAGGGAAAGGACTCTTACTGTCATCCTCCCCGTACGGGTTCTCAGCTGCATCTGAAAGAGAGAGGTATGGGTAAAGTCAGAAAAACAAGCTTCCATTGTCAGGTAGGTGGGGGGGGGGTAATTAACCTAGCTGAGACACCTTGCCCAGCCAGGGTAAAGGAACTCTGAACAGGTAGAGGGGGGGGGGGGGGGTAGTTACCTGATATAGGTCCTAGCTGAGACACCTTGCCCAGCCAGGGTAAAGGAACTCTGAACAGGTAGGGGGGGGGGGGTAGTTACCTGATATAGGTCCTAGCTGAGACACCTTGCCCAGCCAGGGTAAAGGAACTCTGGACAGGTAGGGGGGGGGGGGGGGGGGGTAGTTACCTGATATAGGTCCTAGCTGAGACACCTTGCCCAGCCAGGGTAAAGGAACTCTGGACAGGTAGGGGGGGGGGGGGGGGTAGTTACCTGATATAGGTCCTAGCTGAGACACCTTGTCCAGCCAGGGTAAAGGAACTCTGGACAGGTAGGGGGGGGGGGGGGGGGTAGTTACCTGATATAGGTCCTAGCTGAGACACCTTGCCCAGCCAGGGTAAAGGAACTCTGAACAGGTAGGGGGGGGGGGGGGGTAGTTACCTGATATAGGTCCTAGCTGAGACACCTTGTCCAGCCAGGGTAAAGGAACTCTGTACAGGTAGGGGGGGGGGGGAGGTAGTTACCTGATATAGGTCCTAGCTGAGACACCTTGCCCAGCCAGGGTAAAGGAACTCTGAACAGGTAGGGGGGGGGGGGGGTAGTTACCTGATATAGGTCCTAGCTGAGACACCTTGCCCAGCCAGGGTAAAGGAACTCTGGACAGGTAGGGGGGGGGGGGGGGTAGTTACCTGATATAGGTCCTAGCTGAGACACCTTGCCCAGCCAGGGTAAAGGAACTCTGAACAGGTAGGGGGGGGGGGGGGGGTAGTTACCTGATATAGGTCCTAGCTGAGACACCTTGCCCAGCCAGGGTAAAGGAACTCTGAACAGGTAGGGGGGGGGGGGGGGTAGTTACCTGATATAGGTCCTAGCTGAGACACCTTGCCCAGCCAGGGTAAAGGAACTCTGGACAGGTAGGGGGGGGGGGGTAGTTACCTGATATAGGTCCTAGCTGAGACACCTTGCCCAGCCAGGGTAAAGGAACTCTGAACAGGTACGGGGGGGGTAGTTACCTGATATAGGTCCTAGCTGAGACACCTTGCCCAGCCAGGGTAAAGGAAATCTGGACAGGTAGGGGGGGGGGGTAGTTACCTGATATACAGTGGGGAGAACAAGTATTTGATACACTGCCGATTTTGCAAGTTTTCCTACTTACAAAGCATGTAGAGGTCTGTCATTTTTATCATAGGTACACTTCAACTGAGAGACGGAATCTAAAACAAAAATCCAGAAAATCACATTGTATGATTTTTAAGTAAATAATTTGCATTTTATTGCATGACATAAGTATTTGATCACCTACCAATCAGTAAGAATTCCGGCTCTCACAGACCTGTTAGTTTTTCTTTAAGAAGCCCTCCTGTTCTTCACTCATTACCTGTATTAACTGCACCTGTTTGAACTCGTTACCTGTATGAAAGACACCTGTCCACACACTCAATCAAACAGACTCCAACCTCTCCACAATGGCCAAGACCAGAGAGCTGTGTAAGGACATCAGGGATACAATTGTAGACCTGCACAAGGCTGGGATGGGCTACAGGACAATAGGCAAGCAGCTTGGTGAGAAGGCAACAACTGTTGGCGCAATTATTAGAAAATGGAAGAAGTTCAAGATGACGGTCAATCACCCTCGGTCTGGGGCTCCATGCAAGATCTCACCTCGTGGGGCATCACTGATCATGAGGAAGGTGAGGGATCAGCCCAGAACTACACGGCAGGACCTGGTCAATGACCTGAAGAGAGCTGGGACCACAGTCTCAAAGAAAACCATTAGTAACACACTATGCCGTCATGGATTAAAATCCTGCAGCGCACGCAAGGTCCCCCTGCTCAAGCCAGCGCATGTCCAGGCCCATCTGAAGTTTGCCAATGACCATCTGGATGATCCAGAGGAGGAATGGGAGAAGGTCATGTGGTCTGATGAGACAAAAATTGAGCTTTTTGGTCTAAACTCCACTCGCCGTGTTTGGAGGAAGAAGAAGGATGAGTACAACCCCAAGAACACCATCCCAACCGTGAAGCATGGAGGTGGAAACATCATTCTTTGGGGATGTTTTTCTGCAAAGGGGACAGGACGACTGCACCGTATTGAGGGGAGGATGGATGGGGCCATGTATCGCGAGATCTTGGCCAACAACCTCCTTCCCTCAGTAAGAGCATTGAAGATGGGTCGTGGCTGGTTCTTCCAGCATGACAACGACCCGAAACACACAGCCAGGGCAACTAAGGAGTGGCTCCGTAAGAAGCATCTCAAGGTCCTGGAGTGGCCTAGCCAGTCTCCAGACCTGAACCCAATAGAAAATCTTTGGAGGGAGCTGAAAGTCCGTATTGCCCAGCGACAGCCCCGAAACCTGAAGGATCTGGAGAAGGTCTGTATGGAGGAGTGGGCCAAAATCCCTGCTGCAGTGTGTGCAAACCTGGTCAAGAACTACAGGAAACGTATGATCTCTGTAATTGCACACAAAGGTTTCTGTACCAAATATTAAGTTCTGCTTTTCTGATGTATCAAATACTTATGTCATGCAATAAAATGCAAATTATTTACTTAAAAATCATACAATGTGATTTTCTGGATTTTTGTTTTAGATTCCGTCTCTCACAGTTGAAGTGTACCTATGATAAAAATTACAGACCTCTACATGCTTTGTAAGTAGGAAAACCTGCAAAATCGGCAGTGTATCAAATACTTGTTCTCCCCACTGTAGGTCCTAGCTGAGACACCTTGCCCAGCCAGGGTAAAGGAACTCTGAACAGGTAGGGGGGGGGGGTAGTTACCTGATATAGGTCCTAGCTGAGACACCTTGCCCAGCCAGGGTAAAGGAACTCTGAACAGGTAGGGGGGGGGTAGTTACCTGATATAGGTCCTAGCTGAGACACCTTGCCCAGCCAGGGTAAAGGAACTCTGGACAGGTAGTGTAGGAGTAAATGAGATGTATAGGACAGCACATAGATGTATAAAATGGCTGAACATTAAAAATAGATCACAGTAATGAAAGGGAGACACATGGTCTGCTGACCTGACACTAATGAAAGGGAGAGAACACATGGTCTGCTGACCTGACACTAATGATAAAGAGATTCATAGTCAGCTGCTTCTAAACAGAGGTTTATAGGACAGAATCTGCTGATTCCAATAAAGGCAAACAAAACAAAGAGTACATTGACACATTATGCTGACACACTAAAGATAGAGGGATCCATAGTTAGCTGCTTCTAAAAAGAAGGCCTATAGGGCTGAATCTGCTGATTCCAATGGGGGCAAAGTGCATTGACACATTGATGAAAGGAAGAGACACAGAATCTGCTGACACACTAGGATGGAGGGTCCGGCCACCATTGTAGTCTAGCTGAGAGCAGATGTGGGCGTTATTGGGCGTGAACAAGTAGGAGGCTTGAACTAAAAGATAATGGTGGTGAAAGACTTAAGAAATGAAAGGTCATTTACATAAGGGATGGACATAGTGCTATGTGTGTATAAATATAGGAGCTAAGGCTCTGGGAAAGGAGGGGTGTTCCGCGGTGTGTGTTCCGCGGGGTGTGTTCCGCGGGGACATGCCAGTGGGCTGTACAGTTGTAATAAAGAGCATGATTGAATTTACAAGTTTACAAGCGTTGTATTTGAAATGATTTTCCACGACAGTAGGGGGGGGGGGGTAGTTACCTGATATAGGTCCTAGCTGAGACACCTTGCCCAGCCAGGGTAAAGGAACTCTGGACAGGTAGGGGGGGGGGGGGTAGTTACCTGATATAGGTCCTAGCTGAGACACCTTGCCCAGCCAGGGTAAAGGAACTCTGAACAGGTAGGGGGGGGGGGGGGGGTAGTTACCTGATATAGGTCCTAGCTGAGACACCTTGCCCAGCCAGGGTAAAGGAACTCTGAACAGGTAGGGGGGGGGGGGGGGGGGTAGTTACCTGATATAGGTCCTAGCTGAGACACCTTGCCCAGCCAGGGTAAAGGAACTCTGAACAGGTAGGGGGGGGGGGGGTAGTTACCTGATATAGGTCCTAGCTGAGACACCTTGCCCAGCCAGGGTAAAGGAACTCTGGACAGGTAGGGGGGGGGGGGGTAGTTACCTGATATAGGTCCTAGCTGAGACACCTTGCCCAGCCAGGGTAAAGGAACTCTGAACAGGTAGGGGGGGGGGGGGGGGTAGTTACCTGATATAGGTCCTAGCTGAGACATCTTGCCCAGCCAGGGTAAAGGAACTCTGGACAGGTAGGGGGGGGGGGGGGGGTAGTTACCTGATATAGGTCCTAGCTGAGACACCTTGCCCAGCCATGGTAAAGGAACTCTGAACAGGTAGGGGGGGGGGGGTAGTTACCCTGATATAGGTCCTAGCTGAGACATCTTGCCCAGCCAGGGTAAAGGAACTCTGAACAGGTAGGGGGGGGGGGTAGTTACCTGATATAGGTCCTAGCTGAGACACCTTGCCCAGCCAGGGTAAAGGAACTCTGAACAGGTAGGGGGGGTAGTTACCTGATATAGGTCCTAGCTGAGACACCTTGCCCAGCCAGGGTAAAGGAACTCTGAACAGGTAGGGGGGGTAGTTACCTGATATAGGTCCTAGCTGAGACACCTTGCCCAGCCAGGGTAAAGGAACTCTGAACAGGTAGGGGGGGGGGGGGTAGTTACCTGATATAGGTCCTAGCTGAGACACCTTGCCCAGCCAGGGTAAAGGAACTCTGGACAGGTAGGGGGGGGGGGGGTAGTTACCTGATATAGGTCCTAGCTGAGACACCTTGCCCAGCCAGGGTAAAGGAACTCTGAACAGGTAGGGGGGGGGTAGTTACCTGATATAGGTCCTAGCTGAGACACCTTGCCCAGCCAGGGTAAAGGAACTCTGAACAGGTAGGGGGGGGGGGGGGGTAGTTACCTGATATAGGTCCTAGCTGAGACACCTTGCCCAGCCAGGGTAAAGGAACTCTGGACAGGTAGGGGGGGGGGGGGTAGTTACCTGATATAGGTCCTAGCTGAGACACCTTGCCCAGCCAGGGTAAAGGAACTCTGAACAGGTAGGGGGGGGGGGGGGGTAGTTACCTGATATAGGTCCTAGCTGAGACACCTTGCCCAGCCAGGGTAAAGGAACTCTGAACAGGTAGGGGGGGGGGGGGGGGGTAGTTACCTGATATAGGTCCTAGCTGAGACACCTTGCCCAGCCAGGGTAAAGGAACTCTGAACAGGTAGGGGGGGTAGTTACCTGATATAGGTCCTAGCTGAGACACCTTGCCCAGCCAGGGTAAAGGAACTCTGGACAGGTAGGGGGGGGGGGGGGTAGTTACCTGATATAGGTCCTAGCTGAGACACCTTGCCCAGCCAGGGTAAAGGAACTCTGAACAGGTAGGGGGGGGGTAGTTACCTGATATAGGTCCTAGCTGAGACACCTTGCCCAGCCAGGGTAAAGGAACTCTGAACAGGTAGGGGGGGGGGTAGTTACCTGATATAGGTCCTAGCTGAGACACCTTGCCCAGCCAGGGTAAAGGAACTCTGGACAGGTAGGGGGGGGGTAGTTACCTGATATAGGTCCTAGCTGAGACACCTTGCCCAGCCAGGGTAAAGGAACTCTGGACAGGTAGGGGGGGGGGGGGGGGTAGTTACCTGATATAGGTCCTAGCTGAGACACCTTGTCCAGCCGGGGTAAAGGAACTCTGGACAGGTAGGGGGGGGGGGGGGGTAGTTACCTGATATACAGTGGGGAGAACAAGTATTTGATACACTGCCGATTTTGCAGGTTTTCCTACTTACAAAGCATGTAGAGGTCTGTAATTTTTATCATAGGTACACTTCAACTGTGAGAGACGGAATCTAAAACAAAAATCCAGAAAATCACATTGTATGATTTTTAAGTAATTAATTTGCATTTTATTGCATGACATAAGTATTTGATACATCAGAAAAGCAGAACTTAATATTTGGTACAGAAACCTTTGTGTGCAATTACAGAGATCATACGTTTCCTGTAGTTCTTGACCAGGTTTGCACACACTGCAGCAGGGATTTTGGCCCACTCCTCCATACAGACCTTCTCCAGATCCTTCAGGTTTCGGGGCTGTCGCTGGGCAATACGGACTTTCAGCTCCCTCCAAAGATATTCTATTGGGTTCAGCTCTGGAGACTGGCTAGGCCACTCCAAGACCTTGAGATGCTTCTTACAGAGCCACTCCTTAGTTGCCCTGGCTGTGTGTTTCGGGTCGTTGTCTTGCTGGAAGACCCAGCCACGACCCATCTTCAATCCTCTTACTGAGGGAAGGAGGTTGTTGGCCAAGATCTCGCGATACATGGCCCCATCCATCCTCCCCTCAATACGGTGCAGTCGTCCTGTCCCCTTTGCAGAAAAGCATCCCCAAAGAATGATGTTTCCACCTCCATGCTTCACGGTTGGGATGGTGTTCTTAGAGTTGTACTCATCCTTCTTCTTCCTCCAAACACGGCGAGTGGAGTTTAGACCAAAAAGCTCTATTTTTGTCTCATCAGACCACATGACCTTCTCCCATTCCTCCTCTGGATCATCCAGATGGTCATTGGCAAACTTCAGACGGGCCTGGACATGCGCTGGCTTGAGCAGGGGGACCTTGCGTGCGCTGCAGGATTTTAATCCATGACGGCATAGTGTGTTACTAATGGTTTTCTTTGAGACTGTGGTCCCAGCTCTCTTCAGGTCATTGACCAGGTCCTGCCGTGTAGTTCTGGGCTGATCCCTCACCTTCCTCATGATCAGTGATGCCCCACGAGGTGAGATCTTGCATGGAGCCCCAGACCGAGGGTGATTGACCGTCAACTTCAACTTCTTCCATTTTCTAATAATTGCGCCAACAGTTGTTGCCTTCTCACCAAGCTGCTTGCCTATTGTCCTGTAGCCCATCCCAGCCTTGTGCAGGTCTACAATTTTATCCCTGATGTCCTTACACAGCTCTCTGGTCTTGGCCATTGTGGAGAGGTTGGAGTCTGTTTGATTGAGTGTGTGGACAGGTGTCTTTTATACAGGTAACGAGTTCAAACAGGTGCAGTTAATACAGGTAATGAGTGGAGAACAGGAGGGCTTCTTAAAGAAAAACTAACAGGTCTGTGAGAGCCGGAATTCTTACTGGTTGGTAGGTGATCAAATACTTATGTCATGCAATAAAATGCAAATAATTTCCTTAAAAATCATACAATGTGATTTCCTGGATTTTTGTTTTAGATTCCGTCTCTCACAGTTGAAGTGTACCTATGATAAAAATGACAGACCTCTACATGCTTTGTAAGTAGGAAAACCTGCAAAATCGGCAGTGTATCAAATACTTGTTCTCCCCACTATAGGTCCTAGCTGAGACACCTTGCCCAGCCAGGGTAAAGGAACTCTGGACAGGTAGGGGGGGGGGGGGGGGGGGGTAGTTACCTGATATAGGTCCTAGCTGAGACACCTTGCCCGGCCAGGGTAAAGGAACTCTGAACAGGTAGGGGGGGGGGGGTAGTTACCTGATATAGGTCCTAGCTGAGACACCTTGCCCAGCCAGGGTAAAGGAACTCTGAACAGGTAGGGGGGGGGGGGGTAGTTACCTGATATAGGTCCTAGCTGAGACACCTTGCCCAGCCAGGGTAAAGGAACTCTGAACAGGTAGGGGGGGGGGGGTAGTTACCTGATATAGGTCCTAGCTGAGACACCTTGCCCAGCCAGGGTAAAGGAACTCTGAACAGGTAGGGGGGGGGGGGTAGTTACCTGATATAGGTCCTAGCTGAGACACCTTGCCCAGCCAGGGTAAAGGAACTCTGGACAGGTAGGGGGGGGGGTAGTTACCTGATATAGGTCCTAGCTGAGACACCTTGTCCAGCCAGGGTAAAGGAACTCTGGACAGGTAGGGGGGGGGGGGGGGTAGTTACCTGATATAGGTCCTAGCTGAGACACCTTGCCCAGCCAGGGTAAAGGAACTCTGAACAGGTAGGGGGGGTAGTTACCTGATATAGGTCCTAGCTGAGACACCTTGCCCAGCCAGGGTAAAGGAACTCTGGACAGGTAGGGGGGGGGGGGGGGGTAGTTACCTGATATAGGTCCTAGCTGAGACACCTTGCCCAGCCAGGGTAAAGGAACTCTGAACAGGTAGGGGGGGGGGGGGGGGTAGTTACCTGATATAGGTCCTAGCTGAGACACCTTGCCCAGCCAGGGTAAAGGAACTCTGGACAGGTAGGGGGGGGGGGGGGTAGTTACCTGATATAGGTCCTAGCTGAGACACCTTGCCCAGCCAGGGTAAAGGAACTCTGAACAGGTAGGGGGGGTAGTTACCTGATATAGGTCCTAGCTGAGACACCTTGCCCAGCCAGGGTAAAGGAACTCTGGACAGGTAGGGGGGGGGTAGTTACCTGATATAGGTCCTAGCTGAGACACCTTGCCCAGCCAGGGTAAAGGAACTCTGGACAGGTAGGGGGGGGGGTAGTTACCTGATATAGGTCCTAGCTGAGACACCTTGCCCAGCCAGGGTAAAGGAACTCTGAACAGGTAGGGGGGGTAGTTACCTGATATAGGTCCTAGCTGAGACACCTTGCCCAGCCAGGGTAAAGGAACTCTGGACAGGTAGGGGGGGGGGGGGGGGTAGTTACCTGATATAGGTCCTAGCTGAGACACCTTGCCCAGCCAGGGTAAAGGAACTCTGGACAGGTAGGGGGGGGGGGGGGTAGTTACCTGATATAGGTCCTAGCTGAGACACCTTGCCCAGCCAGGGTAAAGGAACTCTGAACAGGTAGGGGGGGGGTAGTTACCTGATATAGGTCCTAGCTGAGACACCTTGCCCAGCCAGGGTAAAGGAACTCTGAACAGGTAGGGGGGGGGGGTAGTTACCTGATATAGGTCCTAGCTGAGACACCTTGCCCAGCCAGGGTAAAGGAACTCTGGACAGGTAGGGGGGGGGGTAGTTACCTGATATAGATCCTAGCTGAGACACCTTGCCCAGCCAGGGTAAAGGAACTCTGGACAGGTAGGGGGGGGGGGGGGTAGTTACCTGATATAGGTCCTAGCTGAGACACCTTGCCCAGCCAGGGTAAAGGAACTCTGAACAGGTAGGGGGGGTAGTTACCTGATATAGGTCCTAGCTGAGACACCTTGCCCAGCCAGGGTAAAGGAACTCTGAACAGGTAGGGGGGGGGGGGTAGTTACCTGATATAGGTCCTAGCTGAGACACCTTGCCCAGCCAGGGTAAAGGAACTCTGAACAGGTAGGGGGGGTAGTTACCTGATATAGGTCCTAGCTGAGACACCTTGCCCAGCCAGGGTAAAGGAACTCTGAACAGGTAGGGGGGGGGGGGGGTAGTTACCTGATATAGGTCCTAGCTGAGACACCTTGCCCAGCCAGGGTAAAGGAACTCTGGACAGGTAGGGGGGGGGGGGGGGTAGTTACCTGATATAGGTCCTAGCTGAGACACCTTGCCCAGCCAGGGTAAAGGAACTCTGGACAGGTAGGGGGGGGGGGGGGTAGTTACCTGATATAGGTCCTAGCTGAGACACCTTGCCCAGCCAGGGTAAAGGAACTCTGAACAGGTAGGGGGGGGGTAGTTACCTGATATAGGTCCTAGCTGAGACACCTTGCCCAGCCAGGGTAAAGGAACTCTGAACAGGTAGGGGGGGGGGGGTAGTTACCTGATATAGGTCCTAGCTGAGACACCTTGCCCAGCCAGGGTAAAGGAACTCTGGACAGGTAGGGGGGGGGGGTAGTTACCTGATATAGATCCTAGCTGAGACACCTTGCCCAGCCAGGGTAAAGGAACTCTGGACAGGTAGGGGGGGGGGGGGTAGTTACCTGATATAGGTCCTAGCTGAGACACCTTGCCCAGCCAGGGTAAAGGAACTCTGAACAGGTAGGGGGGGTAGTTACCTGATATAGGTCCTAGCTGAGACACCTTGCCCAGCCAGGGTAAAGGAACTCTGAACAGGTAGGGGGGGGGGGGGGTAGTTACCTGATATAGGTCCTAGCTGAGACACCTTGCCCAGCCAGGGTAAAGGAACTCTGAACAGGTAGGGGGGGGGGTAGTTACCTGATATAGGTCCTAGCTGAGACACCTTGCCCAGCCAGGGTAAAGGAACTCTGAACAGGTAGGGGGGGGGGGGGGGTAGTTACCTGATATAGGTCCTAGCTGAGACACCTTGCCCAGCCAGGGTAAAGGAACTCTGAACAGGTAGGGGGGGTAGTTACCTGATATAGGTCCTAGCTGAGACACCTTGCCCAGCCAGGGTAAAGGAACTCTGGACAGGTAGGGGGGGGGGGGGTAGTTACCTGATATAGGTCCTAGCTGAGACACCTTGCCCAGCCAGGGTAAAGGAACTCTGAACAGGTAGGGGGGGGGGGGGTAGTTACCTGATATAGGTCCTAGCTGAGACACCTTGCCCAGCCAGGGTAAAGGAACTCTGGACAGGTAGGGGGGGGGGGGTAGTTACCTGATATAGATCCTAGCTGAGACACCTTGCCCAGCCAGGGTAAAGGAACTCTGGACAGGTAGGGGGGGGGGGGGTAGTTACCTGATATAGGTCCTAGCTGAGACACCTTGCCCAGCCAGGGTAAAGGAACTCTGAACAGGTAGGGGGGGTAGTTACCTGATATAGGTCCTAGCTGAGACACCTTGCCCAGCCAGGGTAAAGGAACTCTGAACAGGTAGGGGGGGTAGTTACCTGATATAGGTCCTAGCTGAGACACCTTGCCCAGCCAGGGTAAAGGAACTCTGGACAGGTAGGGGGGGGGGTAGTTACCTGATATAGGTCCTAGCTGAGACACCTTGCCCAGCCAGGGTAAAGGAACTCTGGACAGGTAGGGGGGGGGGTAGTTACCTGATATAGGTCCTAGCTGAGACACCTTGCCCAGCCAGGGTAAAGGAACTCTGGACAGGTAGGGGGGGGGGGGGTAGTTACCTGATATAGGTCCTAGCTGAGACACCTTGCCCAGCCAGGGTAAAGGAACTCTGAACAGGTAGGGGGGGTAGTTACCTGATATAGGTCCTAGCTGAGACACCTTGCCCAGCCAGGGTAAAGGAACTCTGGACAGGTAGGGGGGGGGGTAGTTACCTGATATAGGTCCTAGCTGAGACACCTTGCCCAGCCAGGGTAAAGGAACTCTGGACAGGTAGGGGGGGGGGGTAGTTACCTGATATAGGTCCTAGCTGAGACACCTTGCCCAGCCAGGGTAAAGGAACTCTGAACAGGTAGGGGGGGGGGGTAGTTACCTGATATAGGTCCTAGCTGAGACACCTTGCCCAGCCAGGGTAAAGGAACTCTGAACAGGTAGGGGGGGGGGGGGGTAGTTACCTGATATAGGTCCTAGCTGAGACACCTTGCCCAGCCAGGGTAAAGGAACTCTGAACAGGTAGGGGGGGTAGTTACCTGATATAGGTCCTAGCTGAGACACCTTGCCCAGCCAGGGTAAAGGAACTCTGGACAGGTAGGGGGGGGGGGGGGGTAGTTACCTGATATAGGTCCTAGCTGAGACACCTTGCCCAGCCAGGGTAAAGGAACTCTGGACAGGTAGGGGGGGGGGGGGGTAGTTACCTGATATAGGTCCTAGCTGAGACACCTTGCCCAGCCAGGGTAAAGGAACTCTGAACAGGTAGGGGGGGGGTAGTTACCTGATATAGGTCCTAGCTGAGACACCTTGCCCAGCCAGGGTAAAGGAACTCTGAACAGGTAGGGGGGGGGGGGGTAGTTACCTGATATAGGTCCTAGCTGAGACACCTTGCCCAGCCAGGGTAAAGGAACTCTGGACAGGTAGGGGGGGGGTAGTTACCTGATATAGATCCTAGCTGAGACACCTTGCCCAGCCAGGGTAAAGGAACTCTGGACAGGTAGGGGGGGGGGGTAGTTACCTGATATAGGTCCTAGCTGAGACACCTTGCCCAGCCAGGGTAAAGGAACTCTGAACAGGTAGGGGGGGTAGTTACCTGATATAGGTCCTAGCTGAGACACCTTGCCCAGCCAGGGTAAAGGAACTCTGGACAGGTAGGGGGGGGGGGGGGTAGTTACCTGATATAGGTCCTAGCTGAGACACCTTGCCCAGCCAGGGTAAAGGAACTCTGAACAGGTAGGGGGGGGGGGGGGGGTAGTTACCTGATATAGGTCCTAGCTGAGACACCTTGCCCAGCCAGGGTAAAGGAACTCTGAACAGGTAGGGGGGGTAGTTACCTGATATAGGTCCTAGCTGAGACACCTTGCCCAGCCAGGGTAAAGGAACTCTGGACAGGTAGGGGGGGGGGGGGGGTAGTTACCTGATATAGGTCCTAGCTGAGACACCTTGCCCAGCCAGGGTAAAGGAACTCTGAACAGGTAGGGGGGGGGGTAGTTACCTGATATAGGTCCTAGCTGAGACACCTTGCCCAGCCAGGGTAAAGGAACTCTGAACAGGTAGGGGGGGGGTAGTTACCTGATATAGGTCCTAGCTGAGACACCTTGCCCAGCCAGGGTAAAGGAACTCTGAACAGGTAGGGGGGGGGGGTAGTTACCTGATATAGGTCCTAGCTGAGACACCTTGCCCAGCCAGGGTAAAGGAACTCTGAACAGGTAGGGGGGGGGGGGTTAGTTACCTGATATAGGTCCTAGCTGAGACACCTTGTCCAGCCAGGGTAAAGGAACTCTGAACAGGTAGGGGGGGGGGGTAGTTACCTGATATAGGTCCTAGCTGAGACACCTTGTCCAGCCAGGGTAAAGGAACTCTGAACAGGTAGGGGGGGGGGGGTAGTTACCTGATATAGGTCCTAGCTGAGACACCTTGCCCAGCCAGGGTAAAGGAACTCTGAACAGGTAGGGGGGGTAGTTACCTGATATAGGTCCTAGCTGAGACACCTTGCCCAGCCAGGGTAAAGGAACTCTGAACAGGTAGGGGGGGGGGGGGTAGTTACCTGATATAGGTCCTAGCTGAGACACCTTGCCCAGCCAGGGTAAAGGAACTCTGGACAGGTAGGGGGGGGGGTAGTTACCTGATATAGATCCTAGCTGAGACACCTTGCCCAGCCAGGGTAAAGGAACTCTGGACAGGTAGGGGGGGGGGGGGGGTAGTTACCTGATATAGGTCCTAGCTGAGACACCTTGCCCAGCCAGGGTAAAGGAACTCTGAACAGGTAGGGGGGGTAGTTACCTGATATAGGTCCTAGCTGAGACACCTTGCCCAGCCAGGGTAAAGGAACTCTGAACAGGTAGGGGGGGGGGGGTAGTTACCTGATATAGGTCCTAGCTGAGACACCTTGCCCAGCCAGGGTAAAGGAACTCTGGACAGGTAGGGGGGGGGTAGTTACCTGATATAGGTCCTAGCTGAGACACCTTGCCCAGCCAGGGTAAAGGAACTCTGGACAGGTAGGGGGGGGGGTAGTTACCTGATATAGGTCCTAGCTGAGACACCTTGCCCAGCCAGGGTAAAGGAACTCTGAACAGGTAGGGGGGGGGTAGTTACCTGATATAGGTCCTAGCTGAGACACCTTGCCCAGCCAGGGTAAAGGAACTCTGAACAGGTAGGGGGGGGGGTAGTTACCTGATATAGGTCCTAGCTGAGACACCTTGCCCAGCCAGGGTAAAGGAACTCTGAACAGGTAGGGGGGGGGGGGGTAGTTACCTGATATAGGTCCTAGCTGAGACACCTTGCCCAGCCAGGGTAAAGGAACTCTGGACAGGTAGGGGGGGGGGTAGTTACCTGATATAGGTCCTAGCTGAGACACCTTGCCCAGCCAGGGTAAAGGAACTCTGGACAGGTAGGGGGGGGGGTAGTTACCTGATATAGGTCCTAGCTGAGACACCTTGCCCAGCCAGGGTAAAGGAACTCTGAACAGGTAGGGGGGGTAGTTACCTGATATAGGTCCTAGCTGAGACACCTTGCCCAGCCAGGGTAAAGGAACTCTGAACAGGTAGGGGGGGGGGGGTAGTTACCTGATATAGGTCCTAGCTGAGACACCTTGCCCAGCCAGGGTAAAGGAACTCTGAACAGGTAGGGGGGGGGGGTAGTTACCTGATATAGGTCCTAGCTGAGACACCTTGCCCAGCCAGGGTAAAGGAACTCTGAACAGGTAGGGGGGGGGGGGGTAGTTACCTGATATAGGTCCTAGCTGAGACACCTTGCCCAGCCAGGGTAAAGGAACTCTGAACAGGTAGGGGGGGTAGTTACCTGATATAGGTCCTAGCTGAGACACCTTGCCCAGCCAGGGTAAAGGAACTCTGGACAGGTAGGGGGGGGGGGGGGTAGTTACCTGATATAGGTCCTAGCTGAGACACCTTGCCCAGCCAGGGTAAAGGAACTCTGAACAGGTAGGGGGGGGGTAGTTACCTGATATAGGTCCTAGCTGAGACACCTTGCCCAGCCAGGGTAAAGGAACTCTGAACAGGTAGGGGGGGGGGGGGTAGTTACCTGATATAGGTCCTAGCTGAGACACCTTGCCCAGCCAGGGTAAAGGAACTCTGAACAGGTAGGGGGGGGGGGTAGTTACCTGATATAGGTCCTAGCTGAGACACCTTGCCCAGCCAGGGTAAAGGAACTCTGAACAGGTAGGGGGGGGGGGGGTTAGTTACCTGATATAGGTCCTAGCTGAGACACCTTGTCCAGCCAGGGTAAAGGAACTCTGAACAGGTAGGGGGGGGGGGGGTAGTTACCTGATATAGGTCCTAGCTGAGACACCTTGTCCAGCCAGGGTAAAGGAACTCTGAACAGGTAGGGGGGGGGGGGTAGTTACCTGATATAGGTCCTAGCTGAGACACCTTGCCCAGCCAGGGTAAAGGAACTCTGAACAGGTAGGGGGGGTAGTTACCTGATATAGGTCCTAGCTGAGACACCTTGCCCAGCCAGGGTAAAGGAACTCTGGACAGGTAGGGGGGGGGGGGGGGTAGTTACCTGATATAGGTCCTAGCTGAGACACCTTGCCCAGCCAGGGTAAAGGAACTCTGGACAGGTAGGGGGGGGGGGGGGTAGTTACCTGATATAGGTCCTAGCTGAGACACCTTGCCCAGCCAGGGTAAAGGAACTCTGGACAGGTAGGGGGGGGGGGGTAGTTACCTGATATAGGTCCTAGCTGAGACACCTTGCCCAGCCAGGGTAAAGGAACTCTGAACAGGTAGGGGGGGGGGGGTAGTTACCTGATATAGGTCCTAGCTGAGACACCTTGCCCAGCCAGGGTAAAGGAACTCTGAACAGGTAGGGGGGGGGGTAGTTACCTGATATAGGTCCTAGCTGAGACACCTTGCCCAGCCAGGGTAAAGGAACTCTGAACAGGTAGGGGGGGGGGGTAGTTACCTGATATAGGTCCTAGCTGAGACACCTTGCCCAGCCAGGGTAAAGGAACTCTGAACAGGTAGGGGGGGGGGGGGTAGTTACCTGATATAGGTCCTAGCTGAGACACCTTGCCCAGCCAGGGTAAAGGAACTCTGAACAGGTAGGGGGGGGGGGGGTAGTTACCTGATATAGGTCCTAGCTGAGACACCTTGTCCAGCCAGGGTAAAGGAACTCTGAACAGGTAGGGGGGAGGGGTAGTTACCTGATATAGGTCCTAGCTGAGACACCTTGTCCAGCCAGGGTAAAGGAACTCTGAACAGGTAGGGGGGGGGGTAGTTACCTGATATAGGTCCTAGCTGAGACACCTTGCCCAGCCAGGGTAAAGGAACTCTGAACAGGTAGGGGGGGTAGTTACCTGATATAGGTCCTAGCTGAGACACCTTGCCCAGCCAGGGTAAAGGAACTCTGGACAGGTAGGGGGGGGGGGGTAGTTACCTGATATAGGTCCTAGCTGAGACACCTTGCCCAGCCAGGGTAAAGGAACTCTGGACAGGTAGGGGGGGGGGGTAGTTACCTGATATAGGTCCTAGCTGAGACACCTTGCCCAGCCAGGGTAAAGGAACTCTGAACAGGTAGGGGGGGGGTAGTTACCTGATATAGGTCCTAGCTGAGACACCTTGCCCAGCCAGGGTAAAGGAACTCTGAACAGGTAGGGGGGGGGGGTAGTTACCTGATATAGGTCCTAGCTGAGACACCTTGCCCAGCCAGGGTAAAGGAACTCTGGACAGGTAGGGGGGGGGGGTAGTTACCTGATATAGATCCTAGCTGAGACACCTTGCCCAGCCAGGGTAAAGGAACTCTGGACAGGTAGGGGGGGGGGGGGGGGGGTAGTTACCTGATATAGGTCCTAGCTGAGACACCTTGTCCAGCCAGGGTAAAGGAACTCTGGACAGGTAGGGGGGGGGGGGGGGGTAGTTACCTGATATAGGTCCTAGCTGAGACACCTTGCCCAGCCAGGGTAAAGGAACTCTGGACAGGTAGGGGGGGGGGTAGTTACCTGATATAGATCCTAGCTGAGACACCTTGCCCAGCCACGGTAAAGGAACTCTGGACAGGTAGGGGGGGGGGGGGGGGTAGTTACCTGATATAGGTCCTAGCTGAGACACCTTGTCCAGCCAGGGTAAAGGAACTCTGGACAGGTAGGGGGGGGGGGTAGTTACCTGATATAGGTCCTAGCTGAGACACCTTGCCCAGCCAGGGTAAAGGAACTCTGAACAGGTAGGGGGGGTAGTTACCTGATATAGGTCCTAGCTGAGACACCTTGCCCAGCCAGGGTAAAGGAACTCTGAACAGGTAGGGGGGGGGGGTAGTTACCTGATATAGGTCCTAGCTGAGACACCTTGCCCAGCCAGGGTAAAGGAACTCTGAACAGGTAGGGGGGGGGGGGTAGTTACCTGATATAGGTCCTAGCTGAGACACCTTGCCCAGCCAGGGTAAAGGAACTCTGAACAGGTAGGGGGGGGGGGTAGTTACCTGATATAGGTCCTAGCTGAGACACCTTGCCCAGCCAGGGTAAAGGAACTCTGAACAGGTAGGGGGGGGGGGGGTAGTTACCTGATATAGGTCCTAGCTGAGACACCTTGTCCAGCCAGGGTAAAGGAACTCTGAACAGGTAGGGGGGAGGGGTAGTTACCTGATATAGGTCCTAGCTGAGACACCTTGTCCAGCCAGGGTAAAGGAACTCTGAACAGGTAGGGGGGGGGGGGTAGTTACCTGATATAGGTCCTAGCTGAGACACCTTGCCCAGCCAGGGTAAAGGAACTCTGAACAGGTAGGGGGGGTAGTTACCTGATATAGGTCCTAGCTGAGACACCTTGCCCAGCCAGGGTAAAGGAACTCTGGACAGGTAGGGGGGGGGGGGGTAGTTACCTGATATAGGTCCTAGCTGAGACACCTTGCCCAGCCAGGGTAAAGGAACTCTGGACAGGTAGGGGGGGGGGAGTAGTTACCTGATATAGGTCCTAGCTGAGACACCTTGCCCAGCCAGGGTAAAGGAACTCTGAACAGGTAGGGGGGGGGGTAGTTACCTGATATAGGTCCTAGCTGAGACACCTTGCCCAGCCAGGGTAAAGGAACTCTGAACAGGTAGGGGGGGGGGTAGTTACCTGATATAGGTCCTAGCTGAGACACCTTGCCCAGCCAGGGTAAAGGAACTCTGGACAGGTAGGGGGGGGGGTAGTTACCTGATATAGATCCTAGCTGAGACACCTTGCCCAGCCAGGGTAAAGGAACTCTGGACAGGTAGGGGGGGGGGGGGGGGTAGTTACCTGATATAGGTCCTAGCTGAGACACCTTGTCCAGCCAGGGTAAAGGAACTCTGGACAGGTAGGGGGGGGGGGGGGTAGTTACCTGATATAGGTCCTAGCTGAGACACCTTGCCCAGCCAGGGTAAAGGAACTCTGAACAGGTAGGGGGGGTAGTTACCTGATATAGGTCCTAGCTGAGACACCTTGCCCAGCCAGGGTAAAGGAACTCTGGACAGGTAGGGGGGGGGGGGTAGTTACCTGATATAGGTCCTAGCTGAGACACCTTGCCCAGCCAGGGTAAAGGAACTCTGAACAGGTAGGGGGGGGGGGGGGGTAGTTACCTGATATAGGTCCTAGCTGAGACACCTTGCCCAGCCAGGGTAAAGGAACTCTGAACAGGTAGGGGGGGGGGGGGGGTAGTTACCTGATATAGGTCCTAGCTGAGACACCTTGCCCAGCCAGGGTAAAGGAACTCTGAACAGGTAGGGGGGGAGGGGGGTAGTTACCTGATATAGGTCCTAGCTGAGACACCTTGCCCAGCCAGGGTAAAGGAACTCTGGACAGGTAGGGGGGGGCTAGTTACCTGATATAGGTCCTAGCTGAGACACCTTGCCCAGCCAGGGTAAAGGAACTCTGGACAGGTAGGGGGGGGGGTAGTTACCTGATATAGGTCCTAGCTGAGACACCTTGCCCAGCCAGGGTAAAGGAACTCTGAACAGGTAGGGGGGGGGGGGGTAGTTACCTGATATAGGTCCTAGCTGAGACACCTTGCCCAGCCAGGGTAAAGGAACTCTGAACAGGTAGGGGGGGGGGTAGTTACCTGATATAGGTCCTAGCTGAGACACCTTGCCCAGCCAGGGTAAAGGAACTCTGGACAGGTAGGGGGGGGGGGGGTAGTTACCTGATATAGGTCCTAGCTGAGACACCTTGCCCAGCCAGGGTAAGGGAACTCTGAACAGGTAGGGGGGGGGGGTAGTTACCTGATATAGGTCCTAGCTGAGACACCTTGTCCAGCCAGGGTAAAGGAACTCTGAACAGGTAGGGGGGGGGGGGTAGTTACCTGATACAGGTCCTAGCTGAGACACCTTGCCCAGCCAGGGTAAAGGAACTCTGGACAGGTAGGGGGGGGGGGTAGTTACCTGATATAGGTCCTAGCTGAGACACCTTGCCCAGCCAGGGTAAAGGAACTCTGAACAGGTAGGGGGGGGGGGTAGTTACCTGATATAGGTCCTAGCTGAGACACCTTGCCCAGCCAGGGTAAAGGAACTCTGAACAGGTAGGGGGGGGGGGGTAGTTACCTGATATAGGTCCTAGCTGAGACACCTTGCCCAGCCAGGGTAAAGGAACTCTGAACAGGTAGGGGGGGGGGGTAGTTACCTGATATAGGTCCTAGCTGAGACACCTTGCCCAGCCAGGGTAAAGGAACTCTGAACAGGTAGGGGGGGGGGGTAGTTACCTGATATAGGTCCTAGCTGAGACACCTTGCCCAGCCAGGGTAAAGGAACTCTGAACAGGTAGGGGGGGGGGGGTAGTTACCTGATATAGGTCCTAGCTGAGACACCTTGTCCAGCCAGGGTAAAGGAACTCTGAACAGGTAGGGGGGGAGGGGTAGTTACCTGATATAGGTCCTAGCTGAGACACCTTGTCCAGCCAGGGTAAAGGAACTCTGAACAGGTAGGGGGGGGGGGTAGTTACCTGATATAGGTCCTAGCTGAGACACCTTGCCCAGCCAGGGTAAAGGAACTCTGAACAGGTAGGGGGGGTAGTTACCTGATATAGGTCCTAGCTGAGACACCTTGCCCAGCCAGGGTAAAGGAACTCTGGACAGGTAGGGGGGGGGGGGGGTAGTTACCTGATATAGGTCCTAGCTGAGACACCTTGCCCAGCCAGGGTAAAGGAACTCTGGACAGGTAGGGGGGGGGGGAGTAGTTACCTGATATAGGTCCTAGCTGAGACACCTTGCCCAGCCAGGGTAAAGGAACTCTGAACAGGTAGGGGGGGGGGGGGGGTAGTTACCTGATATAGGTCCTAGCTGAGACACCTTGCCCAGCCAGGGTAAAGGAACTCTGAACAGGTAGGGGGGGGGGGGGGGGTAGTTACCTGATATAGGTCCTAGCTGAGACACCTTGCCCAGCCAGGGTAAAGGAACTCTGAACAGGTAGGGGGAGGGGGGTAGTTACCTGATATAGGTCCTGAGCTGAGACACCTTGTCCAGCCAGGGTAAAGGAACTCTGAACAGGTAGGGGGGGGGGGGTAGTTACCTGATACAGGTCCTAGCTGAGACACCTTGCCCAGCCAGGGTAAAGGAACTCTGGACAGGTAGGGGGGGGGGTAGTTACCTGATATAGGTCCTAGCTGAGACACCTTGCCCAGCCAGGGTAAAGGAACTCTGAACAGGTAGGGGGGGGGGGTAGTTACCTGATATAGGTCCTAGCTGAGACACCTTGCCCAGCCAGGGTAAAGGAACTCTGAACAGGTAGGGGGGGGGGGTAGTTACCTGATATAGGTCCTAGCTGAGACACCTTGCCCAGCCAGGGTAAAGGAACTCTGAACAGGTAGGGGGGGGGGGTAGTTACCTGATATAGGTCCTAGCTGAGACACCTTGCCCAGCCAGGGTAAAGGAACTCTGAACAGGTAGGGGGGGGGGGGTAGTTACCTGATATAGGTCCTAGCTGAGACACCTTGCCCAGCCAGGGTAAAGGAACTCTGAACAGGTAGGGGGGGGGGGGGGTAGTTACCTGATATAGGTCCTAGCTGAGACACCTTGTCCAGCCAGGGTAAAGGAACTCTGAACAGGTAGGGGGGGAGGGGTAGTTACCTGATATAGGTCCTAGCTGAGACACCTTGTCCAGCCAGGGTAAAGGAACTCTGAACAGGTAGGGGGGGGGGGGTAGTTACCTGATATAGGTCCTAGCTGAGACACCTTGCCCAGCCAGGGTAAAGGAACTCTGAACAGGTAGGGGGGGTAGTTACCTGATATAGGTCCTAGCTGAGACACCTTGCCCAGCCAGGGTAAAGGAACTCTGGACAGGTAGGGGGGGGGGGGGGTAGTTACCTGATATAGGTCCTAGCTGAGACACCTTGTCCAGCCAGGGTAAAGGAACTCTGGACAGGTAGGGGGGGGGGGAGTAGTTACCTGATATAGGTCCTAGCTGAGACACCTTGCCCAGCCAGGGTAAAGGAACTCTGAACAGGTAGGGGGGGGGTAGTTACCTGATATAGGTCCTAGCTGAGACACCTTGCCCAGCCAGGGTAAAGGAACTCTGAACAGGTAGGGGGGGGGGTAGTTACCTGATATAGGTCCTAGCTGAGACACCTTGCCCAGCCAGGGTAAAGGAACTCTGGACAGGTAGGGGGGGGGGTAGTTACCTGATATAGATCCTAGCTGAGACACCTTGCCCAGCCAGGGTAAAGGAACTCTGGACAGGTAGGGGGGGGGGGGGTAGTTACCTGATATAGGTCCTAGCTGAGACACCTTGCCCAGCCAGGGTAAAGGAACTCTGAACAGGTAGGGGGGGTAGTTACCTGATATAGGTCCTAGCTGAGACACCTTGCCCAGCCAGGGTAAAGGAACTCTGGACAGGTAGGGGGGGGGGGGTAGTTACCTGATATAGGTCCTAGCTGAGACACCTTGCCCAGCCAGGGTAAAGGAACTCTGAACAGGTAGGGGGGGGGGGGGGGTAGTTACCTGATATAGGTCCTAGCTGAGACACCTTGCCCAGCCAGGGTAAAGGAACTCTGAACAGGTAGGGGGGGGGGGGTAGTTACCTGATATAGGTCCTAGCTGAGACACCTTGCCCAGCCAGGGTAAAGGAACTCTGAACAGGTAGGGGGGAGGGGGGTAGTTACCTGATATAGGTCCTAGCTGAGACACCTTGCCCAGCCAGGGTAAAGGAACTCTGGACAGGTAGGGGGGGGGGTAGTTACCTGATATAGGTCCTAGCTGAGACACCTTGTCCAGCCAGGGTAAAGGAACTCTGAACAGGTAGGGGGGGGGGGTAGTTACCTGATACAGGTCCTAGCTGAGACACCTTGCCCAGCCAGGGTAAAGGAACTCTGGACAGGTAGGGGGGGGGGGTAGTTACCTGATATAGGTCCTAGCTGAGACACCTTGCCCAGCCAGGGTAAAGGAACTCTGAACAGGTAGGGGGGGGGGGTAGTTACCTGATATAGGTCCTAGCTGAGACACCTTGCCCAGCCAGGGTAAAGGAACTCTGAACAGGTAGGGGGGGGGGGGGGGTAGTTACCTGATATAGGTCCTAGCTGAGACACCTTGTCCAGCCAGGGTAAAGGAACTCTGGACAGGTAGGGGGGGGGTAGTTACCTGATATAGGTCCTAGCTGAGACACCTTGCCCAGCCAGGGTAAAGGAACTCTGGACAGGTAGGGGGGGGGGGTAGTTACCTGATATAGGTCCTAGCTGAGACACCTTGCCCAGCCAGGGTAAAGGAACTCTGAACAGGTAGGGGGGGGGTAGTTACCTGATATAGGTCCTAGCTGAGACACCTTGCCCAGCCAGGGTAAAGGAACTCTGAACAGGTAGGGGGGGGGGGGGGGGTAGTTACCTGATATAGGTCCTAGCTGAGACACCTTGCCCAGCCAGGGTAAAGGAACTCTGAACAGGTAGGGGGGGGTAGTTACCTGATATAGGTCCTAGCTGAGACACCTTGCCCAGCCAGGGTAAAGGAACTCTGAACAGGTAGGGGGGGGGGGGGGGGTAGTTACCTGATATAGGTCCTAGCTGAGACACCTTGTCCAGCCAGGGTAAAGGAACTCTGAACAGGTAGGGGGGGGGGGTAGTTACCTGATATAGGTCCTAGCTGAGACACCTTGTCCAGCCAGGGTAAAGGAACTCTGGACAGGTAGGGGGGGGGTAGTTACCTGATATAGGTCCTAGCTGAGACACCTTGCCCAGCCAGGGTAAAGGAACTCTGGACAGGTAGGGGGGGGGGGTAGTTACCTGATATAGGTCCTAGCTGAGACACCTTGCCCAGCCAGGGTAAAGGAACTCTGAACAGGTAGGGGGGGTAGTTACCTGATATAGGTCCTAGCTGAGACACCTTGCCCAGCCAGGGTAAAGGAACTCTGGACAGGTAGGGGGGGGGGGTAGTTACCTGATATAGGTCCTAGCTGAGACACCTTGCCCAGCCAGGGTAAGGGAACTCTGAACAGGTAGGGGGGGGGGGGTAGTTACCTGATATAGGTCCTAGCTGAGACACCTTGCCCAGCCATGGTAAAGGAACTCTGAACAGGTAGGGGGGGGGGGGTAGTTACCTGATATAGGTCCTAGCTGAGACATCTTGCCCAGCCAGGGTAAAGGAACTCTGAACAGGTAGGGGGGGGGGGGTAGTTACCTGATATAGGTCCTAGCTGAGACACCTTGCCCAGCCAGGGTAAAGGAACTCTGAACAGGTAGGGGGGGTAGTTACCTGATATAGGTCCTAGCTGAGACACCTTGCCCAGCCAGGGTAAAGGAACTCTGAACAGGTAGGGGGGGTAGTTACCTGATATAGGTCCTAGCTGAGACACCTTGCCCAGCCAGGGTAAAGGAACTCTGAACAGGTAGGGGGGGGGGGGTAGTTACCTGATATAGGTCCTAGCTGAGACACCTTGCCCAGCCAGGGTAAAGGAACTCTGAACAGGTAGGGGGGGGGGGGGGGTAGTTACCTGATATAGGTCCTAGCTGAGACACCTTGCCCAGCCAGGGTAAAGGAACTCTGGACAGGTAGGGTGGGTAGTTACCTGATATAGGTCCTAGCTGAGACACCTTGCCCAGCCAGGGTAAAGGAACTCTGGACAGGTAGGGGGGGGGTAGTTACCTGATATAGGTCCTAGCTGAGACACCTTGCCCAGCCAGGGTAAAGGAACTCTGAACAGGTAGGGGGGGGGGGTAGTTACCTGATATAGGTCCTAGCTGAGACACCTTGCCCAGCCAGGGTAAAGGAACTCTGAACAGGTAGGGGGGGGGGGGGGTAGTTACCTGATATAGGTCCTAGCTGAGACACCTTGCCCAGCCATGGTAAAGGAACTCTGAACAGGTAGGGGGGGGGGTAGTTACCTGATATAGGTCCTAGCTGAGACACCTTGCCCAGCCAGGGTAAAGGAACTCTGAACAGGTAGGGGGGGGGGGGTAGTTACCTGATATAGGTCCTAGCTGAGACACCTTGCCCAGCCAGGGTAAAGGAACTCTGAACAGGTAGGGGGGGTAGTTACCTGATATAGGTCCTAGCTGAGACACCTTGCCCAGCCAGGGTAAAGGAACTCTGAACAGGTAGGGGGGGGGGGGGGTAGTTACCTGATATAGGTCCTAGCTGAGACACCTTGCCCAGCCAGGGTAAAGGAACTCTGAACAGGTAGGGGGGGGGGGGGGGTAGTTACCTGATATAGGTCCTAGCTGAGACACCTTGCCCAGCCAGGGTAAAGGAACTCTGGACAGGTAGGGGGGGTAGTTACCTGATATAGGTCCTAGCTGAGACACCTTGCCCAGCCAGGGTAAAGGAACTCTGGACAGGTAGGGGGGGGGGGTAGTTACCTGATATAGGTCCTAGCTGAGACACCTTGCCCAGCCAGGGTAAAGGAACTCTGGACAGGTAGGGGGGGGGGTAGTTACCTGATATAGGTCCTAGCTGAGACACCTTGCCCAGCCAGGGTAAAGGAACTCTGAACAGGTAGGGGGGGTAGTTACCTGATATAGGTCCTAGCTGAGACACCTTGTCCAGCCAGGGTAAAGGAACTCTGAACAGGTAGGGGGGGGGTAGTTACCTGATATAGGTCCTAGCTGAGACACCTTGTCCAGCCAGGGTAAAGGAACTCTGAACAGGTAGGGGGGGGGGGTAGTTACCTGATATAGGTCCTAGCTGAGACACCTTGCCCAGCCAGGGTAAAGGAACTCTGAACAGGTAGGGGGGGGGGGGGTAGTTACCTGATATAGGTCCTAGCTGAGACACCTTGCCCAGCCAGGGTAAAGGAACTCTGAACAGGTAGGGGGGGGGGGGGGGGGGTAGTTACCTGATATAGGTCCTAGCTGAGACACCTTGCCCAGCCAGGGTAAAGGAACTCTGAACAGGTAGGGGGGGGGGGGGGGGTAGTTACCTGATATAGGTCCTAGCTGAGACACCTTGTCCAGCCCGGGTAAAGGAAATCTGAACAGGTAGGGGGGGGGGGTAGTTACCTGATATAGGTCCTAGCTGAGACACCTTGCCCAGCCAGGGTAAAGGAACTCTGAACAGGTAGGGGGGGGGTAGTTACCTGATATAGGTCCTAGCTGAGACACCTTGCCCAGCCAGGGTAAAGGAACTCTGGACAGGTAGGGGGGGGGTAGTTACCTGATATAGGTCCTAGCTGAGACACCTTGCCCAGCCAGGGTAAAGGAACTCTGGACAGGTAGGGGGGGGGGGGGGTAGTTACCTGATATTGGTCCTAGCTGAGACACCTTGTCCAGCCAGGGTAAAGGAACTCTGAACAGGTAGGGGGGGGGGGGGGGGGTAGTTACCTGATATAGGTCCTAGCTGAGACACCTTGTCCAGCCCGGGTAAAGGAAATCTGAACAGGTAGGGGGGGGGGGGTAGTTACCTGATATAGGTCCTAGCTGAGACACCTTGCCCAGCCAGGGTAAAGGAACTCTGAACAGGTAGGGGGGGGGTAGTTACCTGATATAGGTCCTAGCTGAGACACCTTGCCCAGCCAGGGTAAAGGAACTCTGAACAGGTAGGGGGGGGGGGTAGTTACCTGATATAGGTCCTAGCTGAGACACCTTGCCCAGCCAGGGTAAAGGAACTCTGGACAGGTAGGGGGGGGGTAGTTACCTGATATAGGTCCTAGCTGAGACACCTTGCCCAGCCAGGGTAAAGGAACTCTGGACAGGTAGGGGGGGGGGGGGGGTAGTTACCTGATATAGGTCCTAGCTGAGACACCTTGCCCAGCCAGGGTAAAGGAACTCTGAACAGGTAGGGGGGGGGGGGGGGGGTAGTTACCTGATATAGGTCCTAGCTGAGACACCTTGTCCAGCCCGGGTAAAGGAAATCTGAACAGGTAGGGGGGGGGGGGTAGTTACCTGATATAGGTCCTAGCTGAGACACCTTGCCCAGCCAGGGTAAAGGAACTCTGAACAGGTAGGGGGGGGGTAGTTACCTGATATAGGTCCTAGCTGAGACACCTTGCCCAGCCAGGGTAAAGGAACTCTGAACAGGTAGGGGGGGGGGGGTAGTTACCTGATATAGGTCCTAGCTGAGACACCTTGCCCAGCCAGGGTAAAGGAACTCTGGACAGGTAGGGGGGGGGTAGTTACCTGATATAGGTCCTAGCTGAGACACCTTGCCCAGCCAGGGTAAAGGAACTCTGGACAGGTAGGGGGGGGGGGGGGTAGTTACCTGATATAGGTCCTAGCTGAGACACCTTGTCCAGCCAGGGTAAAGGAACTCTGGACAGGTAGGGGGGGGGGGGGTAGTTACCTGATATAGGTCCTAGCTGAGACACCTTGCCCAGCCAGGGTAAAGGAACTCTGAACAGGTAGGGGGGGTAGTTACCTGATATAGGTCCTAGCTGAGACACCTTGCCCAGCCAGGGTAAAGGAACTCTGAACAGGTAGGGGGGGGGGGGGGTAGTTACC
The DNA here is from genome assembly GCF_045679555.1 of Salvelinus alpinus. NCBI lineage: Eukaryota > Metazoa > Chordata > Actinopteri > Salmoniformes > Salmonidae > Salvelinus > Salvelinus alpinus. The sequence goes on from NC_092091.1 coordinate 3,279,205, forward strand.
TGATATAGGTCCTAGCTGAGACACCTTGCCCAGCCAGGGTAAAGGAACTCTGAACAGGTAGGGGGGGGGGGGGGGGGGGGTAGTTACCTGATATAGGTCGAAGCTGAGACACCTTGCCCAGCCAGGGTAAAGGAACTCTGGACAGGTAGGGGGGGGGTAGTTACCTGATATAGGTCCTAGCTGAGACACCTTGCCCAGCCAGGGTAAAGGAACTCTGGACAGGTAGGGGGGGGGTAGTTACCTGATATAGGTCCTAGCTGAGACACCTTGCCCAGCCAGGGTAAAGGAACTCTGAACAGGTAGGGGGGGGGGGTAGTTACCTGATATAGGTCCTAGCTGAGACACCTTGCCCAGCCAGGGTAAAGGAACTCTGAACAGGTAGGGGGGGGGGGGGGGGTAGTTACCTGATATAGGTCCTAGCTGAGACACCTTGCCCAGCCAGGGTAAAGGAACTCTGAACAGGTAGGGGGGGGGGGGGGGGTAGTTACCTGATATAGGTCCTAGCTGAGACACCTTGCCCAGCCAGGGTAAAGGAACTCTGAACAGGTAGGGGGGGGGGGGGCTAGTTACCTGATATAGGTCCTAGCTGAGACACCTTGCCCAGCCAGGGTAAAGGAACTCTGAACAAGTAGGGGGGGGGGGGGTAGTTACCTGATATAGGTCCTAGCTGAGACACCTTGCCCAGCCAGGGTAAAGGAACTCTGAACAGGTAGGGGGGGTAGTTACCTGATATAGGTCCTAGCTGAGACACCTTGCCCAGCCAGGGTAAAGGAACTCTGGACAGGTAGGGGGGGGGTAGTTACCTGATATAGGTCCTAGCTGAGACACCTTGCCCAGCCAGGGTAAAGGAACTCTGGACAGGTAGGGGGGGGGGGTAGTTACCTGATATAGGTCCTAGCTGAGACACCTTGCCCAGCCAGGGTAAAGGAACTCTGAACAGGTAGGGGGGGGGGGGGGGGTAGTTACCTGATATAGGTCCTAGCTGAGACACCTTGCCCAGCCAGGGTAAAGGAACTCTGAACAGGTAGGGGGGGGGGTAGTTACCTGATATAGGTCCTAGCTGAGACACCTTGCCCAGCCAGGGTAAAGGAACTCTGAACAGGTAGGGGGGGGGGGGTAGTTACCTGATATAGGTCCTAGCTGAGACACCTTGCCCAGCCAGGGTAAAGGAACTCTGAACAGGTAGGGGGGGGGGGGTAGTTACCTGATATAGGTCCTAGCTGAGACACCTTGCCCAGCCAGGGTAAAGGAACTCTGGACAGGTAGGGGGGGGGTAGTTACCTGATATAGGTCCTAGCTGAGACACCTTGCCCAGCCAGGGTAAAGGAACTCTGAACAGGTAGGGGGGGGGGGGGTAGTTACCTGATATAGGTCCTAGCTGAGACACCTTGCCCAGCCAGGGTAAAGGAACTCTGGACAGGTAGGGGGGGGGTAGTTACCTGATATAGGTCCTAGCTGAGACACCTTGCCCAGCCAGGGTAAAGGAACTCTGGACAGGTAGGGGGGGGGTAGTTACCTGATATAGGTCCTAGCTGAGACACCTTGCCCAGCCAGGGTAAAGGAACTCTGGACAGGTAGGGGGGGGGTAGTTACCTGATATAGGTCCTAGCTGAGACACCTTGCCCAGCCAGGGTAAAGGAACTCTGAACAGGTAGGGGGGGGGGGGGTAGTTACCTGATATAGGTCCTAGCTGAGACACCTTGCCCAGCCATGGTAAAGGAACTCTGAACAGGTAGGGGGGGGGGGGTAGTTACCTGATATAGGTCCTAGCTGAGACATCTTGCCCAGCCAGGGTAAAGGAACTCTGAACAGGTAGGGGGGGGGGGGGGGTAGTTACCTGATATAGGTCCTAGCTGAGACACCTTGCCCAGCCAGGGTAAAGGAACTCTGAACAGGTAGGGGGGGTAGTTACCTGATATAGGTCCTAGCTGAGACACCTTGCCCAGCCAGGGTAAAGGAACTCTGGACAGGTAGGGGGGGGGGTAGTTACCTGATATAGGTCCTAGCTGAGACACCTTGCCCAGCCAGGGTAAAGGAACTCTGAACAGGTAGGGGGGGGGGGGGGGGTAGTTACCTGATATAGGTCCTAGCTGAGACACCTTGCCCAGCCAGGGTAAAGGAACTCTGAACAGGTAGGGGGGGGGGTAGTTACCTGATATAGGTCCTAGCTGAGACACCTTGCCCAGCCAGGGTAAAGGAACTCTGAACAAGTAGGGGGGGGGGGGGTAGTTACCTGATATAGGTCCTAGCTGAGACACCTTGCCCAGCCAGGGTAAAGGAACTCTGAACAGGTAGGGGGGGGGGGGTAGTTACCTGATATAGGTCCTAGCTGAGACACCTTGCCCAGCCAGGGTAAAGGAACTCTGGACAGGTAGGGGGGGGGTAGTTACCTGATATAGGTCCTAGCTGAGACACCTTGCCCAGCCAGGGTAAAGGAACTCTGGACAGGTAGGGGGGGGGGGGGGTAGTTACCTGATATAGGTCCTAGCTGAGACACCTTGTCCAGCCAGGGTAAAGGAACTCTGGACAGGTAGGGGGGGGGGGGGTAGTTACCTGATATAGGTCCTAGCTGAGACACCTTGCCCAGCCAGGGTAAAGGAACTCTGAACAGGTAGGGGGGGTAGTTACCTGATATAGGTCCTAGCTGAGACACCTTGCCCAGCCAGGGTAAAGGAACTCTGAACAGGTAGGGGGGGGGGGGGGGTAGTTACCTGATATAGGTCCTAGCTGAGACACCTTGCCCAGCCAGGGTAAAGGAACTCTGAACAGGTAGGGGGGGGGGGGGGGGGGTAGTTACCTGATATAGGTCGAAGCTGAGACACCTTGCCCAGCCAGGGTAAAGGAACTCTGGACAGGTAGGGGGGGGGTAGTTACCTGATATAGGTCCTAGCTGAGACACCTTGCCCAGCCAGGGTAAAGGAACTCTGGACAGGTAGGGGGGGGGTAGTTACCTGATATAGGTCCTAGCTGAGACACCTTGCCCAGCCAGGGTAAAGGAACTCTGAACAGGTAGGGGGGGGGGGTAGTTACCTGATATAGGTCCTAGCTGAGACACCTTGCCCAGCCAGGGTAAAGGAACTCTGAACAGGTAGGGGGGGGGGGGGGGGTAGTTACCTGATATAGGTCCTAGCTGAGACACCTTGCCCAGCCAGGGTAAAGGAACTCTGAACAGGTAGGGGGGGGGGGGGGGGGTAGTTACCTGATATAGGTCCTAGCTGAGACACCTTGCCCAGCCAGGGTAAAGGAACTCTGAACAGGTAGGGGGGGTAGTTACCTGATATAGGTCCTAGCTGAGACACCTTGCCCAGCCAGGGTAAAGGAACTCTGAACAGGTAGGGGGGGGGGCTAGTTACCTGATATAGGTCCTAGCTGAGACACCTTGCCCAGCCAGGGTAAAGGAACTCTGAACAAGTAGGGGGGGGGGGGGGTAGTTACCTGATATAGGTCCTAGCTGAGACACCTTGCCCAGCCAGGGTAAAGGAACTCTGAACAGGTAGGGGGGGTAGTTACCTGATATAGGTCCTAGCTGAGACACCTTGCCCAGCCAGGGTAAAGGAACTCTGGACAGGTAGGGGGGGGGTAGTTACCTGATATAGGTCCTAGCTGAGACACCTTGCCCAGCCAGGGTAAAGGAACTCTGGACAGGTAGGGGGGGGGGGTAGTTACCTGATATAGGTCCTAGCTGAGACACCTTGCCCAGCCAGGGTAAAGGAACTCTGAACAGGTAGGGGGGGGGGGGGGGTAGTTACCTGATATAGGTCCTAGCTGAGACACCTTGCCCAGCCAGGGTAAAGGAACTCTGAACAGGTAGGGGGGGGGGTAGTTACCTGATATAGGTCCTAGCTGAGACACCTTGCCCAGCCAGGGTAAAGGAACTCTGAACAGGTAGGGGGGGGGGGGGGTAGTTACCTGATATAGGTCCTAGCTGAGACACCTTGCCCAGCCAGGGTAAAGGAACTCTGAACAGGTAGGGGGGGGGGTAGTTACCTGATATAGGTCCTAGCTGAGACACCTTGCCCAGCCAGGGTAAAGGAACTCTGGACAGGTAGGGGGGGGGTAGTTACCTGATATAGGTCCTAGCTGAGACACCTTGCCCAGCCAGGGTAAAGGAACTCTGAACAGGTAGGGGGGGGGGGGTAGTTACCTGATATAGGTCCTAGCTGAGACACCTTGCCCAGCCAGGGTAAAGGAACTCTGGACAGGTAGGGGGGGGGTAGTTACCTGATATAGGTCCTAGCTGAGACACCTTGCCCAGCCAGGGTAAAGGAACTCTGGACAGGTAGGGGGGGGGTAGTTACCTGATATAGGTCCTAGCTGAGACACCTTGCCCAGCCAGGGTAAAGGAACTCTGGACAGGTAGGGGGGGGGGTAGTTACCTGATATAGGTCCTAGCTGAGACACCTTGCCCAGCCAGGGTAAAGGAACTCTGAACAGGTAGGGGGGGGGGGGTAGTTACCTGATATAGGTCCTAGCTGAGACACCTTGCCCAGCCATGGTAAAGGAACTCTGAACAGGTAGGGGGGGGGGGTAGTTACCTGATATAGGTCCTAGCTGAGACATCTTGCCCAGCCAGGGTAAAGGAACTCTGAACAGGTAGGGGGGGGGGGGGTAGTTACCTGATATAGGTCCTAGCTGAGACACCTTGCCCAGCCAGGGTAAAGGAACTCTGAACAGGTAGGGGGGGTAGTTACCTGATATAGGTCCTAGCTGAGACACCTTGCCCAGCCAGGGTAAAGGAACTCTGAACAGGTAGGGGGGGGGGTAGTTACCTGATATAGGTCCTAGCTGAGACACCTTGCCCAGCCAGGGTAAAGGAACTCTGAACAGGTAGGGGGGGGGGGGGGGGGGGTAGTTACCTGATATAGGTCCTAGCTGAGACACCTTGCCCAGCCAGGGTAAAGGAACTCTGAACAGGTAGGGGGGGGGGGGGGGGGTAGTTACCTGATATAGGTCCTGGCTGGGCAAGGTGTCTCAGCTAGGACCTATATCAGGTAACTACCCCCCCCCCCTACCTGTTCAGAGTTCCTTTACCCTGGCTGGGCAAGGTGTCTCAGCTAGGACCTATATCAGGTAACTACCCCCCCCCCCCCCCCCTACCTGTTCAGAGTTCCTTTACCCTGGCTGGGCAAGGTGTCTCAGCTAGGACCTATATCAGGTAACTACCCCCCCCCCCTACCTGTTCAGAGTTCCTTTACCCTGGCTGGGCAAGGTGTCTCAGCTAGGACCTATATCAGGTAACTACCCCCCCCCCCCTACCTGTTCAGAGTTCCTTTAGCCAGGGTAAAGGAACTCTGAACAGGTAGGGGGGGGGGGGCTAGTTACCTGATATAGGTCCTAGCTGAGACACCTTGCCCAGCCAGGGTAAAGGAACTCTGAACAAGTAGGGGGGGGGGGGGGGTAGTTACCTGATATAGGTCCTAGCTGAGACACCTTGCCCAGCCAGGGTAAAGGAACTCTGAACAGGTAGGGGGGGGTAGTTACCTGATATAGGTCCTAGCTGAGACACCTTGCCCAGCCAGGGTAAAGGAACTCTGGACAGGTAGGGGGGGGGGGTAGTTACCTGATATAGGTCCTAGCTGAGACACCTTGCCCAGCCAGGGTAAAGGAACTCTGGACAGGTAGGGGGGGGGGGTAGTTACCTGATATAGGTCCTAGCTGAGACACCTTGCCCAGCCAGGGTAAAGGAACTCTGAACAGGTAGGGGGGGGGGGGGGTAGTTACCTGATATAGGTCCTAGCTGAGACACCTTGCCCAGCCAGGGTAAAGGAACTCTGAACAGGTAGGGGGGGGGGTAGTTACCTGATATAGGTCCTAGCTGAGACACCTTGCCCAGCCAGGGTAAAGGAACTCTGAACAGGTAGGGGGGGGGGGGGGTAGTTACCTGATATAGGTCCTAGCTGAGACACCTTGCCCAGCCATGGTAAAGGAACTCTGAACAGGTAGGGGGGGGGGGGGTAGTTACCTGATATAGGTCCTAGCTGAGACACCTTGCCCAGCCAGGGTAAAGGAACTCTGAACAGGTAGGGGGGGGGGGTAGTTACCTGATATAGGTCCTAGCTGAGACACCTTGCCCAGCCAGGGTAAAGGAACTCTGGACAGGTAGGGGGGGGGTAGTTACCTGATATAGGTCCTAGCTGAGACACCTTGCCCAGCCAGGGTAAAGGAACTCTGAACAGGTAGGGGGGGGGGGTAGTTACCTGATATAGGTCCTAGCTGAGACACCTTGCCCAGCCAGGGTAAAGGAACTCTGGACAGGTAGGGGGGGGGTAGTTACCTGATATAGGTCCTAGCTGAGACACCTTGCCCAGCCAGGGTAAAGGAACTCTGGACAGGTAGGGGGGGGGGTAGTTACCTGATATAGGTCCTAGCTGAGACACCTTGCCCAGCCAGGGTAAAGGAACTCTGAACAGGTAGGGGGGGGGGGGGGGGGGTAGTTACCTGATATAGGTCCTAGCTGAGACACCTTGCCCAGCCATGGTAAAGGAACTCTGAACAGGTAGGGGGGGGGGGGTAGTTACCTGATATAGGTCCTAGCTGAGACACCTTGCCCAGCCAGGGTAAAGGAACTCTGAACAGGTAGGGGGGGTAGTTACCTGATATAGGTCCTAGCTGAGACACCTTGCCCAGCCAGGGTAAAGGAACTCTGAACAGGTAGGGGGGGGGGGGGGGGTAGTTACCTGATATAGGTCCTAGCTGAGACACCTTGCCCAGCCAGGGTAAAGGAACTCTGAACAGGTAGGGGGGGGGGGGGGGGTAGTTACCTGATATAGGTCCTAGCTGAGACACCTTGCCCAGCCAGGGTAAAGGAACTCTGGACAGGTAGGGGGGGGGGTAGTTACCTGATATAGGTCCTAGCTGAGACACCTTGCCCAGCCATGGTAAAGGAACTCTGAACAGGTAGGGGGGGGGGGGGGGTAGTTACCTGATATAGGTCCTAGCTGAGACACCTTGCCCAGCCATGGTAAAGGAACTCTGAACAGGTAGGGGGGGGGGGGGTAGTTACCTGATATAGGTCCTAGCTGAGACACCTTGCCCAGCCAGGGTAAAGGAACTCTGAACAGGTAGGGGGGGTAGTTACCTGATATAGGTCCTAGCTGAGACACCTTGCCCAGCCAGGGTAAAGGAACTCTGAACAGGTAGGGGGGGGGGGGTAGTTACCTGATATAGGTCCTAGCTGAGACACCTTGCCCAGCCAGGGTAAAGGAACTCTGGACAGGTAGGGGGGGGGGGGGGGTAGTTACCTGATATAGGTCCTAGCTGAGACACCTTGCCCAGCCAGGGTAAAGGAACTCTGAACAGGTAGGGGGGGGGGGGTAGTTACCTGATATAGGTCCTAGCTGAGACACCTTGCCCAGCCAGGGTAAAGGAACTCTGGACAGGTAGGGGGGGGGGGGGGGGGTAGTTACCTGATATAGGTCCTAGCTGAGACACCTTGCCCAGCCATGGTAAAGGAACTCTGAACAGGTAGGGGGGGGGGTAGTTACCTGATATAGGTCCTAGCTGAGACATCTTGCCCAGCCAGGGTAAAGGAACTCTGAACAGGTAGGGGGGGGGGGGGGTAGTTACCTGATATAGGTCCTAGCTGAGACACCTTGCCCAGCCAGGGTAAAGGAACTCTGAACAGGTAGGGGGGGTAGTTACCTGATATAGGTCCTAGCTGAGACACCTTGCCCAGCCAGGGTAAAGGAACTCTGAACAGGTAGGGGGGGTAGTTACCTGATATAGGTCCTAGCTGAGACACCTTGCCCAGCCAGGGTAAAGGAACTCTGAACAGGTAGGGGGGGGGGGGTAGTTACCTGATATAGGTCCTAGCTGAGACACCTTGCCCAGCCAGGGTAAAGGAACTCTGAACAGGTAGGGGGGGGGGGGGGGGGTAGTTACCTGATATAGGTCCTAGCTGAGACACCTTGCCCAGCCAGGGTAAAGGAACTCTGAACAGGTAGGGGGGGGGGGGGGTAGTTACCTGATATAGGTCCTAGCTGAGACACCTTGCCCAGCCAGGGTAAAGGAACTCTGGACAGGTAGGGGGGGGGGGTAGTTACCTGATATAGGTCCTAGCTGAGACACCTTGCCCAGCCAGGGTAAAGGAACTCTGAACAGGTAGGGGGGGGGGGGGGGGGTAGTTACCTGATATAGGTCCTAGCTGAGACACCTTGCCCAGCCATGGTAAAGGAACTCTGAACAGGTAGGGGGGGGGGGTAGTTACCTGATATAGGTCCTAGCTGAGACACCTTGCCCAGCCAGGGTAAAGGAACTCTGAACAGGTAGGGGGGGGGGGGGGGTAGTTACCTGATATAGGTCCTAGCTGAGACACCTTGCCCAGCCATGGTAAAGGAACTCTGAACAGGTAGGGGGGGGGGTAGTTACCTGATATAGGTCCTAGCTGAGACACCTTGCCCAGCCAGGGTAAAGGAACTCTGAACAGGTAGGGGGGGGGGGGGGTAGTTACCTGATATAGGTCCTAGCTGAGACACCTTGCCCAGCCAGGGTAAAGGAACTCTGAACAGGTAGGGGGGGTAGTTACCTGATATAGGTCCTAGCTGAGACACCTTGCCCAGCCAGGGTAAAGGAACTCTGAACAGGTAGGGGGGGGGGGTAGTTACCTGATATAGGTCCTAGCTGAGACACCTTGCCCAGCCAGGGTAAAGGAACTCTGAACAGGTAGGGGGGGGGGGGGGGGTAGTTACCTGATATAGGTCCTAGCTGAGACACCTTGCCCAGCCAGGGTAAAGGAACTCTGAACAGGTAGGGGGGGTAGTTACCTGATATAGGTCCTAGCTGAGACACCTTGCCCAGCCAGGGTAAAGGAACTCTGGACAGGTAGGGGGGGGGGGGGGGTAGTTACCTGATATAGGTCCTAGCTGAGACACCTTGCCCAGCCATGGTAAAGGAACTCTGAACAGGTAGGGGGGGGGGTAGTTACCTGATATAGGTCCTAGCTGAGACATCTTGCCCAGCCAGGGTAAAGGAACTCTGAACAGGTAGGGGGGGGGGGGGTAGTTACCTGATATAGGTCCTAGCTGAGACACCTTGCCCAGCCAGGGTAAAGGAACTCTGAACAGGTAGGGGGGGTAGTTACCTGATATAGGTCCTAGCTGAGACACCTTGCCCAGCCAGGGTAAAGGAACTCTGAACAGGTAGGGGGGGTAGTTACCTGATATAGGTCCTAGCTGAGACACCTTGCCCAGCCAGGGTAAAGGAACTCTGAACAGGTAGGGGGGGGGGGGGGGGTAGTTACCTGATATAGGTCCTAGCTGAGACACCTTGCCCAGCCAGGGTAAAGGAACTCTGGACAGGTAGGGGGGGGGGGTAGTTACCTGATATAGGTCCTAGCTGAGACACCTTGCCCAGCCAGGGTAAAGGAACTCTGAACAGGTAGGGGGGGGGTAGTTACCTGATATAGGTCCTAGCTGAGACACCTTGCCCAGCCATGGTAAAGGAACTCTGAACAGGTAGGGGGGGGGGGTAGTTACCTGATATAGGTCCTAGCTGAGACACCTTGCCCAGCCAGGGTAAAGGAACTCTGAACAGGTAGGGGGGGGGGGGGGTAGTTACCTGATATAGGTCCTAGCTGAGACACCTTGCCCAGCCATGGTAAAGGAACTCTGAACAGGTAGGGGGGGGGGTAGTTACCTGATATAGGTCCTAGCTGAGACACCTTGCCCAGCCAGGGTAAAGGAACTCTGAACAGGTAGGGGGGGGGGGTAGTTACCTGATATAGGTCCTAGCTGAGACACCTTGCCCAGCCAGGGTAAAGGAACTCTGAACAGGTAGGGGGGGTAGTTACCTGATATAGGTCCTAGCTGAGACACCTTGCCCAGCCAGGGTAAAGGAACTCTGAACAGGTAGGGGGGGGGGGTAGTTACCTGATATAGGTCCTAGCTGAGACACCTTGCCCAGCCAGGGTAAAGGAACTCTGAACAGGTAGGGGGGGGGGGGGGGGTAGTTACCTGATATAGGTCCTAGCTGAGACACCTTGCCCAGCCAGGGTAAAGGAACTCTGAACAGGTAGGGGGGGGGGGTAGTTACCTGATATAGGTCCTAGCTGAGACACCTTGCCCAGCCAGGGTAAAGGAACTCTGAACAGGTAGGGGGGGGGGGGGGGTAGTTACCTGATATAGGTCCTAGCTGAGACACCTTGCCCAGCCAGGGTAAAGGAACTCTGGACAGGTAGGGGGGGTAGTTACCTGATATAGGTCCTAGCTGAGACACCTTGCCCAGTCAGGGTAAAGGAACTCTGAACAGGTAGGGGGGGTAGTTACCTGATATAGGTCCTAGCTGAGACACCTTGTCCAGCCAGGGTAAAGGAACTCTGAACAGGTAGGGGGGGGGGTAGTTACCTGATATAGGTCCTAGCTGAGACACCTTGTCCAGCCAGGGTAAAGGAACTCTGAACAGGTAGGGGGGGGGGTAGTTACCTGATATAGGTCCTAGCTGAGACACCTTGCCCAGCCAGGGTAAAGGAACTCTGAACAGGTAGGGGGGGGGGGTAGTTACCTGATATAGGTCCTAGCTGAGACACCTTGCCCAGCCAGGGTAAAGGAACTCTGAACAGGTAGGGGGGGGGGGGGGGGGTAGTTACCTGATATAGGTCCTAGCTGAGACACCTTGTCCAGCCAGGGTAAAGGAACTCTGAACAGGTAGGGGGGGGGGGTAGTTACCTGATATAGGTCCTAGCTGAGACACCTTGTCCAGCCAGGGTAAAGGAACTCTGAACAGGTAGGGGGGGGGGGGGTAGTTACCTGATATAGGTCCTAGCTGAGACACCTTGCCCAGCCAGGGTAAAGGAACTCTGAACAGGTAGGGGGGGGGTAGTTACCTGATATAGTTCCTAGCTGAGACACCTTGCCCAGCCAGGGTAAAGGAACTCTGAACAGGTAGGGGGGGGGGGGGGGGGGGGTAGTTACCTGATATAGGTCCTAGCTGAGACACCTTGTCCAGCCCAGGTAAAGGAAATCTGAACAGGTAGGGGGGGGGGGGTAGTTACCTGATATAGGTCCTAGCTGAGACACCTTGCCCAGCCAGGGTAAAGGAACTCTGAACAGGTAGGGGGGGGGTGGTTACCTGATATAGGTCCTAGCTGAGACACCTTGCCCAGCCAGGGTAAAGGAACTCTGAACAGGTAGGGGGGGGGTAGTTACCTGATATAGGTCCTAGCTGAGACACCTTGCCCAGCCAGGGTAAAGGAACTCTGGACAGGTAGGGGGGGGGGGGGGGGTAGTTACCTGATATAGGTCCTAGCTGAGACACCTTGTCCAGCCAGGGTAAAGGAACTCTGGACAGGTAGGGGGGGTAGTTACCTGATATAGGTCCTAGCTGAGACACCTTGCCCAGCCAGGGTAAAGGAACTCTGAACAGGTAGGGGGGGGGGGGGGGGGGGTAGTTACCTGATATAGGTCCTAGCTGAGACACCTTGCCCAGCTAGGGTAAAGGACCTCTGAACAGGTAGGGGGGGGGGGTAGTTACCTGATATAGGTCCTAGCTGAGACACCTTGCCCAGCCAGGGTAAAGGAACTCTGAACAGGTAGGGGGGGGGGGGTAGTTACCTGATATAGGTCCTAGCTGAGACACCTTGCCCAGCCAGGGTAAAGGAACTCTGAACAGGTAGGGGGGGGGGGGTAGTTACCTGATATAGGTCCTAGCTGAGACACCTTGCCCAGCCAGGGTAAAGGAACTCTGGACAGGTAGGGGGGGGGTAGTTACCTTGCCCAGCCAGGGTAAAGGAACTCTGGACAGGTAGGGGGGGGGTAGTTACCTGATATAGGTCCTAGCTGAGACACCTTGCCCAGCCAGGGTAAAGGAACTCTGAACAGGTAGGGGGGGGGGTAGTTACCTGATATAGGTCCTAGCTGAGACACCTTGCCCAGCCAGGGTAAAGGAACTCTGAACAGGTAGGGGGGGGGGGTAGTTACCTGATATAGGTCCTAACTGAGACACCTTGCCCAGCCAGGGTAAAGGAACTCTGAACAGGTAGGGGGGGGGGGGGGGGTAGTTACCTGATATAGGTCCTAGCTGAGACACCTTGCCCAGCCAGGGTAAAGGAACTCTGAACAGGTAGGGGGGGGGGGGGTAGTTACCTGATATAGGTCCTAGCTGAGACACCTTGCCCAGCCAGGGTAAAGGAACTCTGGACAGGTAGGGGGGGGGTAGTTACCTTGCCCAGCCAGGGTAAAGGAACTCTGGACAGGTAGGGGGGGGGGTAGTTACCTGATATAGGTCCTAGCTGAGACACCTTGCCCAGCCAGGGTAAAGGAACTCTGAACAGGTAGGGGGGGGGGTAGTTACCTGATATAGGTCCTAGCTGAGACACCTTGCCCAGCCAGGGTAAAGGAACTCTGAACAGGTAGGGGGGGGGGGGTAGTTACCTGATATAGGTCCTAACTGAGACACCTTGCCCAGCCAGGGTAAAGGAACTCTGAACAGGTAGGGGGGGGGGGGGGGTAGTTACCTGATATAGGTCCTAGCTGAGACACCTTGCCCAGCCAGGGTAAAGGAACTCTGAACAGGTAGGGGGGGTAGTTACCTGATATAGGTCCTAGCTGAGACACCTTGCCCAGCCAGGGTAAAGGAACTCTGAACAGGTAGGGGGGGGGGGGGCTAGTTACCTGATATAGGTCCTAGCTGAGACACCTTGCCCAGCCAGGGTAAAGGAACTCTGAACAGGTAGGGGGGGGTAGTTACCTGATATAGGTCCTAGCTGAGACACCTTGCCCAGCCAGGGTAAAGGAACTCTGGACAGGTAGGGGGGGGGGTAGTTACCTGATATAGGTCCTAGCTGAGACACCTTGCCCAGCCAGGGTAAAGGAACTCTGGACAGGTAGGGGGGGGGGTAGTTACCTGATATAGGTCCTAGCTGAGACACCTTGCCCAGCCAGGGTAAAGGAACTCTGGACAGGTAGGGGGGGGGGGTAGTTACCTGATATAGGTCCTAGCTGAGACACCTTGCCCAGCCAGGGTAAAGGAACTCTGAACAGGTAGGGGGGGGGGGGGGGTAGTTACCTGATATAGGTCCTAGCTGAGACACCTTGCCCAGCCAGGGTAAAGGAACTCTGAACAGGTAGGGGGGGGGGGTAGTTACCTGATATAGGTCCTAGCTGAGACACCTTGCCCAGCCAGGGTAAAGGAACTCTGAACAGGTAGGGGGGGGGGGGGTAGTTACCTGATATAGGTCCTAGCTGAGACACCTTGCCCAGCCATGGTAAAGGAACTCTGAACAGGTAGGGGGGGGGGGGGTAGTTACCTGATATAGGTCCTAGCTGAGACACCTTGCCCAGCCAGGGTAAAGGAACTCTGGACAGGTAGGGGGGGGGTAGTTACCTGATATAGGTCCTAGCTGAGACACCTTGCCCAGCCAGGGTAAAGGAACTCTGGACAGGTAGGGGGGGGGGGTAGTTACCTGATATAGGTCCTAGCTGAGACACCTTGCCCAGCCAGGGTAAAGGAACTCTGAACAGGTAGGGGGGGGGTAGTTACCTGATATAGGTCCTAGCTGAGACACCTTGCCCAGCCAGGGTAAAGGAACTCTGGACAGGTAGGGGGGGGGGGGTAGTTACCTGATATAGGTCCTAGCTGAGACACCTTGCCCAGCCAGGGTAAAGGAACTCTGAACAGGTAGGGGGGGGGGGGGGGGGTAGTTACCTGATATAGGTCCTAGCTGAGACACCTTGCCCAGCCATGGTAAAGGAACTCTGAACAGGTAGGGGGGGGGTAGTTACCTGATATAGGTCCTAGCTGAGACACCTTGCCCAGCCAGGGTAAAGGAACTCTGGACAGGTAGGGGGGGGGGGGGTAGTTACCTGATATAGGTCCTAGCTGAGACACCTTGCCCAGCCAGGGTAAAGGAACTCTGAACAGGTAGGGGGGGGGGGGGTAGTTACCTGATATAGGTCCTAGCTGAGACACCTTGCCCAGCCATGGTAAAGGAACTCTGAACAGGTAGGGGGGGGGGGTAGTTACCTGATATAGGTCCTAGCTGAGACATCTTGCCCAGCCAGGGTAAAGGAACTCTGAACAGGTAGGGGGGGGGGGGGTAGTTACCTGATATAGGTCCTAGCTGAGACACCTTGCCCAGCCAGGGTAAAGGAACTCTGAACAGGTAGGGGGGGTAGTTACCTGATATAGGTCCTAGCTGAGACACCTTGCCCAGCCAGGGTAAAGGAACTCTGAACAGGTAGGGGGGGGGGGGGGGTAGTTACCTGATATAGGTCCTAGCTGAGACACCTTGCCCAGCCAGGGTAAAGGAACTCTGAACAGGTAGGGGGGGTAGTTAACTGATATAGGTCCTAGCTGAGACACCTTGCCCAGCCAGGGTAAAGGAACTCTGAACAGGTAGGGGGGGGGGGGTAGTTACCTGATATAGGTCCTAGCTGAGACACCTTGCCCAGCCAGGGTAAAGGAACTCTGGACAGGTAGGGGGGGGGGTAGTTACCTGATATAGGTCCTAGCTGAGACACCTTGCCCAGCCAGGGTAAAGGAACTCTGAACAGGTAGGGGGGGGGGGGGGGGGTAGTTACCTGATATAGGTCCTAGCTGAGACACCTTGCCCAGCCAGGGTAAAGGAACTCTGGACAGGTAGGGGGGGGGGGGTAGTTACCTGATATAGGTCCTAGCTGAGACACCTTGCCCAGCCAGGGTAAAGGAACTCTGAACAGGTAGGGGGGGGGGGGGGTAGTTACCTGATATAGGTCCTAGCTGAGACACCTTGCCCAGCCAGGGTAAAGGAACTCTGAACAGGTAGGGGGGGGGGGGTAGTTACCTGATATAGGTCCTAGCTGAGACACCTTGCCCAGCCAGGGTAAAGGAACTCTGAACAGGTAGGGGGGGTAGTTACCTGATATAGGTCCTAGCTGAGACACCTTGCCCAGCCAGGGTAAAGGAACTCTGAACAGGTAGGGGGGGTAGTTACCTGATATAGGTCCTAGCTGACACACCTTGCCCAGCCAGGGTAAAGGAACTCTGAACAGGTAGGGGGGGGGGGGGTAGTTACCTGATATAGGTCCTAGCTGAGACACCTTGCCCAGCCAGGGTAAAGGAACTCTGGACAGGTAGGGGGGGGGTAGTTACCTGATATAGGTCCTAGCTGAGACACCTTGCCCAGCCAGGGTAAAGGAACTCTGGACAGGTAGGGGGGGGGGGTAGTTACCTGATATAGGTCCTAGCTGAGACACCTTGCCCAGCCAGGGTAAAGGAACTCTGAACAGGTAGGGGGGGTAGTTACCTGATATAGGTCCTAGCTGAGACACCTTGTCCAGCCAGGGTAAAGGAACTCTGAACAGGTAGGGGGGGGGGTAGTTACCTGATATAGGTCCTAGCTGAGACACCTTGCCCAGCCAGGGTAAAGGAACTCTGAACAGGTAGGGGGGGGGGGGGGGTAGTTACCTGAAATAGGTCCTAGCTGAGACACCTTGCCCAGCCAGGGTAAAGGAACTCTGAACAGGTAGGGGGGGGGGGTAGTTACCTGATATAGGTCCTAGCTGAGACACCTTGTCCAGCCAGGGTAAAGGAACTCTGGACAGGTAGGGGGGGGGGGGGGTAGTTACCTGATATAGGTCCTAGCTGAGACACCTTGCCCAGCCAGGGTAAAGGAACTCTGAACAGGTAGGGGGGGGGGGGTAGTTACCTGATATAGGTCCTAGCTGAGACACCTTGCCCAGCCAGGGTAAAGGAACTCTGAACAGGTAGGGGGGGGGGGGGGGGGGTAGTTACCTGAAATAGGTCCTAGCTGAGACACCTTGCCCAGCCAGGGTAAAGGAACTCTGAACAGGTAGGGGGGGGGGGTAGTTACCTGATATAGGTCCTAGCTGAGACACCTTGCCCAGCCAGGGTAAAGGAACTCTGAACAGGTAGGGGGGGGGGGGGGTAGTTACCTGATATAGGTCCTAGCTGAGACACCTTGCCCAGCCAGGGTAAAGGAACTCTGAACAGGTAGGGGGGGGGGGTAGTTACCTGATATAGGTCCTAGCTGAGACACCTTGCCCAGCCAGGGTAAAGGAACTCTGAACAGGTAGGGGGGGGGTAGTTACCTGATATAGGTCCTAGCTGAGACACCTTGCCCAGCCAGGGTAAAGGAACTCTGAACAGGTAGGGGGGGGGTAGTTACCTGATATAGGTCCTAGCTGAGACACCTTGCCCAGCCAGGGTAAAGGAACTCTGAACAGGTAGGGGGGGGGGTAGTTACCTGATATAGGTCCTAGCTGAGACACCTTGCCCAGCCAGGGTAAAGGAACTCTGGACAGGTAGGGGGGGGGTAGTTACCTGATATAGGTCCTAGCTGAGACACCTTGTCCAGCCAGGGTAAAGGAACTCTGGACAGGTAGGGGGGGGGGGGTAGTTACCTGATATAGGTCCTAGCTGAGACACCTTGTCCAGCCAGGGTAAAGGAACTCTGGACAGGTAGGGGGGGGGGGGGGTAGTTACCTGATATAGGTCCTAGCTGAGACACCTTGTCCAGCCAGGGTAAAGGAACTCTGGACAGGTAGGGGGGGGGTAGTTACCTGATATAGGTCCTAGCTGAGACACCTTGCCCAGCCAGGGTAAAGGAACTCTGAACAGGTAGGGGGGGGGGGGTAGTTACCTGATATAGGTCCTAGCTGAGACACCTTGCCCAGCCAGGGTAAAGGAACTCTGAACAGGTAGGGGGGGGGGGGGGGTAGTTACCTGAAATAGGTCCTAGCTGAGACACCTTGCCCAGCCAGGGTAAAGGAACTCTGAACAGGTAGGGGGGGGGGTAGTTACCTGATATAGGTCCTAGCTGAGACACCTTGCCCAGCCAGGGTAAAGGAACTCTGAACAGGTAGGGGGGGGGGGGGTAGTTACCTGATATAGGTCCTAGCTGAGACACCTTGCCCAGCCAGGGTAAAGGAACTCTGAACAGGTAGGGGGGGGGGGTAGTTACCTGATATAGGTCCTAGCTGAGACACCTTGCCCAGCCAGGGTAAAGGAACTCTGAACAGGTAGGGGTGGGGGGGGGGGGGGGGGTAGTTACCTGATATAGGTCCTAGCTGAGACACCTTGCCCAGCCAGGGTAAAGGAACTCTGAACAGGTAGGGGGGCTAGTTACCTGATATAGGTCCTAGCTGAGACACCTTGCCCAGCCAGGGTAAAGGAACTCTGAACAAGTAGGGGGGGGGGGGGGTAGTTACCTGATATAGGTCCTAGCTGAGACACCTTGCCCAGCCAGGGTAAAGGAACTCTGAACAGGTAGGGGGGGTTAGTTACCTGATATAGGTCCTAGCTGAGACACCTTGCCCAGCCAGGGTAAAGGAACTCTGGACAGGTAGGGGGGGGGTAGTTACCTGATATAGGTCCTAGCTGAGACACCTTGCCCAGCCAGGGTAAAGGAACTCTGAACAGGTAGGGGGGGGGGGGGGGTAGTTACCTGATATAGGTCCTAGCTGAGACACCTTGCCCAGCCAGGGTAAAGGAACTCTGAACAGGTAGGGGGGGGGGGGGGGGGGGGGGGGGGTAGTTACCTGATATATGTCCTAGCTGAGACACCTTGCCCAGCCAGGGTAAAGGAACTCTGAACAGGTAGGGGGGGGGGTAGTTACCTGATATAGGTCCTAGCTGAGACACCTTGCCCAGCCAGGGTAAAGGAACTCTGAACAGGTAGGGGGGGGGGGGGGGTAGTTACCTGATATAGGTCCTAGCTGAGACACCTTGCCCAGCCATGGTAAAGGAACTCTGAACAGGTAGGGGGGGGGGGGGTAGTTACCTGATATAGGTCCTAGCTGAGACACCTTGCCCAGCCAGGGTAAAGGAACTCTGAACAGGTAGGGGGGGGGGGTAGTTACCTGATATAGGTCCTAGCTGAGACACCTTGCCCAGCCAGGGTAAATGAACTCTGGACAGGTAGGGGGGGGGTAGTTACCTGATATAGGTCCTAGCTGAGACACCTTGCCCAGCCAGGGTAAAGGAACTCTGAACAGGTAGGGGGGGGGGGTAGTTACCTGATATAGGTCCTAGCTGAGACACCTTGCCCAGCCAGGGTAAAGGAACTCTGAACAGGTAGGGGGGGGGGGTAGTTACCTGATATAGGTCCTAGCTGAGACACCTTGCCCAGCCAGGGTAAATGAACTCTGGACAGGTAGGGGGGGGGTAGTTACCTGATATAGGTCCTAGCTGAGACACCTTGCCCAGCCAGGGTAAAGGAACTCTGAACAGGTAGGGGGGGGGGTAGTTACCTGATATAGGTCCTAGCTGAGACACCTTGCCCAGCCAGGGTAAAGGAACTCTGGACAGGTAGGGGGGGGGGTAGTTACCTGATATAGGTCCTAGCTGAGACACCTTGCCCAGCCAGGGTAAAGGAACTCTGGACAGGTAGGGGGGGGGTAGTTACCTGATATAGGTCCTAGCTGAGACACCTTGCCCAGCCAGGGTAAAGGAACTCTGAACAGGTAGGGGGGGGGGGGGTAGTTACCTGATATAGGTCCTAGCTGAGACACCTTGCCCAGCCAGGGTAAAGGAACTCTGAACAGGTAGGGGGGGGGGTAGTTACCTGATATAGGTCCTAGCTGAGACACCTTGCCCAGCCAGGGTAAAGGAACTCTGGACAGGTAGGGGGGGGGGTAGTTACCTGATATAGGTCCTAGCTGAGACACCTTGCCCAGCCAGGGTAAAGGAACTCTGAACAGGTAGGGGGGGGGGTAGTTACCTGATATAGGTCCTAGCTGAGACACCTTGCCCAGCCAGGGTAAAGGAACTCTGGACAGGTAGGGGGGGGGTAGTTACCTGATATAGGTCCTAGCTGAGACACCTTGCCCAGCCAGGGTAAAGGAACTCTGGACAGGTAGGGGGGGGGGGTAGTTACCTGATATAGGTCCTAGCTGAGACACCTTGCCCAGCCAGGGTAAAGGAACTCTGGACAGGTAGGGGGGGGGTAGTTACCTGATATAGGTCCTAGCTGAGACACCTTGCCCAGCCATGGTAAAGGAACTCTGAACAGGTAGGGGGGGGGTAGTTACCTGATATAGGTCCTAGCTGAGACACCTTGCCCAGCCAGGGTAAAGGAACTCTGGACAGGTAGGGGGGGGGGGGGTAGTTACCTGATATAGGTCCTAGCTGAGACACCTTGCCCAGCCAGGGTAAAGGAACTCTGAACAGGTAGGGGGGGGGGGGGTAGTTACCTGATATAGGTCCTAGCTGAGACACCTTGCCCAGCCATGGTAAAGGAACTCTGAACAGGTAGGGGGGGGGGGTAGTTACCTGATATAGGTCCTAGCTGAGACATCTTGCCCAGCCAGGGTAAAGGAACTCTGAACAGGTAGGGGGGGGGGGGGTAGTTACCTGATATAGGTCCTAGCTGAGACACCTTGCCCAGCCAGGGTAAAGGAACTCTGAACAGGTAGGGGGGGTAGTTACCTGATATAGGTCCTAGCTGAGACACCTTGCCCAGCCAGGGTAAAGGAACTCTGAACAGGTAGGGGGGGGGGGGGGTAGTTACCTGATATAGGTCCTAGCTGAGACACCTTGCCCAGCCAGGGTAAAGGAACTCTGAACAGGTAGGGGGGGTAGTTAACTGATATAGGTCCTAGCTGAGACACCTTGCCCAGCCAGGGTAAAGGAACTCTGAACAGGTAGGGGGGGGGGGGTAGTTACCTGATATAGGTCCTAGCTGAGACACCTTGCCCAGCCAGGGTAAAGGAACTCTGGACAGGTAGGGGGGGGGGTAGTTACCTGATATAGGTCCTAGCTGAGACACCTTGCCCAGCCAGGGTAAAGGAACTCTGAACAGGTAGGGGGGGGGGGGGGGGTAGTTACCTGATATAGGTCCTAGCTGAGACACCTTGCCCAGCCAGGGTAAAGGAACTCTGGACAGGTAGGGGGGGGGGGTAGTTACCTGATATAGGTCCTAGCTGAGACACCTTGCCCAGCCAGGGTAAAGGAACTCTGAACAGGTAGGGGGGGGGGGGGGGTAGTTACCTGATATAGGTCCTAGCTGAGACACCTTGCCCAGCCAGGGTAAAGGAACTCTGAACAGGTAGGGGGGGGGGGTAGTTACCTGATATAGGTCCTAGCTGAGACACCTTGCCCAGCCAGGGTAAAGGAACTCTGAACAGGTAGGGGGGGTAGTTACCTGATATAGGTCCTAGCTGAGACACCTTGCCCAGCCAGGGTAAAGGAACTCTGAACAGGTAGGGGGGGTAGTTACCTGATATAGGTCCTAGCTGACACACCTTGCCCAGCCAGGGTAAAGGAACTCTGAACAGGTAGGGGGGGGGGGGTAGTTACCTGATATAGGTCCTAGCTGAGACACCTTGCCCAGCCAGGGTAAAGGAACTCTGGACAGGTAGGGGGGGGGGTAGTTACCTGATATAGGTCCTAGCTGAGACACCTTGCCCAGCCAGGGTAAAGGAACTCTGGACAGGTAGGGGGGGGGGGGTAGTTACCTGATATAGGTCCTAGCTGAGACACCTTGCCCAGCCAGGGTAAAGGAACTCTGAACAGGTAGGGGGGGTAGTTACCTGATATAGGTCCTAGCTGAGACACCTTGTCCAGCCAGGGTAAAGGAACTCTGAACAGGTAGGGGGGGGGGGTAGTTACCTGATATAGGTCCTAGCTGAGACACCTTGCCCAGCCAGGGTAAAGGAACTCTGAACAGGTAGGGGGGGGGGGGGGGTAGTTACCTGAAATAGGTCCTAGCTGAGACACCTTGCCCAGCCAGGGTAAAGGAACTCTGAACAGGTAGGGGGGGGGGGTAGTTACCTGATATAGGTCCTAGCTGAGACACCTTGTCCAGCCAGGGTAAAGGAACTCTGGACAGGTAGGGGGGGGGGGGGGTAGTTACCTGATATAGGTCCTAGCTGAGACACCTTGCCCAGCCAGGGTAAAGGAACTCTGAACAGGTAGGGGGGGGGGGGTAGTTACCTGATATAGGTCCTAGCTGAGACACCTTGCCCAGCCAGGGTAAAGGAACTCTGAACAGGTAGGGGGGGGGGGGGGGTAGTTACCTGAAATAGGTCCTAGCTGAGACACCTTGCCCAGCCAGGGTAAAGGAACTCTGAACAGGTAGGGGGGGGGGGTAGTTACCTGATATAGGTCCTAGCTGAGACACCTTGCCCAGCCAGGGTAAAGGAACTCTGAACAGGTAGGGGGGGGGGGGGTAGTTACCTGATATAGGTCCTAGCTGAGACACCTTGCCCAGCCAGGGTAAAGGAACTCTGAACAGGTAGGGGGGGGGGGTAGTTACCTGATATAGGTCCTAGCTGAGACACCTTGCCCAGCCAGGGTAAAGGAACTCTGAACAGGTAGGGGGGGGGTAGTTACCTGATATAGGTCCTAGCTGAGACACCTTGCCCAGCCAGGGTAAAGGAACTCTGAACAGGTAGGGGGGGGGGTAGTTACCTGATATAGGTCCTAGCTGAGACACCTTGCCCAGCCAGGGTAAAGGAACTCTGAACAGGTAGGGGGGGGGGGTAGTTACCTGATATAGGTCCTAGCTGAGACACCTTGCCCAGCCAGGGTAAAGGAACTCTGGACAGGTAGGGGGGGGGTAGTTACCTGATATAGGTCCTAGCTGAGACACCTTGTCCAGCCAGGGTAAAGGAACTCTGGACAGGTAGGGGGGGGGGGGGTAGTTACCTGATATAGGTCCTAGCTGAGACACCTTGTCCAGCCAGGGTAAAGGAACTCTGGACAGGTAGGGGGGGGGGGGGGGTAGTTACCTGATATAGGTCCTAGCTGAGACACCTTGTCCAGCCAGGGTAAAGGAACTCTGGACAGGTAGGGGGGGGGTAGTTACCTGATATAGGTCCTAGCTGAGACACCTTGCCCAGCCAGGGTAAAGGAACTCTGAACAGGTAGGGGGGGGGGGGGTAGTTACCTGATATAGGTCCTAGCTGAGACACCTTGCCCAGCCAGGGTAAAGGAACTCTGAACAGGTAGGGGGGGGGGGGGGGGGGTAGTTACCTGAAATAGGTCCTAGCTGAGACACCTTGCCCAGCCAGGGTAAAGGAACTCTGAACAGGTAGGGGGGGGGGGGTAGTTACCTGATATAGGTCCTAGCTGAGACACCTTGCCCAGCCAGGGTAAAGGAACTCTGAACAGGTAGGGGGGGGGGGGGGTAGTTACCTGATATAGGTCCTAGCTGAGACACCTTGCCCAGCCAGGGTAAAGGAACTCTGAACAGGTAGGGGGGGGGGGTAGTTACCTGATATAGGTCCTAGCTGAGACACCTTGCCCAGCCAGGGTAAAGGAACTCTGAACAGGTAGGGGTGGGGGGGGGGGGGGGGGGTAGTTACCTGATATAGGTCCTAGCTGAGACACCTTGCCCAGCCAGGGTAAAGGAACTCTGAACAGGTAGGGGGGCTAGTTACCTGATATAGGTCCTAGCTGAGACACCTTGCCCAGCCAGGGTAAAGGAACTCTGAACAAGTAGGGGGGGGGGGGGTAGTTACCTGATATAGGTCCTAGCTGAGACACCTTGCCCAGCCAGGGTAAAGGAACTCTGAACAGGTAGGGGGGGTTAGTTACCTGATATAGGTCCTAGCTGAGACACCTTGCCCAGCCAGGGTAAAGGAACTCTGGACAGGTAGGGGGGGGGTAGTTACCTGATATAGGTCCTAGCTGAGACACCTTGCCCAGCCAGGGTAAAGGAACTCTGAACAGGTAGGGGGGGGGGGGGGGTAGTTACCTGATATAGGTCCTAGCTGAGACACCTTGCCCAGCCAGGGTAAAGGAACTCTGAACAGGTAGGGGGGGGGGGGGGGGGGGGGGGGTAGTTACCTGATATATGTCCTAGCTGAGACACCTTGCCCAGCCAGGGTAAAGGAACTCTGAACAGGTAGGGGGGGGGGTAGTTACCTGATATAGGTCCTAGCTGAGACACCTTGCCCAGCCAGGGTAAAGGAACTCTGAACAGGTAGGGGGGGGGGGGGTAGTTACCTGATATAGGTCCTAGCTGAGACACCTTGCCCAGCCATGGTAAAGGAACTCTGAACAGGTAGGGGGGGGGGGGGTAGTTACCTGATATAGGTCCTAGCTGAGACACCTTGCCCAGCCAGGGTAAAGGAACTCTGAACAGGTAGGGGGGGGGGTAGTTACCTGATATAGGTCCTAGCTGAGACACCTTGCCCAGCCAGGGTAAATGAACTCTGGACAGGTAGGGGGGGGGTAGTTACCTGATATAGGTCCTAGCTGAGACACCTTGCCCAGCCAGGGTAAAGGAACTCTGAACAGGTAGGGGGGGGGGGTAGTTACCTGATATAGGTCCTAGCTGAGACACCTTGCCCAGCCAGGGTAAAGGAACTCTGAACAGGTAGGGGGGGGGGTAGTTACCTGATATAGGTCCTAGCTGAGACACCTTGCCCAGCCAGGGTAAATGAACTCTGGACAGGTAGGGGGGGGGTAGTTACCTGATATAGGTCCTAGCTGAGACACCTTGCCCAGCCAGGGTAAAGGAACTCTGAACAGGTAGGGGGGGGGGGTAGTTACCTGATATAGGTCCTAGCTGAGACACCTTGCCCAGCCAGGGTAAAGGAACTCTGGACAGGTAGGGGGGGGGGTAGTTACCTGATATAGGTCCTAGCTGAGACACCTTGCCCAGCCAGGGTAAAGGAACTCTGGACAGGTAGGGGGGGGGTAGTTACCTGATATAGGTCCTAGCTGAGACACCTTGCCCAGCCAGGGTAAAGGAACTCTGAACAGGTAGGGGGGGGGGGGGTAGTTACCTGATATAGGTCCTAGCTGAGACACCTTGCCCAGCCAGGGTAAAGGAACTCTGAACAGGTAGGGGGGGGGGGTAGTTACCTGATATAGGTCCTAGCTGAGACACCTTGCCCAGCCAGGGTAAAGGAACTCTGGACAGGTAGGGGGGGGGGTAGTTACCTGATATAGGTCCTAGCTGAGACACCTTGCCCAGCCAGGGTAAAGGAACTCTGAACAGGTAGGGGGGGGGGGGGGTAGTTACCTGATATAGGTCCTAGCTGAGACACCTTGCCCAGCCAGGGTAAAGGAACTCTGGACAGGTAGGGGGGGGGTAGTTACCTGATATAGGTCCTAGCTGAGACACCTTGCCCAGCCAGGGTAAAGGAACTCTGAACAGGTAGGGGGGGGGGGTAGTTACCTGATATAGGTCCTAGCTGAGACACCTTGCCCAGCCAGGGTAAAGGAACTCTGGACAGGTAGGGGGGGGGTAGTTACCTGATATAGGTCCTAGCTGAGACACCTTGCCCAGCCAGGGTAAAGGAACTCTGAACAGGTAGGGGGGGGGGGTAGTTACCTGATATAGGTCCTAGCTGAGACACCTTGCCCAGCCAGGGTAAAGGCTCGGGTCCGGGCTCAAACAGAGACATCATGAGATTAGACTTCTTCTTGCTGTCTGCCTGGGAGTACAGCATACCGTACCACTCTGGGCTAGAGAGGGGAAATGTCAAAAATATTAAACAATTACACAGTGTAATTTCCCCAGATTTGAAACCCTTTATTCAAGGTTTCAAAGACCTCTCTGATGAGGATAGGCTACCCGTCCTGTTGGGGGAGGACGCAGAGAGCTGTGGGTTGGCAGCGCACTACATTGCTGCCTGCCATAAGTTGAGGGACAGTGTCTGACAGACCAATCAACCTGCACATGTCCTCTACTGTATGCTTATTGTTATTGTTCAATGTATGGTTATTTTGACACTTGGTTATTGTTGTTACTGTTGTCCCGTTGACAATATTGATTATTATTATGTTAATATTGTAAATCTCCAATAAAGCAAATTGAAAGAAAATAATAAAACATGAATATCTTACCCAGTCCCACCATGCCCTCTACCTTTATAACATGCTATAAGCATGTTATGAACCTTTATAACATGTTATAACAGAACGTAGTACTATCTTACCCCAGCTGCACCAGAGACACCATGCCTTCTACCTTTATAACATGCTATAAGGATGTTATGAACCTTTATAACATGCTATAACAGAACGTAGTAATATCTTACCCCAGCTGCACCAGAGCCACCATGCCCTCTACCTTCAGACTGCCATGGAGTAGGACACAGAAGTTGGGGACCTTCCCTGCCTGCTGGTTGGCTGATGTCTCCTCCTCTGGCTCCTCTGTGGTTCCTGGACCCACCTCATCCACCTCTGGAACCAAGAACACAACAATAAACTCATTAGAACACTCGTTTAGAACATTAGAACAGTCTTTTAGAACACTCATTTAGAACAGTCTTTAAGAACACTCATTTAGAACATTAGAACAGTCTTTTAGAACACTCATTTAGAACATTAGAACAGTCTTTTAGAACACTCATCTAGAACATGACAACAGTAATTTAGAAGGATATTTTAGAAGACTAGAACACGATGTTGGTATTAGTTAAAAGGCCAGAACAGATTAGAAGCGGTAACTTACCTTTATTGACAGCGATGGGCAGGACCAGGTGTCTGGACATGACAGGAGGACTAGAGATGTCTCCTATCTCTATGAAACCAACGATCTCCAGATCTGGAACACAGTTTGGTACTTACTTTTACTTGAAGTGGAATGGCAGTATACACAACATACAATAACACATCTAAATCAATTGAACTATGATAGTTCATCAAGTCCGTAAGAGAGAGTTGAACACAGTTGAAGTGAAGGACTGGTGCCTGGGCTGGTAGAGAACACACAGCGCCTATAGAAAGTCTGTAAACCCTTGAACTTCTGTTCACATTTGGTTGTGACAGTGACTCAGAGTTTCATGCATTTAAATAAGGACTTTTGCCACTAATCTACACACCAAAAACACTAAACTGAAATCTCATAACTGGATCATTCTCAATCCCCCCCTTAGATAACAGTTGGTGGAAGCATCTTTGGTCAGCCATTACAGCTGTGAGTCTGCTGGGATTAGGTCGTTACCAACTTTGCACACCTAGATATTTGGTCATATTTGACCATAATTTTTAACAAAACTGTTCAAGCTCTGTCAAGTTTCTTGGGAAGCGTTGATGGACAACAAACTTTAAGTCATGGCACAAATGTTTGATTGGATTGAGGTCAGAGCTCTGATTGGAACTCTCCACTGACTGGATTGAGGTCAGAGCTCTGATTGGTCCTCTCCACTGACTGGATTGAGGTCAGAGCTCTGATTGGGCCTCTCCACTGACTGGATTGAGGTCAGAGCTCTGATTGGTCCTCTCCACTGACTGGATTGAGGTCAGAGCTCTGATTGGGCCACTCCACTGACTGGATTGAGGTCAGAGCTCTGATTGGGCCACTCCACTGACTTCGGCTCATTGGCATGCTGGAAGTGTTAGCTTTTTTCTTCAAGGACTTTTCTGTACGTTGCACCATTCATTTCCCCTTCTATCCTGGTAACATGTATAACATGATGCCGCCACCACCATGCTTCACAGTATGGGTGATGTGCCATGTATAAAATGATGCTGCCACCACCATGCTTCATACCATGCTGCCACCACCACGCTTCACAGTTGGGGTATGTGCCATGTATAACATGATGCTGCCACCACCATGCTTCACAGTAGTGGTGATGTGCCATGTATAACATGATGCTGCCACCACCATGCTTCACAGTAGTGGTGATGTGCCATGTATAACATGATGCTGCCACCACCATGCTTCACAGTAGTGGTGATGTGCCATGTATAACATTATGCTGCCACCACCACGCTTCACAGTTGGGGTGATGTGCCATGTATAACATGATGCTGCCACCACCATGCTTCACAGTAGTGGTGATGTGCCATGTATAACATGTTGCCACCACCATGCTTCAAACCATGCCGCCACCACCATGCTTCACAGTAGTGGTGATGTGCCATATATACCATGATGCTGCCACCACCATGCTTCACAGTAGTGGTGATGTGCCATGTATAACATTATGCTGCCACCACCATGCTTCACAGTAGTGGTGATGTGCCATGTATACCATGATGCTGCCACCACCATGCTTCACAGTAGTGGTGATGTGCCATGTATACCATGATGCTGCCACCACCATGCTTCACAGTAGTGGTGATGTGCCATATATAACATTATGCTGCCACCACCATGCTTCAGAGTAGTGGTGATGTGCCATGTATAACATTATGCTGCCACCACCATGCTTCACAGTATGGGTGATGTGCCATGTATAACATGATGCTGCCACCACCATGCTTCACAGTAGTGGTGATGTGCCATGTATAACATTATGCTGCCACCACCACGCTTCACAGTTGGGGTGATGTGCCATGTATAACATTATGCTGCCACCACCATGCTTCACAGTATAGGTGATGTGCCATGTATACAATGATGCTGCCACCACCATGCTTCACAGTAGTGGTGATGTGCCATGTATACAATGATGCTGCCACAACCATGCTTCACAGTAGTGGTGATGTGCCATGTATACAATGATGCTGCCACCACCACGCTTCACAGTAGTGGTGATGTGCCATGTATACCATGATGCTGCCACCACCATGCTTCACAGTAGTGGTGATGTGCCATGTATACAATGATGCTGCCACCACCATGCTTCACAGTAGTGATGATGTGCCATGTATAACATTATGCTGCCACCACCACGCTTCACAGTTGGGGTGATGTGCCATGTATAACATTATGCTGCCACCACCATGCTTCACAGTATGGGTGATGTGCCATGTATACAATGATGCTGCCACAACCATGCTTCACAGTAGTGGTGATGTGCCATGTATACAATGATGCTGCCACCACCACGCTTCACAGTAGTGGTGATGTGCCATTTATACCATGATGCTGCCACCACCATGCTTCACAGTAGTGGTGATGTGCCATGTATACCATGATGCTGCCACCACCATGCTTCACAGTAGTGGTGATGTGCCATGTATACAATGATGCTGCCACCACCATGCTTCACAGTAGTGATGATGTGCCATGTATAACATTATGCTGCCACCACCACGCTTCACAGTTGGGGTGATGTGCCATGTATAACATTATGCTGCCACCACCATGCTTCACAGTATGGGTGATGTGCCATGTATACAATGATGCTGCCACCACCATGCTTCACAGTAGTGGTGATGTGCCATGTATACCATGATGCTGCCACCACCATGCTTCACAGTAGTGGTGATGTGCCATGTATACAATGATGCTGCCACCACCATGCTTCACAGTAGTGGTGATGTGCCATGTATAACATGATGCTGCCACCACCCTGCTTCATACCATGCTGCCAACCCCACGCTTCACAGTAGGGGTGATGTGCCATGTACAGTGGGGCAAAAAAGTATTTAGTCAGCCACCAATTGTGCAAGTTCTCCCACTTAAAAAGATGAGAGAGGCCTGTAATTATCATCATAGGTACACTTCAACTATGACAGACAAAATGAGAAAAAAAATCCAGAATATCACATTGTAGGATTTTTTATGAATTTATTTGCAAATTATGGTGGAAAATAAGTATTTGGTCAATAACAAAAGTTTATCTCAATACTTTGTTATATACCCTTTGTTGGCAATGACAGAGGTCAAACGTTTTCTGTAAGTCTTCACAAGGTTTTCACACATTGTTGCTGGTATTTTGGCCCATTCCTCCATGCAGATCTCCTCTAGAGCAGTGATGTTTTAGGGCTGTTGCTGGGCAACACGGACTTTCAACTCCCTCCAAAGATTTTCTATGGGGTTGAGATCTGGAGACTGGCTAGGCCACCCCAGGACCTTGAAATGCTTCTTACGAAGCCACTTCTTCGTTGCCCGGGCGGTGTGTTTGGGATCATTGTCATGCTGAAAGACC
This sequence comes from Salvelinus alpinus, assembly GCF_045679555.1. NCBI lineage: Eukaryota > Metazoa > Chordata > Actinopteri > Salmoniformes > Salmonidae > Salvelinus > Salvelinus alpinus. The sequence continues at coordinate 3,307,920 of NC_092091.1, forward strand.
CAGCCACGTTTCATCTTCAATGCCCTTGCTGATGGAAGGAGGTTTTCACTCAAAATCTCACGATACATGGCCCCATTCATTCTTTCCTTTACACGGATCAGTCGTCCTGGTCCCTTTGCAGAAAAACAGCCCCAAAGCATGATGTTTCCACCCCCATGCTTCACAGTAGGTATGGTGTTCTTTGGATGCAACTCAGCATTCTTTGTCCTCCAAACACGACGAGTTGAGATTTGACCAAAAAGTTATATTTTGGTTTCATCTGACCATATGACATTCTCCCAATCTTCTTCTGGATCATCCAAATGCTCTCTAGCAAACTTCAGACGGGCCTGGACATGTACTGGCTTAAGCAGGGGGACACGTCTGGCACTGCAGGATTTGAGTCCCTGGCGGCGTAGTGTGTTACTGATGGTAGGCTTTGTTACTTTGGTCCCAGCTCTCTGCAGGTCATTCACTAGGTCCCCCCGTGTGGTTCTGGGATTTTTGCTCACCGTTCTTGTGATCATTTTGACCCCACGGGGTGAGATCTTGCGTGGAGCCCCAGATCGAGGGAAATTATCAGTGGTCTTGTATGTCTTCCATTTCCTAATAATTGCTCCCACAGTTGATTTCTTCAAACCAAGCTGCTTACCTATTGCAGATTCAGTCTTCCCAGCCTGGTGCAGGTCTACAATTTTGTTTCTGGTGTCCTTTGACAGCTCTTTGGTCTTGGCCATAGTGGAGTTTGGAGTGTGACTGTTTGAGGTTGTGGACAGGTGTCTTTTATACTGATAACAAGTTCAAACAGGTGCCATTAATACAGGTAACGAGTGGAGGACAGAGGAGACTCTTAAAGAAGAAGTTACAGGTCTGTGAGAGCCAGAAATCTTGCTTGTTTGTAGGTGACCAAATACTTATTTTCCACCATAATTTGCAAATAAATGTAAAAAAAATCCTACAATGTGATTTTCTGGATTTTTTTCCCTCATTTTGTCTGTCATAGTTGAAGTGTACCTATGATGAAAATTACAGGCCTCTCTCATCTTTTTAAGTGGGAGAACTTGCACAATTAGTGGCTGACTAAATACTTTTTTGCCCCACTGTATAACATGATGCTGCCACCACCATACTTCATACCATGCTGCCAACCCCACGCTTCACAGTAGGGGTGATGTGCCATGTATAACATGATGCTGCCACTACCATGCTTCATACCATGCCTTACTTCACAGTAAGGATGGTGTTCTTCGGTTGATGTGCCTTGTTGGGTTTGCGCCAAAAGTATCGCTTTGCATTGAGGTCAAAAAGTTACATTTGTTTCGTCAGACCACAACACTTTTTGTAACATGGCTGCTACAGAATCTCCTGAGTGTTTTTTTTTTGCATACTTCAAAAGGGATTTAAGGTGCACTTTCTTGAGTAATGGCTTCCTTCTGGCCACCATACATGACAGATTTGTGGAGTGCTTGGGATATCATTTAGAGAGTCTGTTAGGTACCTGTGAGGATGTGTCGGGGCATAGGGTCGATTTCTTCATCCAGGAACACAGGTTCAGGTCTGGGGAACACCTGGACATCAGAAGCCAGGTTCCCACAACGCAGTACAGCAGGGAACGGGGAGTAGGCCGCATCTATCAGACGCCTGTATAACACACACACACACACAACACACACACACACACACACACCGTGTGTAAAACAACAACATACACATAGTACAGCAGGGAAGGGGCAGTAGGCCTTATCTATCAGACTCCTGTATAACACACACACACACACACACACACCGTGTGTAAAACAACAACACACACACACACATAGTACAGCAGGGAAGGGGCAGTAGGCCTCATCTATCAGACGCCTGTATAACACACACACACACACACACACAGTGTGTAAAACAACAACACACACACACACATAGTACAGCAGGGAAGGGGCAGTAGGCCTCATCTATCAGACTCCTGGACAGACAGATCAGTTTGACCATTAAGGGGAAACAAGACACAAGCTGAGAGAAAGAACTAGCCTGGACTGTGACGTTCGTGGAATTTTTTCGGATGACAGTTATTGGCCAGCCAAAATGACTGCAGTCCCCGTAATAACCGTTCGAATAGTGTAGTAGTAACATAAAACACATGGATAAAATATAAATATAAAAGATAGCTGAACATTAAAGTAACGAACCACATGTTCACATTTATCATGAGACTGTGGTAATGGAGATATACTAAGAGACGTTCTGGCCCTCTTATTTTCTCCATTGTGCTGACAGACTGACCAGACACATGGGCACCTAAAATAATTGGACACACTAGACTTATAGTCTACACATTCCACTAAAAGCACACATACCAGAGAAATATGCTTAAGGCAACTGGACACTAATGACAAGAAGAGACATAGAGTCTGCCAATTCCAATAAGGAAATACCAGAGAACATGCTGGGGCATTGAATTAAATACAGGGTTGAGTCATAGGCCTAGAGTATAGAGGGACATATATTATTTTTAAGACAAGCATGGGTCTGGCCACTATTATAATTTAACTGAAAGCAGATAATGGGCGTTAGTAGGCGTGAACAAGCAGGAAGCCTGAACTAAAAAGATAAGGATGGCAGGAAAAATTAGGGGAGGTATGCTTATTTGCATATGGGGTGGACCCATATGCTATTTATGTATAAATGTTGGAACCGGGGTTGGGAAGCGGTGTGTGTTCCGCGGGGTGTGTTCCGCGGGGTGTGTTCCGCGGGGTGTGTTCCGCGGGGACATGCCAGTGGGCTGTACAGTTGTAATAAAGAGCATGTTTGATTTTAAAAGTTCTGGTAAGCGTTGTATTTGACAATGATTTTCCACGACATAATTGGCGAGCTAGCCAGGAGCTGATAGGGACTGGGACGTTCTTGGCTGATGATGGGTTCTTTGGACAATCTAAACAAACAGAGGTGGCCGCCCAACTAGACGGTAAGCAAGTTCTTACAATAGTTGAAATGTTTGTGTAAGATTGCTCCAGAGATACTGTCTCAGCGAGAGGAGCGCCACGTAAGTCTCTCTTTCAAATTTCCTAAAATGAAACCAGTAAATACAAAAGAACTTTTAAATTCAATGAATTTGCATGTATGTGTAATTTGGGGAATGGTATTAAATGTAAATGTATGCGCATGTATAGAGACTGAGTGAATAGGTGCTGTGAACTTTGCTTGTGTTAGATGTAGAGTGAGCATGCATGCGCTCGTTCAGATCAGACCGTTCGAATGTGTAGCTTAAATGATGCGGTTGTTTGCGCATCTGGCTGAGATGGCTGGTTAACATTTTTGAAAAGGTCTGCTTGGGTGGGATATTCACAGCGCGGCAGAAGGGTCTGTTGGTGAATATTTAGTAGTTAAATTAATATTTCATGGTTACCGCTTTGAAAGAAGGACTGAACGGATGAAATATTTAGAAGGCAGGAAAAACGTTAGCCCGATTGTGCGGCGTTCAACTGCAAAAGTAGCTTATACAGTCAAAGCATAAAACAGTAGGTTGTAGGAAAACGTTAGCCCGATTGTGCAGCGTTCAACTGCAAAAGTAGCTTATACAGTCAAAGCATAAAACAGTAGGTTGTAGGAAAACGTTAGCCCGATTGTGCGGCGTTCAACTGCAAAAGTAGCTTATACAGTCAAAGCATAAAACAGTAGGTTGTAGGAAAACGTTGGCCCGATTGTGCGGCGTTCAACTGCAAAAGTAACTTATACGGTCAAAACATAAATCAGTAGTTAAATAAATATTCATAGTTTCCGCTCTGAAAGGAGGATTGTATGGGTGAAGTAGTAGGTGCAGGAAAAACGTTGGCCCGATTGTGCGGCGTTCAAATGCAAAAGAAATCCTGCGAATAAAAAACCGCTCTGTCTAGCTACCAGGGTTTGGTAATTCAGTAGGTCACGCCACAATACTACTCTAAGAATAGAAGAAAAGATAAGTATTGGGGGTTGAATAGGATATGAAGACAAGCTGATCCGATTAGACAGTAGTCTCGTCATATTGTAGAAGTCTAGGCTTATGTAGGAGGAAGTGAATTAAGTCAATAAAGAAAGACTGAGTTGTTTTGAGGTAAAAACAAAGGGATTGAATGAACGGATGAAACATAAAAGGATGAATGATAATGTTGTAAGAAATGAGTAGATCTGTGTAAAAATAGAAGATTAGGAAGGAAAGATGAGTTGTGTGTGTATGTAGGCAGAACGTCCAGGAGAGGGAGCGCGCAGCTCTCCTGTGACAGAGTAGAGTTGATGCTGTAGTATTCAGAAATAATGTATGTACTGTATAGAGTAGGCTTCGATAAAAGAAATTAAGTGATGTGACAAATGAATTATTAATTGGAAAGGAGATTGGCTCTAACTCGGAAAAATAGTAAATAAAAGGTGTAGAAATACATGGGAGTATTTAGGAAAAATAAATAAATAAATAGTCGCATGGGACCAAAATGTGAAGCTCGATTTGTAGGCGTTCTGATGTCAACATTCTATCATCAGAAAATACATTGCGATGAGGTTGTGTGTGTGGTTCCTCTAGTCCTCGCAGACGTGCGGGTGATTGGCAGAACTATTGACAAGATCTAAGAACAAATGAGAAAATAGCTCCCTGTTTTGAATATGGATATAGCGGGTTATGGGGAAAATTAGTGTAAGGTGACACTAGAACTTAGTGCGGTAGTAGGAAATGCCGCTATACAAGAGTTTATTTCCTTGTCAAAATAACAAACAACTAATTGGTTTGAGGTTAGTGAGAATGGAATTTTTTACTTGTCGGTGTATAGTCTCTGAGCGAACAATGAGTGTTTCATAGAGATTACAGTTTATATGTGGTCAAGAAGAAGTATTGGATCACGTTTGACATCTAGTAAAATAACGATGGAATTTTAATTGTTAGACATTCTATACCACAATTCTCTGGAACTGTTAAAGACGCTTTAGAATAAAATCTATGGATAAGTAAAATTATTGGTTTGCTGACTAAAAGGTAACGTTGTGAATATTAACAATATGTACACTTTCTTTTCCAGAAAGAATAAGGGAAAAAAAGGGTTTTTTAATCTTCTCTGGTCAACAATGTCATTGGAGACTGCATTACTGTGGAAAGCAGTTAATTAAAGTCAGCCGCTTTAAAAATAAAAATATCTGGATAAGGCTAAAACATGGAGTTCTGGATGAGTGAGTCCAGTCCCTTTGCGATTATTGGCTTATGATTTACTACTAAGTGCACCATGTACTGGGAATGAATATACATTAGTAGGTTTATTGGAAGGGTTTTTTCCAATTCAGTTTCAAATTGGGTATGCAAAAGGATGAACATGTTTTTGAAAAATGTATTTAAGTTGCTCCTAAAGAAAGGGGGAGTGGAAACATATTAATGGTCTCAAAATGCCCTGAATCCTAGGAATTTCTTGTGAAAGACTGATCACCTTTTACTAGAAATTGTTGGAACAGGTGGGATATACTTATAAAATGTTTAAGACACCTGACTCTATTCAAACTGTATAATTACTTTGAAAATCTATTATGTCCCTGGGAAAATTATGAAGAGTTGTACCCTTAAATTGAATAAGTTATTCGAATAGGTTTATTTTAATTTTTATTTTCGATATAACATGGGTTCATAGGTAAAACTATCAGTTCTTTGGGGTTATGGTCTTTGGGGGAATACACAAATGTGTTTTGTTCATTATGCATATAAAAAGTGTTGAAAGTTTTTCTAAAGGGTTTATTGGAGTGTGGGATTATGTAAGGGTTTTGTTGATAACTACATCATCTGTAATTCATCTGGGAGATCACCAGTAGAATAAGGGAGTTGTCATGAAAGGTGACGTCAGAATGCTTTAGGGCATGGGAGAGAATATCACCACTAGTGGGTGTGGAGCTCATACCCGCCCTAATCGACTGAATAGTGAGGGACAACTGTGTCTGATGACCTGTGAACTGTATCAAATAATAGACATGTTGAAATGATATGGGCCAGGGTGTATTATGAATTAAAGGAATTGGGGTATTGAACTTTTATTACCAGGCCACTCATGTAAGAAAAACTGAGACAAAAGGGCTATTGGGAAAATAGATAATACTGGTAATAAAAGTGTTTAGTTTAAATGTTAATTATTAAAGGGATGATGTGTATTGAATTGATCAGGTCCAATTTGAGTTAAAGTAAACACTAAGGATTGTTATCCTGAATATTGGGTTGGTAAATGTATAAACAATAAACATAACTGTTTAGTTATTTAGATATAGCACTGTTTGAATTTAATAGGCCTAGGGCCGCTCTGGAATCTAATCCTGGGACAAGGAGGTTGACAAAACTTCCAGAATATTTGATTATCGGTTTTTTGTTTCTTTTGTTTTCTAATGTCATTGGAATTGTAATGATAAATTGTATTGTTTGATTGACTATAAAGGTAGTCTGTTGTGCGATGATACCCAAGAATGTAGAAGAAAGAGACCAACAATAACATTGGCATAGATTGAAAAGGATGGACGTTTTCCCCAGGTTTAATTACATTACAAATAGTGGTAATATTGCAACTGTGCAATTATTGTAATTTCTTTTTCTCTTTTTCTCGTTTGGTCAATTTATTTGTGTTTTGAGGAACATAAGGTTGTGAATATGTTCCTAAGGGGGGACTGATATCTATTTTAAATTGATTAGAAAAGATTTGAGAATGTTTTAAGAATGTATTTTACAGCAGTTGCTGTAGGGACCATCATTTGATTATCATTATGAATATTTCTGTGGCAGGAGGCCAGGTATTTGAGGCAGAATGGTTACATAGGGCTATTATTAAAACTTAAGATTTAGTGATCTTGCTAATGTTGTCAGGAAATAACCCATGTGTTAGTGTGTATGTCCTCAGGAAAAAACAGCCAGAAATGGAAGGGCTTGGGCTGCATTCTGGAGACTGAGTGTACATCAAGATACACCAGGCTGGTGGTATACTTCTTACAACACTGCAGTGGTAAAGTTCTTTATGTCTCTCTTTGGTGGGTGCATAAGTCTCACGAGAAGTAAGGTCCAGCTGAATAATGGGTGAGCTTGAAAACACCATGACAGAGGATGTGGAATCAGAGAGAGAAAGAGAGAGAGATTAGATTCCACTATAGACATACTGGGTTGAGTTTGGAGGCTACATGTTTTATTTTTAATACATCATGTGAAAGAGAATGGATGATAGGATATTATACTTTAAACAAACATGTTAAAGGGATTGATATGAAAGCATATACAGTGTTGAATTAATTCAAGAAGAGAGAATGTTAATTGTAGGTTATGCACATGATTATCAGTTGAAATGGAGTAGATGGGAAACTAAGTAAAAATGACATGATTTGGGAACACCTCTCAGAACCTGTGGCCGAAAGGGGAAGACTGGGTGGAAGCATGAGGAAGCTTTTTAGGGCTTTTATTTTTGTGGAGTCCAGCAGAAAAGTATCCTGGAGGCATAGAGTCAGGTAAAGAGAGAGTGGGAATTGTCATGGTCTCAGATTTCAGTTTGCATGAATATATTTATGCATAACACATAACATTGTCAATGCTGTTATGTTTTGTCTGTTGTTTTCCAAGTCTTATGTTTAGGAAACCAGAAGGAGAGGGGTTCGCCAGCTTCAGCCTGAATGTCTGTTTGTTGTGTGATGAGTGATGGAAGTAAGAGGATGTATGGTGCAATCTTAGAACAGAGGCCATAAGTCTCTAAGTATGAATGCTTCACAGAAAGTAGGCAGAAACCTGAACCAGGATGAGAGGTTCTGCGTTTGATGATCCAAGGGGACCAGAAGGACCTCTCTCAGTGGTACCAGGAGATCTAGTCCACGTTGGAGGGATCCGGAGGAAGTGGGATCAACCGAGGAGAGATGGACCCTATGAGGTGGCCAAAGCAACAAGAACGGCCGTCCAAGTGAAAAGAAGCCAGACGTGATACCATCTGAACCACTGCAGCTGAGTCCCAACAGAGAGAAGGACACAACCACATAGAGATGAGGACACAGAGGATGCTGATTCACCAGGAGGGAGCCTGGAGGGAGCAGGAGCAGCGGAAACGATTGAGATGCCAGGGAGGAGCCAAGAAAACAGTAAATCAAGTGAAAGCCAAAATATGACACGTGCACCGACTAATGCACCCAGAAGAGGAGGAGAGGCCTCACAAGGAACAGAATAAGAACGTTTCTTTCCTAAAAATTGAAACCCTTCCAGATGGAAGCTAAGTCCGGCCTGAGGAGGGAGCTTCAGGTGAAGAAAGAGGAGGAAAAGTCCCGCAAGCTGAAGAAAATGGGGATTTCCCCTCAATTGACTTTTAAACTTTTGAATGGCCTCCTTTACAGACAATTGATGTTAGAACAACAAAAGAATAATGACATTGACATAACAGAAGCAACAGTGAATGCTAGTATAGAAACAACAGACTAATGCACAATCAAGATGTATGGTGGGAGCAGGAAGAGAAGAATGGAATCAGCCGAACAATCCAAAAAGACTGACAAGGTTAGAATCTATGTTCCACCTCAATGTATAACAGAAGCAGGAGAACTGAAGTCTATCTCAATCATAAGGATCAAACCCTTATCGGAGATTGCACTCTGTGGATGGACACATCACCAAACAAAGGGAGAAGTCGTTTGGGACCCGAAAGGATGTGACCTGACATGAATCAAAGAAAAAGACGAGTAGGTGCTCATCATGAACAAGATTGAACCAGTGGAAGGTGAAGACCTACCCCTGCACCTGAACAGGAAGAACCTGTGACAACAACAAGGGTGGCGGCTGCTGTGACGACCACAGTAGTTACCACTAGATGACATCGACTGCCCTTACCAAGCAGACCACCGTGCCAACAAAGCAACCTGAGACATCAGTCAGGAGAGTTTTTTACTGACATTTGGAACTTTCTGATAAACTCTAATGATCTACCTCAAGATAAGAACATTGAAAAAGTGACAGAATTAGATATATTAGAACCACTCAAGGACAGCACACGAGAAGAAGTAGTGAAGAACGAGTGGTACAAATGGGTTAAGTCTATGGCAAACAAACACAGAATGGACAATTGTATTTTGTGTAGAAAATCACCTTTGTCTGATCTTTTAATAGTCTCTGAACCAGCATCATTTAAAAACTGTGTAAGTTGGAAAAATGACCATTGTACCAATAGAAAGTATTCTATTTCCTTGTGTGACATTGAATGTAGGATTGCTCAAGGGAGCACTAGAGGCAGAGCCATGTTAAACGAGACTAAGTTGGGAGACAATGATTGTGCTGCCTATGAAATTAGAACTGAATTAAATGGACCCCAGTTAGACAGAAGTACTGTGGTTAAAGGAAAATATGAATGTTTTTACAGACACCACACTGAAGGAATTGATGTAGGAAACACCACTGTAGAATGTGATACTATTTGGGTGCTAGAGAATGCGGGAGTTCGTAAAAGTAATGATAAAGGATTGATTATGAATAGAAAAGGGTTGTGTAGTTACATAACTCAGGTTGCGCCATCTCTTACTATGTTGAAAAATCAAGACAGAGGTATTGCTGATAGTTTCTGGATGTGTGGAAAAAACTAACTGTTGAATGTATTGCCTGATGGATGGATTGATCTTTGTGCCTTAGTTAGAAGCAATTAAATAGGTTACTATTATTGAATCACTCCATGATGACTATGTTAAAACCTAGAGTTAAAAGGGTTTATGATAAGGATCCTGAGGTATACCTTAATGCAATTGGACTGCTTAGAGGTCTACTTAGGGATTTCAAGGCCAGAGAGGAGGTTAAATCAGGATTTGAATCTATATTTCTGTGGATAACACCAAATATGAACTTAGAATGGATTAATTATATATGATATAATCAACAGGGATTCATTAACTATACTTAATTGGCTCTTAGTGGAGAAGGGTGGAGTTTGTGTCATGTTTGCTAGGATGACCATCATGTTGGGAGGAGGGTTGTTGGCTTTGGGTATTGCATTTTGTTGTGTTATACCCTGGTAAAGTCAATTGTGGTTCAGACAGCAGTTAACTAGATGTCTGTAAGGAGAGATGACCCTCCTGTGGTGATTGATCCTGTACCGAGTAGCCCAGGCAAGTATACTAATAAGTATGGAAAGCCTTGTAATGCGGTCGGTGGACCTTTGGACTGCCCCTTTGGGAATCCAAACTGTCTATATAGAGTAGTTCCTGGAGGTGGTTATGCTTGCCATGATTTTTGTAAGGATGGTCTACCTGTATATGCTGTATTTCCAAATTCATGTCTGCAAGGAGGATCATGTTGAAATGCTTAAATTTAGAATGATGTTGTGCCAATTTTCTTTTGTAACTGCATGTAGGTCTTTTATTTTTTTCTTATTCATTTATTATTATACTCCTTGTATTATTTTGATTTTCACATAACTGAGATAACCTCAGGCAAGGCTATTTACCTACACGCTCATGCTTCATCAAATATGTAATATTTTATCCTTATATTTTTATACCAAATTTGATCTTTTACTCTTATGAATATTGGAGATGTTTGGTCTAGTTGGTTTTCTTTAATGTTTCTGATTGGATCTTTTACTCCTATTTCACATTGGAGATGTTTGGTCTAGTTGGTTTATATGCTTCACTTTGTTTTTATTTTTTGTATTTTCTTGTTTATCATAGGTATTTTAATTTACTATCCCAAAGTCTTATTTGTATCATTTATGTGGCTAAATAGCCCCAGAGGGGGGATTGTAATAGTAACATAAAACGCATGGATAAAATATAAAGACATAAGACAGCTGAACATTAAAGTAACGAACCACATGTTCACATTTATCATGAGACTGTGGTAATGGAGATATACTAAGAGACGTTCTGGCCCTCTTATTTTCTCCATTGTGCTGACAGACTGACCAGACACATGGGCACCTAAAACAATTGGACACACTAGACTTATAGTCTACACATTCCACTAAAAGCACACATACCAGAGAAATATGCTTAAGGCAACTGGACACTAATGACAAGAAGAGACATAGAGTCTGCCAATTCCAATAAGGACATACCAGAGAACATGCTGGGGCATTGAATTAAATACAGGGTTGAGTCATAGGCCTAGAGTATAGAGGGACATATATTATTTTTAAGACAAGCATGGGTCTGGCCACTATTATAATTTAACTGAAAGCAGATAATGGGCGTTAGTAGGCGTGAACAAGCGGGAAGCTTGAACTAGAGGATAGTGGTGGCGAATGACTTGAGAAGGGAGACTTCATTTGCATAAGGGATGGACATAGTGCTATGTGTGTATAAATATAGGAGCTAAGGCTCTGGGAAAAGGAGGTGTGTTCCGCGGTGTGTGTTCCGCGGGGTGTGTTCCGCGGGGACATGCCAGTGGGCTGTACAGTTGTAATAAAGAGCATGTTTGATTTTAAAAGTTCTGGTAAGCGTTGTATTTGAAAATGATTTTCCACGACAATAGCAAGACAATACTTGTGTAACTTTTTTGACACATTTTCTCTTCACCTATAGAAGTACCCCATAGAAGCAAAGCAGGAAGTAAAAGCAGGAAGTGTACCCATGAAAATGTGCTGTGATTTGTTGATTCAACTCAACTGACAATACAAAAACAAAATAAATAAACATTCCATTTGCACGAGACAAATCAGTGAACATAAATTAGAGTGAACATTCTACATTACCATGGAAATGATTGCATCATAATACCCGGCAGCCGTTGTCGAGAGTAACCGTGAGTTTACCAGGCAAATCCCCAGAACTAGAGGCACCAAGCCTGTTCTATTCATTCTATTTCTGTGTTGCTACTGCATAACAACACCTTGCTTGTTTCAGCAAGGAACAACAAAATGAAATCACGTTGTTAACCCATAACAGTCTAAGCCGGGGGAAAGGGGGAGGGTAGCTCTACTGAGCTACATGGAATTGTTTTAAGGACAAACCAAGAATCATTTAGCTATTTGATTTAGAATTTTAAAGACCCTTTGAAGAATCAAAAAATTATATTTAAAAAAAGTATTTGATGAAAAAGTATTTTTGGCCTTACTGTTATTAGCCCATAGAAACGCATTGAATAACAGATTCACTACATGGAACAACAGATAGTACCCCCCCGAAAATGTTTTCCGAAAGGAAGTTTGTTTTGAAGTGCCTGTACTACATCAGAGATCTAGGAAAGACTTACATGTATTTAAACCCTTTGCTTTTGGCACTAAACAGTCTCCATATATATTTCCATAAGATGTTTTGACTGGTACCTGTGGACCTTCAGACGAGTCTCACCTTTCCTCAGAGGGCTCATATTAGTGTGTAGCCCAGACTGTTGGGACGCTACAGACAGAAGTTGGCAGATCGGCTGTACCGACTTCAGACGAGCCCCGTGACTCTTGTGGGGGGGCCGTAGACCAAAGTTCGTAGGTCAAATCATTGACAGTACAGACCATTTTGTGAGAAGATTGATTTTCGGGATTTCTCATAGTCTGACAAACGCCGCTCTGTCACCTTTCACCTCAGATGCGGAAGTGCGACATCGGCGGATGTGGTGGATAGATATCTCTCTCTATTTTAACCTGACAGATTATCTCTATTTTAACCTGACAGATTATCTCTATTTTAACCTGACAGATTATCTCTATTTTAACCTGACAGATTATCTCTAGTTTAACCTGACAGATTATCTCTAGTTTAACTTGACAGATTATCTCTAGTTTAACCTGACAGATTATCTCTATTTTAACCTGACAGATTATCTCTATTTTAACCTGACAGATTATCTCTATTTTAACCTGACAGATTATCTCTAGTTTAACCCGACAGATTATCTCTAGTTTAACCCGACAGATTATCTCTAGTTTAACCTGACAGATTATCTCTAGTTTAACCTGACAGATTTTTAAATGGGGATGTTTTTATTATGCTAATTAGATTTCCTCGGGTCCACGGACATCGACTCTAGTTCAGAATCCATGTCACCACAGAAACGGACTCAAACGGATGAATGCCCGGCCTTCAGTCAGCTGTACGTTCCACAAACCCTTTTTTTGAGGGGGGGATATGACGACTGTTATATTATTTTCATGACGGTCTTCATCTATAACGGTCGGTTACACGGTTATACGGTAATTGTGCCAGCCCTAGACCTAGCTAGGTCCCAGAGAAAGGCCAGATGCTTCTGCTGTTTCCACTAGTTTAGACGTATCTTCCACCCTGAGAAGTACATGCAGAGTTTGAAGGAAGGTTCTGGGGTTGACATACGCACCCGAACATGGACTGGACGCTCTTCAGACAGAGCTGGCCTTCCATAGTGAAGATCTGTCCATCGCCTCCGTTCAGTTGGAGCAGCTGCTCCAGGTTATGCATCGTGTCTGTCATCTGTAACTATAGAAGAACGAAGAACAGGGGATATAGTGGAGATTCCAGTGGTCTGGAGCTAACAGAACATCCGGTAGAATATCAGCCAGGAATATTTGCCGTATCTCTGTGGATCCAGCTAGCCAGCGATAAGCATTAGAGGCAAACACCATTATTTTTGGACACATTTGCAGCTTGCTAAGACCAACTAACACCAACTAACTACACCAACTAAGACCAACTAACTAAACAAATAATATAGAAAACATGGATTTATATTGAGACACAAAGTGGAAAGCTGTGTCATTCTTGTTTGGAACGATCTGTTGACTGCATGCTGTTTGACCAATGGGTGCAGTGACAGGGGGTGGGGACCGTGTGCTGTTTGACCAATGGGTGCAGAGTGACAGGGGGCGGGGACTGCGTGCTGTTTGGCCAATAGGTGCAGAGTGACAGGGGGTGGGGACTGCATGCTGTTTGGCCAATAGGTGCAGACTGAATCTCGAGGAACTGCCTGGTTGAGTGACAGGGGGCGGGGCTTGCTGTGTGTGGGATTGAGATTGGCCAAAAGAGATGGAGAGAGAGAACTCTCTCAACTTGACCAATCAACCTAAATGTTTTTTGGTTTGTTTTTTAAAAACTAGCGTTACAGACAGCGATATGGATATTGCCCATATCAACACCTTTTGATAAAAACCTGATTGACCGTGCAGCCCTATCAGTCACCTTGCCAACAACACAGTAGCAGATAGTTGAGTGCATCTGCTTGTTGTCTAAGATGTACAGGCGCAACACTAGCCCCTATATCTAGCTACTGCCCTCTACTAACCTTACAAATAAACAATTAGGTGTGATCAGGTCTATAAGGACGATCAGTAGCTATTCAGAGTAGTGCTGTCGTACCTCCTCTGCGTTAGCGATGCACATGATGAACAGCTTAGCAGGGAAAGGGAAGGGCAGGGGGAACTTCTTGTCCTCCGGGCGTCCTTTCAGAGTCTGTAGGGAGTGTCTCAGAGAGCCTTTACCGATCCCCAGAGAGCCGTCTGTTACCAACACCACCTGTAGGCCACCAGATCAATTATCAATCTAATAGTCTGTAGGGAGTGTCTGTTATGGGACTTTTATGAATAATGACTAAATGATGTATACATTTAACGTCGAACTATAACTAAAACTACCCTGTCATTGTATGATTGTATGGAATTGATTAGAATCATACCTCTATTAATCTGATGTGTGTAGTTTTAGTCAGAACTAGGACAAGGACTTTTTGTTCCTTTTTAGTATGTAAGCAGGGTGCAAGTGTGAGACAATGTACGAGATAGGAGGAGCTATCGACAGACAAGCTGTACCACTGTGTTCCTTTCAGGACATTCTGTTCCCACCCAGGGAGGGGAGAGACCTTGGGCTGGTAGTAGATTGTATAACAGGTGGCAGACAATGTATGAGAAGGAGAAGACTTGTGAACTATATTGTAATTGTTTCTGAGAGGAGGAGGGACAGTTATGACGAAATGTGAGGTATATAAACCAATGTACAGGAAATGATAGGCAGGACGTCCCGTAAATAAACATTAGACTATTGTAGACTGGGCCTCTGTCTGTTTTTATTTATATCAGTATCCTACAAATCCTGATATAGCAGACTGAGTCATTTAATTGGTTAAAGAACATGAGAACTTAATTCTCCTAACAGTGTCTCAGAGAGCCTTTACCGATCCCCAGAGACCCGTCTGTTACCAACACCACCTGGTGGCCACGAGGAAAACTGCAGCCATAGTCACCAACATTCACCTGCATTTAACATTTTAGTAATTTATCAGACGCTCTTATCCAGAGCGACTTACAGTCAGTACATTTATCTCCAGATAGCCAGGTGGGACAAGCACATGTCAGAGTAAGTCAATGCTGTCAGGAAACACCAAGGTCAAGGGTCACTGAGACCAGGAAAATCTAGGATTATCTCGTGTTACCACTCCTAGGTGTATGTCTCCCTGTAAACCACGGTGTCAATAATGAGTTCAGCAATGTATTTAGCCTCAGTAAACGTAGACTATTATTGAACATTGGAGACGTAAAAAAAGGGCGTGGATAATTAATTGGAGGAATTGGTTTGATAGAGCACCTGTGTGGGACAGGCGTGACCCCACTCCTGCTGCACCACGTTGCTGATTCCGTGTAAAGCGGACTCCAGACACGTCTTGTCGTAGTCCTCCAGGCTGCTCAGGGCTTCCTGCACAGCAGAGGGAAGGACACAATTAACAAACATTACCCTGGCTTCACAGAGCATTACCCTAACATTACCCAGGCTGCATAGAACATTACCCTGCCTGCACAGAACATTACCCTAACATTACCCTGGCTGCACAGAGCATTACCCTAACATTACCCAGGCTGCATAGAACATTACCCTGCCTGCACAGAACATTACCCTAACATTACCCAGGCTGCACAGAGCATTACCCTAACATTACCCAGGCTGCACAGAGCATTAACCTAACATTACCCTGCCTGCACAGAACATTACCCTAACATTACCCTGGCTGCACAGAGCATTACCCTAACATTACCCAGGCTGCATAGAACATTACCCTGCCTGCACAGAACATTACCCTAACATTACCCAGGCTGCACAGAGCATTACCCTAACATTACCCAGGCTGCACAGAACATTACCCTGGCTGCACAGAACATTACCCTGGCTGCATAGAACATTACCCTGACTGCACAGAGCATTACCCTGGCTGCACAGAACATTACCCTGGCTGCATAGAACATTACCCTGGCTGCATAGAGCATTACCCTAGCATTACCCAGGCTGCACAGAACATTACCCTGCCTGCACAGCGCATTACCCTGGCTGCACAGAGCATTACCCTGTCTGCACAGAGCATTACCCTGGCTGCACAGAACATTACCCAGGCTGCACAGAACATTACCCTGGCTGCACAGAACATTACCCTGGCTGCACAGAGCATTACCCTAACATTACCCAGGCTGCACAGAGCATTACCCTGCCTGCACAGAACATTACCCTAACATTACCCAGGCTGCACAGAGCATTACCCTGGCTGCACAGAGCATTACCCTGGCTGCACAGAACATTACCCAGGCTGCACAGAACATTACCCTGGCTGCACAGAGCATTACCCTGGCTGCATAAAACATTACCCTAACATTACCCAGGCTGCACAGAGCATTACCCTGGCTGCACAGAACATTACCCAGGCTGCACAGAACATTACCCAGGCTGCACAGAACATTACCCTGGCTTCACAGAGCATTACCCTGGCTGCACAGAGCATTACCCTGGCTGCATAGAACATTACCCTGGCTGCACAGAGCATTACCCTAACATTACCCAGGCTGCACAGAACATTACCCAGGCTGCACAGAACATTACCATGCCTGCACAGAGCATTACCCTGGCTGCATAGAACATTACCCTGGCTGCACAGAGCATTACCCTAACATTACCCAGGCTGCACAGAACATTACCCAGGCTGCACAGAACATTACCCTAACATTACCCTGGCTGCACAGAACATTACCCTGGCTGCACAGAACATTACCATGGTGTTAGCCAGACCTGTGTACCTGTAGTTTGTGGTAGTCCATGGTGTTAGCCAGACCTTGTACCTGTAGGGTGTTGTAGTCCCTGGTATTAGCCAGACCTGTGTACCTGTACTGTGTTGTAGTCCATGGTGTTAGCCAGACCTGTGTACATGTACTGTGTTGTAGTCCATGGTGTTAGCCAGACCTGTGTACCTGTACTGTGCTGTAGTCCATGGTGTTAGCCAGACCTGTGTACCTGTAGGGTGTTGTAGTCCCTGGTGTTAGCCAGACCTGTGTACCTGTACTGTGCTGTAGTCCATGGTGTTAGCCAGACCTGTGTACCTGTAGGGTGTGGTAGTCCCTGGTGTTAGCCAGACCTGTGTACCTGTACTGTGCTGTAGTCCATGGTGTTAGCCAGACCTGTGTACCTGTAGGGTGTTGTAGTCCCTGGTGTTAGCCAGACCTGTGTACCTGTAGGGTGTGGTAGTCCCTGGTGTTAGCCAGACCTGTGTACCTGTAGGGTGTTGTAGTCCCTGGTGTTAGCCAGACCTGTGTACCTGTAGGGTGTGGTAGTCCATGGTGTTAGCCAGACCTGTGTACCTGTAGGGTGTTGTAGTCCATGGTGTTAGCCAGACCTGTGTACCTGTAGGGTGTTGTAGTCCCTGGTGTTAGCCAGACCTGTGTACCTGTAGGGTGTTGTAGTCCCTGGTGAAAGGCACCAGTAGCTCCCACAGAGAAGAGAAGGCCACTAGAGAGGTGAATTCCAGTCTGTAGTTGTTGGCCATGTGTTCAAACAGCATGGTGAGTCCGGCCACAGCTAAGTGCTTCCTCTGCAACTCCTCGGTGCACTGCTCCTGAGAGACCGGCCGCGTCATGGACAGAGACGCGTCCATTAGGACCACCGTCGGCATGATGACGCTGATGCGGTTTCCACTAAAGCAGAATGAGTTTAATGAAGCCTTCCACAGTCTACAATGGAAAACAGAACACTGCCTCTGGAAAATATGGAACGGTGTGTTAGTCAGAATAAACTTTCTTTTTTTTTTTTTTACATTTGAATTAAAGGTTCGTGGGGCATCTTGTTTATCAACCGGCTTCTGATATAAGCACATAATATATGCCAGGAAAAGAAACTGAAAGAGACAATGGAAAAAACGAAGACATATTGAGGATAAACAATAGAATAGGGCCAAAACCACCCCTCGGAGTAATCTTTTGGGGGATTTTAGTTTTTGGTCAAAAGAGGCTGTAAAATTAACAGGAATTCAATAAAGTTTGGAAAAATGAAATAAAAACCAGTGTATGGGTTTGAGACCACCTCAAGGGAGACCGATTCCAGAACAAGACCGGAGCTAAACAAGACCGCGTCAAGACCAAACAGAAGGGGGGGGTGGGGGGGGGGGGGGGGTCAGAGATAGCGTCAAGACCAGAACAATGCCAGTCCAATTCAAGACCAGAACAATGCTAGTCCAATTCAAGACCATGATTGTAATTGTGTCAAATCGCCATCACAATAAAACTTCAAAATGTCCAGTATTTCTGTGTTTATATTTCAGAACAACATTCTGGATTGTAAACATTCAGAATCTAAAAGAGACTCTCCACAAATGATCACTACCTCAAACGGTTCCCTAAATAAATAGATAGAAATACAAAATGTCTTCCAACTTTGTCGGTCTCCCCTTACTAACAGTAAGCGTGCTACTTTCAAACTATTTCCCCCACTCTTCCCAACTAGCGGACAACGGGCGCGACAAGGTTTGAGGATATTATTAAACAAAAGTAAAAGGACAGTAATGTTACGTGTAAAATAGAAAGCCCAGGTTTCAATAGGCAATAAATCATGTATCATTACATTTTACATTTAAGTCATTTATCATGAAAGGAGTGTGGATATTACTTTCATAATGATTGACAATGTTGGGATCTCATTCCTTCAATCATTCATTTTCATCCAGTGGAGGCTCCTCAGAGGAGGACCATCCTACTCAATGAATTTAATTTAAAAAATTAAAAAGTTTAACATTTTTAAAAAGCATCCTTTTTAGATAAAGCTATACTAAATATATTATTGTCACCAAATAATTGGTTAAAACACTCTGTTTTGCAATGAAGGTCTCAACAGTAGCCTCAACAGCACTCTGTAGGGTAGCACCATGGTGTAGCTGGAGGACAGCTAGCTTCCGTCCTCCTCTGGCTACATTGACTTCAATACAAAACCTAGGAGGCTCGTGGTTCTCACTCCCTTCCATAGACTTACACAGTAATTATGACAACTTCTGGAGGACGTCCTCCAAACTATCAGAGCTCTTGCAGCATGAACTGACATGTTGTCCACCCAATCAAAGGATCAGAGAATGAATCTAGTACTGAAAGCATAAGCTACAGCTAGCTAGCACTGCAGTGTATAAAATGGGGCCCACCGGTGTAACTGCTAAACTGCTTTCTGACTGTACTGTGTGATTGTAGCAGGTTTACTAACACGTTAGTTCTATTACGTTGACTAGGACGTGACAATGATGTAGGTTGTGTGTAGCGGTTAGAGGTTAGAGGTCATGATATGAAGGTTTGTCTTGGAAAGGTCTTTTCACCTGGTCACAGACAGCTGATGTGTTTGTGCACTGAAGTCCACAAGGTGAAGGGAAAAGGTGAGAGGAGGAGAGCGCTTAGATAGTAGCGAGAAGGAATGATATATTCAAGAAGGAAAGTGATCATGCTGTTTGTATGCGGCTGCTATGAAAGTGAAGGGTGTATTCATTCTGTCCATTCTGTTGAAAAACAGAACGAAACGGGGATAAACATACCTGAATTTGTCCAATAGAAACTCTCATTTGCAACTGTTGGACTAATGATTACACCCTAGATCAGCTAGATGCAGGCCAGAGGGTGCAAGGAGGTATTGAATGTGTCTCTCTGTCACCTTGATTACTCAAAATCCTCTCGACCTGTTGCACCTACTAGGTTGAAGCAACCTCATGATGGGTACAGGGAACATTCTAGTATCATGTAGTATCCTAAACCTATCACTGTTACATTGAACTGGGTGAATATGAATGACAGTCATCCAATATGCTGTAATAGAAATAAGGCCGTGCTCATTAAAAAAACATACTAATTCTCCCTCATTTTAAACTCCACCGACCGCCACTGTCTGTCATCCCAGATTGAGAAACAAGTAGCCCAGCTAAACGTGTCAGGCCGGCTATCTGTCTCGGCTATCTGTCCGATCCTTTCAATACGGCTAGCTAACGAATCTTGGCAGGGTGATAGCTAGCTTTGAAATGAACCTTTATTTGAGGACATAGTTTAGCTTGCAAATAAATAGTATAGATAGAATGATGGATTATCCCGAGCAGGTATTTAAAAAGTTATATCATGAAAACGACAAACAGAAAGATTCATACCCATCAATGTAGAAATCGTCTCGATGGATTTGTACTGTTCACTATTATGTCCGTGCGGAACCCTTCCTTTCCCCCCATTAGTTCCTAGGGAGAGAAGCACGTCGAGACTTTCCAGATTAGAAAACAGACGGTGAGGTTCTGACAGCCACTGACGAGACAATAAATTCAACCATTATATCAATGAACAGATTAAATCAAATTATTTAAATTAATTATGAATTATAGAACAACATTTATTTTTATTTGAATTACCGAATGTCCATTCCGTTACATCTTAATTTTTCTATTTCTTATCGCTCTGTCATATAATCTCTTAAATGAAATAAATTTTTAATAGGGGCCTACTTGAGAAAAGTATAAATGAACTAACCATTCATCTATAAATGCATCTTACCTGTCTTCAGTTATTACATAAGGCTATATTCTGATCCACGGTGAAGACCTCTCCCGCGATGCGTCCTAGGGGGTGACACTGTGATGCGCCGGCTGGGTGAACCTCTCCAACATCCACCCCAAGAGTGGAGAAATTACACCCCTCGTCTGGTACCAAACACACGTTCATCGCAGGTAGGACAGCGCTGTACTTATAGATATCTTGATATACTTTTTAGGACCTTTGTGTGTAATTTATTTTATCTTTATGTTAACATGTTGATGATAGATTTGTCATATTATGCATGATAGCAAAAATAATTTTCGAAAATGACACCGAATATAAATATATATATATATATATATGGCTTGTCTGCATTTGAAGAAGCCGGATGTGGAGGTCCTGGGCTGGCGTGGTTACACGTGGTCTGTGGTTGTGAGGCTGGTTGGACATTGGTGGACATTCCTGCAGTCAGCATGCCAATTGCACGCTCCCTCAAAATTTGAGACATCTGTGGCATTGTGTTGTGTGACAAAACTGCACATTTTAGAGTGGCCTTTTATTGTCCCCAGCACAAGGTGCACCTGTGTAATGATCATGCTGTTTAATCAGCTTCTTAATATGCCACACCTGTCAGGTGGATGGATTATCTTGGCAAAGGAGAAATGTTCACTAACAGATTTAAACACATTTGTGCACAAATTTGAGAGAATGGGGCTTTTTGTGTGTTTGGAACATTTCTGTGATCTTTTATTTCAGCTCATGAAACATGGGACACTTTACATGTTGCGATTATATTTTTGTTCAATATATATATATATATAACCAAGCCAGCCAGGACCTCCACATCCGGCTTCTTCAAATGCAGACAAGCCACCCTGACAGCTGATGTAACTGTGGGTTTGCACAACCGAAGAATTTCTACAGAAACTGTCAGAAACCATCTCTGGGAAGCTCATTTGCGTGCTCGTGACGAGATCCTGAGGCCCATTCATCCACCGCCTCATGTATCAGCATGATAATGCACAACACTATGTTGCAAATGGTGGTCACACCAGATACTGACTGGTTCTCTGATCCACGACCCTACCTTTTTAAAGGTATCTGTGACCAACAGATGCATATCTGTATTCCTAGTCATGTGAAATCTATAGATCAGGACCTAATGAATTTATTTAAATTGACTGATTTCCTTAAATGAATTATAACTCAGTAAAATCTTTGTAATTGTTACATGTTGGGTTCATATTTTTTGTTCAGTGTAGAATCACATTTGTTTGAAATTGTCCGTGTATCCTAAATGGAAAACACTGTGATATAATACATGACGTTTATAAAAACTGGATTTGTGAACCTGGATGTTTCTCCTGAATCAGACAAACCAGAAACACATGTTTATTATTCTGGTGGTTTATTCAGAATTTAAAACAATCTGTAGATCCAGTCAGGCAGATTCCATGAAAACAAAATCTTACAAATTAGTATTAAACTGTGGTAAAAATGATACATATTATATATTCAAAGACATAACAGTGCTTCAACAGTGTAAACAACAACATATTGATACCTATAGTGATGATATGGTGATATCATGATCAATGTGTATAGTAGTTACATACATTTATACATACATAAAACCTACAGGAGGGTCTCTCTCCAGGAACAGGGTTGGAGAGCACTGGTACAGAGTTATGTAATGGCCACATACCAAAGTACACCTTTTATACACAAAGCTTTGACTCTCAAAATCAATTCATATTTCTTCCAAAAGGGTAATTAGAAGATAGAAAAATTGATAGAAAATATTTTTAACTAATGTCCATTTATGACGTGCCCATGCCAAATTATGCCTGCTGGGTCTCAACTTTAATTTCAACTGTAAAGCTGTGAAACACCATCATATCGTTTATAAACCAGTGGGTCTTTTATGATTAGTATTCAAATATTTATCAGACAAAGTAATTATTGAACATATTAATAAAGTGCTCCATTCAATCCGTATCGCAGAAGTACAACGTTACAGCTTGATTTCAATTTAAAGGCAATGTTCCCGCGTCATCGGGAGAATGCATTTACCGTAAACACCGTAGATGACGTCTCCATCTGAAATTACCTTTAAGCTTCTACCGCACAGTCTGTCACGCTTCAGCCATCCAGGATGAATATAAGTCTGGTTGTAACGATGAGTGAAATGACATTCATCGATAATATCACAGTACTTTTCCTTGGCAGTAAACAGGCAGGGGATTTCTACTTACTGTTAATAAACAGTCTGACACGGTAAAACAAGACATTTGTTGAATAATCATCAACCTAAAGCATAAAGCTAGTCAACTGTAAACTGTTTCACAAAGTGCCGTTTGTTTTACGTGTTCTTTAGGAAGGAATGTAAAAGGAATCATTCTAGACTAGAACCATTCTGTTGTGGAATGATGTTTGGAACCCTTCTCTAAAGCCAGGTCATTCACAATATACAAAAGTTCCATTTTTGGGGGGGGGGTGATATTGTGACAGTTTGAAACCCAGTCAGAAGAATACAGATACCTTGACATGTGACACAGCTCTTCTATCTTCTATCCTAACACTGGAGTATGGATCATGGTCAAAAGTAGTCCACTATAGCCTCCCGGGTGGCGTAGCTTTCTATGGTACTGCATCTCAGTGCTAGAGACGTCACTACAGACACGGGTTCAATCCCAGGCTGTATCACATTTACTCTGTACAACTGTACGGAGAAACAGAACGTACGATTTACTCTGTACAACTGTACGGCGAAACAGAACGTACCATTTACTCTGTACAACTATACGGAGAAACAGAACGTACGATTTACTCTGTACAACTATACGGAGAAACAGAACGTACGATTTACTCTGTACAACTATTCGGAGAAACAGAACGTACCATTTACTCTGTACAACTATTCGGAGAAACAGAACGTACGATTTACTCTGTACAACTATTCGGAGAAACAGAACGTACCATTTACTCTGTACAACTGTACAGAGAAACAGAACGTACCATTTACTCTGTACAACTATACGGAGAAACAGAACATACCATTTACTCTGTACAACTATACGGAGAAACAGAACGTACGATTTACTCTGTACAACTGTACGGCGAAACAGAACGTACCATTTACTCTGTACAACTATACGGAGAAACAGAACGTACGATTTACTCTGTACAACTATACGGAGAAACAGAACGTACGATTTACTCTGTACAACTATTCGGAGAAACAGAACGTACCATTTACTCTGTACAACTATTCGGAGAAACAGAACGTACGATTTACTCTGTACAACTATTCGGAGAAACAGAACGTACCATTTACTCTGTACAACTGTACAGAGAAACAGAACGTACCATTTACTCTGTACAACTATACGGAGAAACAGAACATACCATTTACTCTGTACAACTGTACAGAGAAACAGAACATACCATTTACTCTGTACAACTATAAAGAGAAACAGAATATAATATTTACTCTGTACAACTATACAGCTACGGAGGAACAGAACATAATATTTACTCTATACAACTATACAGCTACAGAGGAACAGAACAGCTTCATACATTTATTTACAAAAAGTAATGTGTATGTATGTTGATGAAACAATTAGAAAACACGTCTTAATATCCACATTCTGCATTTGTGATGTCAATATAATAACAATTACCTTATAAAAAAGTATTGCTTAGTAATTAATTAAAACATATCAACAAATCATATTGACAATATTCCTTTTATATTTGTTGTTTTGTTTTTTCCGATGTATTTCTTTGATACAAAAAGGATTCATGAATAAACACTCCTGTGAAAGTTACAGGAGAAAAGTCTCGTAACTATGGTAATACAACTAAATCATACACAGTCTATGTATGTTCCCACCCCAGAAGAACAAAATGGGACCGTTAGACATGGCTGCCGACTTTAAAGGCGAGCCGAGACTGACTGATCTACAAACCACCTTGCATCGTAAATAACTACTCAATATTATTTGTACATCAGCCAGTCACAATTTACCCATGATACCTCACGGTTTGCATGGTCTCACACTAGGCCAATGGATCCTTCATGTTATATTTGGACTGGTCCTGCCAGAGGGGGGGGGAGGTCAAAGAAAAGCAGCTGAACGTACGACATCATCCTCAGTAAGTGCAGGAAGTCAGACACCATACCTGATCATAGTATAGAGCAGGAAGTCAGACACCATACCTGATCATAGTATAGAGCAGGAAGTCAGACACCATACCTGATCATAGTATAGGGCAGGAAGTCAGGCACCATACCTGATCATAGTATAGAGCAGGAAGTCAGACACCATACCTGATC
The DNA here is from genome assembly GCF_045679555.1 of Salvelinus alpinus. NCBI lineage: Eukaryota > Metazoa > Chordata > Actinopteri > Salmoniformes > Salmonidae > Salvelinus > Salvelinus alpinus. The sequence goes on from NC_092091.1 coordinate 3,332,919, forward strand.
ATAGTATAGAGCAGGAAGTCAGACACCATACCTGATCATAGTATGGTAGTTGTGTATGTATCAAAGTTCAACTGAACGACAAAAAAATAAAGGTCCAAAGGATTACTGTAAATTATTACTGTAAATTATTACTGTAAATTATAAATGTCACAGATAATGTAAGTCAATCTTTGGAAAGTGCTTAGAATCACACGTGTGAAAGACTTTTACATTACACCCAACAACCCTCCCATCACAACAGTAAAACAGCCCTGACTGTGGTACAGAAAACACACAGATCATGAAGCTCACACAACAAAACAGAAACAAAACGTTTACATACATAAACGCTTACAAGTTAATCAGATACAGATTGTCTTAAAATATATAGAATATATCACATGGTATATTACAAACATTTGAGTAATGTAATAATAGTGAAAATACAGAGGAATAATACATGCGATACCATGAGGTCCTATTGTGATACCATGAGGTCCTATTACCATGAGGTCCTATTGTGATACCATGAGGTCCTATTACCATGAGGTCCTATTGTGATACCATGAGGTCCTACTGTGATACCATGAGGTCCTATTACCATGAGGTCCTATTACCATGAGGTCCTACTGTGATACCATGAGGTCCTATTACCATGAGGTCCTATTACCATGAGGTCCTATTGTGATACCATGAGGTCCTATTACCATGAGGTCCTATTGTGATACCATGAGGTCCTATTACCATGAGGTCCTATTGTGATACCATGAGGTCCTACTGTGATACCATGAGGTCCTATTACCATGAGGTCCTATTACCATGAGGTCCTACTGTGATACCATGAGGTCCTATTACCATGAGGTCCTATTACCATGAGGTCCTATTGTGATACCATGAGGTCCTATTACCATGAGGTCCTATTGTGATACCATGAGGTCCTATTACCATGAGGTCCTATTGTGATACCATGAGGTCCTATTACCATGAGGTCCTATTGTGATACCATGAGGTCCTATTACCATGAGGTCCTATTGTGATACCATGAGGTCCTATTACCATGAGGTCCTATTGTGATACCATGAGGTCCTATTGTGATACCATGAGGTCCTATTGTGATACCATGAGGTCCTATTACCATGAGGTCCTATTACCATGAGGTCCTATTACCATGAGGTCCTACTGTGATACCATGAGGTCCTATTACCATGAGGTCCTATTGTGATACCATGAGGTCCTATTACCATGAGGTCCTACTGTGATACCATGAGGTCCTATTACCATGAGGTCCTATTGTGATACCATGAGGTCCTATTGTGATACCATGAGGTCCTATTGTGATACCATGAGGTCCTATTACCATGAGGTCCTATTGTGATACCATGAGGTCCTATTGTGATACCATGAGGTCCTACTGTGATACCATGAGGTCCTATTACCATGAGGTCCTATTGTGATACCATGAGGTCCTATTACCATGAGGTCCTATTGTGATACCATGAGGTCCTATTGTGATACCATGAGGTCCTACTGTGATACCATGAGGTCGTGATACCATGAGGTCCTATTGTGATACCATGAGGTCCTATTGTGATACCATGAGGTCCTATTACCATGAGGTCCTATTGTGATACCATGAGGTCCTATTGTGATACCATGAGGTCCTACTGTGATACCATGAGGTCCTATTGTGATACCATGAGGTCGTGATACCATGAGGTCGTGATACCATGAGGTCCTATTGTGATACCATGAGGTCCTATTGTGATACCAGGAGGTCCTATTGTGATACCATGAGGTCCTATTGTGATACCATGAGGTCCTATTGTGATACCATGAGGTCCTACTGTGATACCATGAGGTCCTATTGTGATACCATGAGGTCCTACTGTGATACCATGAGGTCCTATTGTGATACCATGAGGTCCTACTGTGATACCATGAGGTCCTATTGTGATACCATGAGGTCCTACTGTGATACCATGAGGTCCTATTGTGATACCATGAGGTCCTATTGTGATACCATGAGGTCCTATTGTGATACCATGAGGTCCTATTGTGATACCATGAGGTCCTATTGTGATACCATGAGGTCCTACTGTGATACCATGAGGTCCTATTGTGATACCATGAGGTCCTATTGTGATACCATGAGGTCCTATTGTGATACCATGAGGTCCTATTACCATGAGGTCCTATTGTGATACCATGAGGTCCTACTGTGATACCATGAGGTCCTATTGTGATACCATGAGGTCCTATTGTGATACCATGAGGTCCTATTGTGATACCAGGAGGTCCTATTACCATGAGGTCCTATTGTGATACCATGAGGTCCTACTGTGATACCATGAGGTCCTATTACCATGAGGTCCTACTGTGATACCATGAGGTCCTATTGTGATACCATGAGGTCCTATTGTGATACCATGAGGTCCTATTGTGATACCATGAGGTCCTATTACCATGAGGTCCTATTGTGATACCATGAGGTCCTACTGTGATACCATGAGGTCCTATTGTGATACCATGAGGTCCTACTGTGATACCATGAGGTCCTATTGTGATACCATGAGGTCCTATTGTGATACCATGAGGTCCTATTGTGATACCATGAGGTCCTACTGTGATACCATGAGGTCCTATTGTGATACCAGGAGGTCCTATTACCATGAGGTCCTATTACCATGAGGTCCTATTGTGATACCATGAGGTCCTATTGTGATACCAGGAGGTCCTATTACCATGAGGTCCTATTACCATGAGGTCCTATTGTGATACCATGAGGTCCTATTACCATGAGGTCGTGATACCATGAGGTCCTATTGTGATACCAGGAGGTCCTATTGTGATACCATGAGGTCCTATTGTGATACCATTTGGTCCTATTGTGATACCATGAGGTCCTATTGTGATACCATTAGGTCCTATTGTGATACCATGTGATGCCATGTCATACCATGTGATACCATGTCATAGCTATGTGGTCCCATTGTAATACCATGTCATACCATGTGATACCATGTCATACCGTGAATACCATGTGAGGGAGGCAGGTAGCCTAGCGCTTCAGAGCATTGGGCCATTAACCAAAAGGTCACAGGTTCGAATCAGAGAGTCTGCTAAATGACTCACTACTGTAGTGACTCTGGATAAGAGTGTCTGCTAAATGACTCACTACTGTAGTGGCTCTGGATCAGAGAGTCTGCTAAATGACTCACTACTGTAGTGACTCTGGATAAGAGAGTCTGCTAAATGACTCACTACTGTAGTGACTCTGGATCAGAGAGTCTGCTAAATGACTCACTACTGTAGTGACTCTGGATAAGAGAGTCTGCTAAATGACTCACTACTGTAGTGGCTCTGGATCAGAGAGTCTGCTAAATGACTCACTACTGTAGTGACTCTGGATAAGAGAGTCTGCTAAATGACTCACTACTGTAGTGGCTCTGGATCAGAGAGTCTGCTAAATGACTCACTACTGTAGTGACTCTGGATAAGAGAGTCTGCTAAATGACTCACTACTGTAGTGGCTCTGGATCAGAGAGTCTGCTAAATGACTCACTACTGTAGTGTCTCTGGATAAGAGAGTCTGCTAAATGACTCACTACTGTAAGTGTCTCTGGATAAGAGAGTCTGCTAAATGACTCACATGTAAATGTCCTATTGTAACAGTGTGGAGCATCTCTGAAAGATTCTAGGATCTTTTCTGTGTATTTGTTCCACACTGCGCTTCAGTCAGTACATGTTGGGTCCCAAAGACTTTCCTCCCCCTGCCTGGGGTGTCAGGTGGGCTGATTCACCCCAACAGAGAGGGGCCAGAGAGAGAGAGAGGGGCCAGAGAGAGAGAGGGGGGCCAGAGAGAGAGAGGGGGGCCAGAGAGAGAGAGGGGGGCCAGGGAGAGAGAGGGGCCAGAGAGAGAGAGAGGGGCCAGAGAGAGAGAGGGGGGCCAGAGAGAGAGAGGGGGGCCAGAGAGAGAGAGGGGGGCCAGGGAGAGAGAGGGGCCAGAGAGAGAGGGGAGAGAGAGGGGGGCCAGAGAGAGAGGGGCCAGAGAGAGAGGGGTCTAGAGAGAGAGGGGGGCCAGAGAGAGAGAGGGGCCAGAGAGAGAGAGAGGGGGGCCAGAGAGACAGAGGGGGGCCAGAGAGAGAGGGGGCAGAGAGAGGGGCTGGTAGTAAGTGAGCAGCAGTCATGTTTTGGGAGGGATGGGATGGATGGATAGCAGCCAGGGGGAGGTGGGGAGACTGGGCTGCCTCAAGGTCCTCCAGAGGAGGTGAGGTGTAGAGATCACAGACTGGGTTTCCCGAACATCCTCCTACATTCCATGACCCCTGCTCCTGGGGGCCGGTCACAGTTGTGTGTCAGCTTCACCTGGCTGGGGCTGAGGCGGTCGTAAGCAACCTTGTACTCACGATCAAACGCTTCTGGAACAGAGAAGCAAGGTAAGGGTTAGTTTACAGTCACTATTACTGATCATGATGTGGTTGTTTAACCTACTAGGCGACCATGATGGGAGAATACAACAGGGTTACTAGGCGACCATGATGGTAGAATACAACAGGGTTACTAGGCGACCATGATGGTAGAATACAACAGGGTTACTAGGCGACCATGATGGTAGAATACAACAGGGTTACTAGGCGACCATGATGGTAGAATACAACAGGGTTACTAGGCGACCATGATGGTAGAATACAACAGGGTTACTAGGCGACCATGATGGTAGAATACAACAGGGTTACTTAGCGACCATGATGGTAGAATACAACAGGGTTACTTAGCGACCATGATGGTAGAATACAACAGGGTTACTAGGCGACCATGATGGTAGAATACAACAGGGTTACTAGGCGACCATGATGGTAGAATACAACAGGGTTACTAGGCGACCATGATGGTAGAATATAACAGGGTTACTAGGCAACCATGATGGTAGAATACAACAGGGTTACTAGGCGACCATGATGGTAGAATACAACAGGGTTACTTAGCGACCATGAAGGTAGAATACAACAGGGTTACTTAGCGACCATGATGGTAGACTACAACATGGTTACTTAGTGACCATGAAGGTAGAATACAACAGGGTTACTTAGCGACCATGAAGGTAGAATACAACAAGGTTACTTAGCGACCATGATGGTAGAAATCAACAGGGTTACTTAGAGACCATGATGGTAGAATACAACAGGGTAACTTAGCAACCATGATGGTAGATTACAACAGGGTTACTTAGCGACCATGATGGAAGATAACAACAGGGTTACTTAGCGACCATGATGGTAGAATACAACAGGCTTACTTAGCGACCATGATGGAAGAATACAACAGGGTTACTTAGCGACCATGATGGTAGAATACAACAGGGTTACTTAGCGACCATGATGGGAGAATATAACAGGCTTACTTAGCGACCATGATGGGAGAATACAACAGGGTTACTTAGCGACCATGATGGTAGACTACAACAGGGTTACTTAGCGACCATGATGGGAGAATACAACAGGGTTACTTAGCGACCATGATGGTAGAATACAACAGGGTTACTTAGCGACCATGATGGGAGAATACAACAGACACAGAATCAGACTGTAAAGCAACACACATACACATACTGTACACAAGGATTATGTGTTGTAGATATGTGGTAATAGAGTAGTGGCTAAGGGAACACACTTAATACGTTTTGAAAGTGTTATAAAATGTAATGTCATGTAATAATTTAAATTGTACATAACTGCCTTAATTTTGCTGGACCCCAGGAAGAGTAGCTGCTGCCTTGGCAGGAACTAATGGGGATCCATAATAAACCCCAGGAAGAGTAGCTGCTGCCTTGGCAGGAACTAATGGGGATCCATAATAAACCCCAGGAAGAGTAGCTGCAGCCTTGGCAGGAACTAATGGGGATCCATAATAAACCCCAGGAAGAGTAGCTGCTGCCTTGGCAGGAACTAATGGGGATCCATAATAAACCCCAGGAAGAGTAGCTGCTGCCTTGGCAGGAACTAATGGGGATCCATATTAAACCCCAGGAAGAGTAGCTGTTGCCTTGGCAGGAACTAATGGGGATCCATAATAAACCCCAGGAAGAGTAGCTGCTGCCTTGGCAGGAACTAATGGGGATCCATAATAAACCCCAGGAAGAGTAGCTGCTGCCTTGGTAGGAACTAATGGGGATCCATAATAAACCCCAGGAAGAGTAGCTGCCTCGGCAGGAACTAATGTGGATCCATAATAAACCCCAGGAAGAGTAGCTGCTGCCTTGGCAGGAACTAATGGGGATCCATAATAAACCCCCAGGAAGAGTAGCTGCTGCCTTGGCAGGAACTAATGGGGATCCATAATAAACCCCAGGAAGAGTAGCTGCTGTCTTGGCAGGAACTAATGGTGATCCATAATAAACCCCAGGAAGAGTAGCTGCTGCCTTGACAGGAACTAATGGGGATCCATAATAAACCCCAGGAAGAGTAGCTGCTGCCTTGGCAGGAACTAATGGGGATCCATAAGAAACCCCAGGAAGAGTAGCTGCTGCCTTGGCAGGAACTAATGGGGATCCATAATAAACCTCAGGAAGAGTAGCTGCTGCCTTGACAGGAACTAATGGGGATCCATAATAAACCCCAGGAAGAGTAGCTGCTGCCTTGGCAGGAACTAATGGGGATCCATAATAAACCCCAGGAAGAGTAGCTGCTCTCTTGGCAGGAACTAATGGGGATCCATAATAAACCCCAGGAAGAGTAGCTGCTGCCTTGGCAGGAACTAATGGGGATCCATAATAAACCCCAGTAAGAGTAGCTGCTGCCTTGGCAGGAACTAATGGGGATCCATAATAAACCCCAGGAAGAGTAGCTGCTGCCTTGGCAGAACTAATGGTGATCCATAATAAACCCCAGGAAGAGTAGCTGCTGCCTTGGCAGGAACTAATGGGGATCCATAATAAACCCCAGGAAGAGTAGCTGCTGCCTTGGCAGGAACTAATGGGGATCCATAATAAACCACAGGAAGAGTAGCTGCTGCCTTGGCAGGAACTAATGGGGATCCATAATAAACCCCAGGAAGAGTAGCTGCTGCCTTGGCAGGAACTAATGGGGATCCATAATAAACCCCAGGAAGAGAAGCTGCAGCCTTGGCAGGAACTAATGGGGATCCATAATAAACCCCAGGAAGAGTAGCTGCCTTGGCAGGAACTAATGGGGGTCCATAATAAACCCCAGGAAGAGTAGCTGCTGCCTTGACAGGAACTAATGGAGATCCATAATAAACCCCAGAAAGAGTAGCTGCTGCCTTAGCAGGAATGAATGGGGATCCATAATAAACCCCAGGAAGAGTAGCTGCTGCCTTGGCAGGAACTAATGGGGATCCATAATAAACCCCAGGAAGAGTAGCTGCTGCCTTGGCAGGAACTAATGGGGATCCATAATAAACCCCAGGAAGAGTAGCTGCTGCCTTGGCAGGAACTAATGGGGATCCATAATAAACCCCAGGAAGAGTAGCTGCTGCCTTGGCAGGAACTAATGGGGATCCATAATAAACCCCAGGAAGAGTAGCTGCTGCCTTGGCAGGAACTAATGGGGATCCATAATAAACCCCAGGAAGAGTAGCTGCAGCCTTGGCAGGAACTAATGGGGATCCATAATAAACCCCAGGAAGAGTAGCTGCCTTGGCAGGAACTAATGGGGATCCATAATAAACCCCAGGAAGAGTAGCTGCTGCCTTGACAGGAACTAATGGAGATCCATAATAAACCCCAGGAAGAGTAGCTGCTGCCTTAGCAGGAATGAATGGGGATCCATAATAAACCCCAGGAAGAGTAGCTGCTGCCTTGGCAGGAACTAATGGGGATCCATAATAAACCCCAGGAAGAGTAGCTGCTGCCTTGGCAGGAACTAATGGGGATCCATAATAAACCCCAGGAAGAGTAGCTGCTGCCTTGGTAGGAACTAATGGGGATCCATAATAAACCCCAGGAAGAGTAGCTGCCTTGGCAGGAACTAATGTGGATCCATAATAAACCCCAGGAAGAGTAGCTGCTGCCTTGGCAGGAACTAATGGGGATCCATAATAAACCCCCAGGAAGAGTAGCTGCTGCCTTGGCAGGAACTAATGGGGATCCATAATAAACCCCAGGAAGAGTAGCTGCTGTCTTGGCAGGAACTAATGGGGATCCATAATAAACCCCAGGAAGAGTAGCTGCTGCCTTGGCAGGAACTAATGGGGATCCATAATAAACCCCAGGAAGAGTAGCTGCTGCCTTGACAGGAACTAATGGGGATCCATAATAAACCCCAGGAAGAGTAGCTGCTGCCTTGGCAGGAACTAATGGGGATCCATAATAAACCCCAGGAAGAGTAGCTGCTCTCTTGGCAGGAACTAATGGGGATCCATAATAAACCCCAGGAAGAGTAGCTGCTGCCTTGGCAGGAACTAATGGGGATCCATAATAAACCCCAGTAAGAGTAGCTGCTGCCTTGGCAGGAACTAATGGGGATCCATAATAAACCCCAGGAAGAGTAGCTGCTGCCTTGGCAGAACTAATGGTGATCCATAATAAACCCCAGGAAGAGTAGCTGCTGCCTTGGAAGGAACTAATGGGGATCCATAATAAACCCCAGGAAGAGTAGCTGCTGCCTTGGCAGGAACTAATGGGGATCCATAATAAACCACAGGAAGAGTAGCTGCTGCCTTGGCAGGAACTAATGGGGATCCATAATAAACCCCAGGAAGAGTAGCTGCTGCCTTGGCAGGAACTAATGGGGATCCATAATAAACCCCAGGAAGAGTAGCTGCAGCCTTGGCAGGAACTAATGGGGATCCATAATAAACCCCAGGAAGAGTAGCTGCCTTGGCAGGAACTAATGGGGATCCATAATAAACCCCAGGAAGAGTAGCTGCTGCCTTGACAGGAACTAATGGAGATCCATAATAAACCCCAGGAAGAGTAGCTGCTGCCTTAGCAGGAATGAATGGGGATCCATAATAAACCCCAGGAAGAGTAGCTGCTGCCTTGGCAGGAACTAATGGGGATCCATAATAAACCCCAGGAAGAGTAGCTGCTGCCTTGGCAGGAACTAATGGGGATCCATAATAAACCCCAGGAAGAGTAGCTGCTGCCTTGGCAGGAACTAATGGGGATCCATAATAAACCCCAGGAAGAGTAGCTGCTGCCTTGGCAGGAACTAATGGGGATCCATAATAAACCCCAGGAAGAGTAGCTGCTGCCTTGGCAGGAACTAATGGGGATCCATAATAAACCCCAGGAAGAGTAGCTGCTGCCTTGGCAGGAACTAATGGGGATCCATAATAAACCCCAGGAAGAGTAGCTGCAGCCTTGGCAGGAACTAATGGGGATCCATAATAAACCCCAGGAAGAGTAGCTGCCTTGGCAGGAACTAATGGGGATCCATAATAAACCCCAGGAAGAGTAGCTGCTGCCTTGACAGGAACTAATGGAGATCCATAATAAACCCCAGGAAGAGTAGCTGCTGCCTTAGCAGGAATGAATGGGGATCCATAATAAACCCCAGGAAGAGTAGCTGCTGCCTTGGCAGGAACTAATGGGGATCCATAATAAACCCCAGGAAGAGTAGCTGCTGCCTTGGCAGGAACTAATGGGGATCCATAATAAACCCCAGGAAGAGTAGCTGCTGCCTTGGCAGGAACTAATGGGGATCCATAATAAACCCCAGGAAGAGTAGCTGCTGCCTTGGCAGGAACTAATGGGGATCCATAATAAACCCCAGGAAGAGTAGCTGCTGCCTTGGCAGGAACTAATGGGGATCCATAATAAACCCCAGGAAGAGTAGCTGCAGCCTTGGCAGGAACTAATGGGGATCCATAATAAACCCCAGGAAGAGTAGCTGCCTTGGCAGGAACTAATGGGGATCCATAATAAACCCCAGGAAGAGTAGCTGCTGCCTTGACAGGAACTAATGGAGATCCATAATAAACCCCAGGAACAGTAGCTGCTGCCTTAGCAGGAATGAATGGGGATCCATAATAAACCCCAGGAAGAGTAGCTGCTGCCTTGGCAGGAACTAATGGGGATCCATAATAAACCCCAGGAAGAGTAGCTGCTGCCTTGGCAGGAACTAATGGGGATCCATAATAAACCCCAGGAAGAGTAGCTGCTGCCTTGGCAGGAACTAATGGGGATCCATAATAAACCCCAGGAAGAGTAGCTGCAGCCTTGGCAGGAACTAATGGGGATCCATAATAAACCCCAGGAAGAGTAGCTGCCTTGGCAGGAACTAATGGGGATCCATAATAAACCCCAGGAAGAGTAGCTGCTGCCTTGACAGGAACTAATGGAGATCCATAATAAACCCCAGGAAGAGTAGCTGCTGCCTTAGCAGGAATGAATGGGGATCCATAATAAACCCCAGGAAGAGTAGCTGCTGCCTTGGCAGGAACTAATGGGGATCCATAATAAACCCCAGGAAGAGTAGCTGCTGCCTTGGCAGGAACTAATGGGGATCCATAATAAACCCCAGGAAGAGTAGCTGCTGCCTTGGCAGGAACTAATGGGGATCCATAATAAACCCCAGGAAGAGTAGCTGCTGCCTTGGCAGGAACTAATGGGGATCCATAATAAACCCCAGGAAGAGTAGCTGCTGCCTTGGCAGGAACTAATGGGGATCCATAATAAACCCCAGGAAGAGTAGCTGCCTTGGCAGGAACTAATGGGGATCCATAATAAACCCCAGGAAGAGTAGCTGCCTTGGCAGGAACTAATGGGGATCCATAATAAACCCCAGGAAGAGTAGCTGCTGCCTTGACAGGAACTAATGGAGATCCATAATAAACCCCAGGAAGCGTAGCTGCTGCCTTGACAGGAACTAATGGGGATCCATAATAAACCCCAGGAAGAGTAGCTGCTGCCTTAGCAGGAACTATTGGGGATCCATAATAAACCCCAGGAAGAGTAGCTGCTGCCTTGGCAGGAACTAATGGGGATCCATAATAAACCCCAGGAAGAGTAGCTGCTGCCTTGGCAGGAACTAATGGGGATCCATATTAAACCCCAGGAAGAGTAGCTGTTGCCTTGGCAGGAACTAATGGGGATCCATAATAAACCCCAGGAAGAGTAGCTGCTGCCTTGGCAGGAACTAATGGGGATCCATAATAAACCCCAGGAAGAGTAGCCGCTGCCTTGGTAGGAACTAATGGGGATCCATAATAAACCCCAGGAAGAGTAGCTGCCTTGGCAGGAACTAATGTGGATCCATAATAAACCCCAGGAAGAGTAGCTGCTGCCTTGGCAGGAACTAATGGGGATCCATAATAAACCCCAGGAAGAGTAGCTGCTGTCTTGGCAGGAACTAATGGTGATCCATAATAAACCCCAGGAAGAGTAGCTGCTGCCTTGACAGGAACTAATGGGGATCCATAATAAACCCCAGGAAGAGTAGCTGCTGCCTTGGCAGGAACTAATGGGGATCCATAATAAACCCCAGGAAGAGTAGCTGCTGCCTTGGCAGGAACTAATGGGGATCCATAATAAACCCCAGGAAGAGTAGCTGCTGCCTTGGCAGGAACTAATGGGGATCCATAATAAACCCCAGGAAGAGTAGCTGCTGCCTTGGCAGGAACTAATGGGGATCCATAATAAACCCCAGGAAGAGTAGCTGCTCTCTTGGCAGGAACTAATGGGGATCCATAATAAACCCCAGGAAGAGTAGCTGCTGCCTTGGCAGGAACTAATGGGGATCCATAATAAACCCCAGTAAGAGTAGCTGCTGCCTTGGCAGGAACTAATGGGGATCCATAATAAACCCCAGGAAGAGTAGCTGCTGCCTTGGCAGAACTAATGGTGATCCATAATAAACCCCAGGAAGAGTAGCTGCTGCCTTGGCAGGAACTAATGGGGATCCATAATAAACCCCAGGAAGAGTAGCTGCTGCCTTGGCAGGAACTAATGGGGATCCATAATAAACCACAGGAAGAGTAGCTGCTGCCTTGGCAGGAACTAATGGGGATCCATAATAAACCCCAGGAAGAGTAGCTGCTGCCTTGGCAGGAACTAATGGGGATCCATAATAAACCCCAGGAAGAGTAGCTGCAGCCTTGGCAGGAACTAATGGGGATCCATAATAAACCCCAGGAAGAGTAGCTGCCTTGGCAGGAACTAATGGGGATCCATAATAAACCCCAGGAAGAGTAGCTGCTGCCTTGACAGGAACTAATGGAGATCCATAATAAACCCCAGGAAGAGTAGCTGCTGCCTTAGCAGGAATGAATGGGGATCCATAATAAACCCCAGGAAGAGTAGCTGCTGCCTTGGCAGGAACTAATGGGGATCCATAATAAACCCCAGGAAGAGTAGCTGCTGCCTTGGCAGGAACTAATGGGGATCCATAATAAACCCCAGGAAGAGTAGCTGCTGCCTTGGCAGGAACTAATGGGGATCCATAATAAACCCCAGGAAGAGTAGCTGCTGCCTTGGCAGGAACTAATGGGGATCCATAATAAACCCCAGGAAGAGTAGCTGCTGCCTTGGCAGGAACTAATGGGGATCCATAATAAACCCCAGGAAGAGTAGCTGCTGCCTTGGCAGGAACTAATGTGGATCCATAATAAACCCCAGGAAGAGTAGCTGCTGCCTTGGCAGGAACTAATGGGGATCCATAATAAACCCCAGGAAGAGTAGCTGCAGCCTTGGCAGGAACTAATGGGGATCCATAATAAACCCCAGGAAGAGTAGCTGCCTTGGCAGGAACTAATGGGGATCCATAATAAACCCCAGGAAGAGTAGCTGCTGCCTTGACAGGAACTAATGGAGATCCATAATAAACCCCAGGAAGAGTAGCTGCTGCCTTAGCAGGAATGAATGGGGATCCATAATAAACCCCAGGAAGAGTAGCTGCTGCCTTGGCAGGAACTAATGGGGATCCATAATAAACCCCAGGAAGAGTAGCTGCTGCCTTGGCAGGAACTAATGGGGATCCATAATAAACCCCAGGAAGAGTAGCTGCTGCCTTGGCAGGAACTAATGGGGATCCATAATAAACCCCAGGAAGAGTAGCTGCTGCCTTGGCAGGAACTAATGGGGATCCATAATAAACCCCAGGAAGAGTAGCTGCTGCCTTGGCAGGAACTAATGGGGATCCATAATAAACCCCAGGAAGAGTAGCTGCTGCCTTGGCAGGAACTAATGGGGATCCATAATAAACCCCAGGAAGAGTAGCTGCTGCCTTGGCAGGAACTAATGGGGATCCATAATAAACCCCAGGAAGAGTAGCTGCCTTGGCAGGAACTAATGGGGATCCATAATAAACCCCAGGAAGAGTAGCTGCTGCCTTTACAGGAACTAATGGAGATCCATAATAAACCCCAGGAAGCGTAGCTGCTGCCTTGACAGGAACTAATGGGGATCCATAATAAACCCCAGGAAGAGTAGCTGCTGCCTTGGCAGGAACTATTGGGGATCCATAATAAACCCCAGGAAGAGTAGCTGCTGCCTTGGCAGGAACTAATGGGGATCCATAATAAACCCCAGGAAGAGTAGCTGCTGCCTTGGCAGGAACTAATGGGGATCCATAATAAACCCCAGGAAGAGTAGCTGCTGCCTTGGCAGGAACTAATGGGGATCCATAATAAACCCCAGGAAGAGTAGCTGCTGCCTTGGCAGGAACTAATGGGGATCCATAATAAACCCCAGGAAGAGTAGCTGCTGCCTTGGCAGGAACTAATGGGGATCCATAATAAACCCCAGGAAGAGTAGCTGCTGCCTTGGCAGGAACTAATGGGGATCCATAATAAACCCCAGGAAGAGTAGCTGCTGCCTTGGCAGGAACTAATGGGGATCCATAATAAACCCCAGGAAGAGTAGCTGCAGCCTTGGCAGGAACTAATGGGGATCCATAATAAACCCCAGGAAGAGTAGCTGCCTTGGCAGGAAGTAATGGGGATCCATAATAAACCCCAGGAAGAGTAGCTGCTGCCTTGACAGGAACTAATGGAGATCCATAATAAACCCCAGGAAGAGTAGCTGCTGCCTTAGCAGGAATGAATGGGGATCCATAATAAACCCCAGGAAGAGTAGCTGCTGCCTTGGCAGGAACTAATGGGGATCCATAATAAACCCCAGGAAGAGTAGCTGCTGCCTTGGCAGGAACTAATGGGGATCCATAATAAACCCCAGGAAGAGTAGCTGCTGCCTTGGCAGGAACTAATGGGGATCCATAATAAACCCCAGGAAGAGTAACTGCAGCCTTGGCAGGAACTAATGGGGATCCATAATAAACCCCAGGAAGAGTAGCTGCCTTGGCAGGAACTAATGGGGATCCATAATAAACCCCAGGAAGAGTAGCTGCTGCCTTGACAGGAACTAATGGAGATCCATAATAAACCCCAGGAAGAGTAGCTGCTGCCTTAGCAGGAATGAATGGGGATCCATAATAAACCCCAGGAAGAGTAGCTGCTGCCTTGGCAGGAACTAATGGGGATCCATAATAAACCCCAGGAAGAGTAGCTGCTGCCTTGGCAGGAACTAATGGGGATCCATAATAAACCACAGGAAGAGCAGCTGCTGCCTTGGCAGGAACTAATGGGGATCCATAATAAACCCCAGGAAGAGTAGCTGCTGCCTTGGCAGGAACTAATGGGGATCCATAATAAACCCCGGGAAGAGTAGCTGCTGCCTTGGCAGGAACTAATGGGGATCCATAATAAACCCCAGGAAGAGTAGCTGCCTTGGCAGGAACTAATGGGGATCCATAATAAACCCCCAGGAAGAGTAGCTGCTGCCTTGGCAGGAACTAATGGGGATCCATAATAAACCCCAGGAAGAGTAGCTGCTGTCTTGGCAGGAACTAATGGTGATCCATAATAAACCCCAGGAAGAGTAGCTGCTGCCTTGACAGGAACTAATGGGGATCCATAATAAACCCCAGGAAGAGTAGCTGCTGCCTTGGCAGGAACTAATGGGGATCCATAATAAACCCCAGGAAGAGTAGCTGCTGCCTTGGCAGGAACTAATGGGGATCCATAATAAACCCCAGGAAGAGTAGCTGCTCTCTTGGCAGGAACTAATGGGGATCCATAATAAACCCCAGGAAGAGTAGCTGCTGCCTTGGCAGGAACTAATGGGGATCCATAATAAACCCCAGTAAGAGTAGCTGCTGCCTTGGCAGGAACTAATGGGGATCCATAATAAACCCCAGGAAGAGTAGCTGCTGCCTTGGCAGAACTAATGGTGATCCATAATAAACCCCAGGAAGAGTAGCTGCTGCCTTGGCAGGAACTAATGTGGATCCATAATAAACCCCATGAAGAGTAGCTGCTGCCTTGGCAGGAACTAATGGGGATCCATAATAAACCCCAGGAAGAGTAGCTGCAGCCTTGGCAGGAACTAATGGGGATCCATAATAAACCCCAGGAAGAGTAGCTGCTGCCTTGGCAGGAACTAATGGGGATCCATAATAAACCCCAGGAAGAGTAGCTGCTGCCTTGGCAGGAACTAATGGGGATCCATAATAAACCCCAGGAAGAGTAGCTGCCTTGGCAGGAACTAATGGGGATCCATAATAAACCCCAGGAAGAGTAGCTGCTGCCTTTACAGGAACTAATGGAGATCCATAATAAACCCCAGGAAGCGTAGCTGCTGCCTTGACAGGAACTAATGGGGATCCATAATAAACCCCAGGAAGAGTAGCTGCTGCCTTGGCAGGAACTATTGGGGATCCATAATAAACCCCAGGAAGAGTAGCTGCTGCCTTGGCAGGAACTAATGGGGATCCATAATAAACCCCAGGAAGAGTAGCTGCTGCCTTGGCAGGAACTAATGGGGATCCATAATAAACCCCAGGAAGAGTAGCTGCTGCCTTGGCAGGAACTAATGGGGATCCATAATAAACCCCAGGAAGAGTAGCTGCTGCCTTGGCAGGAACTAATGGGGATCCATAATAAACCCCAGGAAGAGTAGCTGCTGCCTTGGCAGGAACTAATGGGGATCCATAATAAACCCCAGGAAGAGTAGCTGCTGCCTTGGCAGGAACTAATGGGGATCCATAATAAACCCCAGGAAGAGTAGCTGCTGCCTTGGCAGGAACTAATGGGGATCCATAATAAACCCCAGGAAGAGTAGCTGCAGCCTTGGCAGGAACTAATGGGGATCCATAATAAACCCCAGGAAGAGTAGCTGCCTTGGCAGGAAGTAATGGGGATCCATAATAAACCCCAGGAAGAGTAGCTGCTGCCTTGACAGGAACTAATGGAGATCCATAATAAACCCCAGGAAGAGTAGCTGCTGCCTTAGCAGGAATGAATGGGGATCCATAATAAACCCCAGGAAGAGTAGCTGCTGCCTTGGCAGGAACTAATGGGGATCCATAATAAACCCCAGGAAGAGTAGCTGCTGCCTTGGCAGGAACTAATGGGGATCCATAATAAACCCCAGGAAGAGTAGCTGCTGCCTTGGCAGGAACTAATGGGGATCCATAATAAACCCCAGGAAGAGTAACTGCAGCCTTGGCAGGAACTAATGGGGATCCATAATAAACCCCAGGAAGAGTAGCTGCCTTGGCAGGAACTAATGGGGATCCATAATAAACCCCAGGAAGAGTAGCTGCTGCCTTGACAGGAACTAATGGAGATCCATAATAAACCCCAGGAAGAGTAGCTGCTGCCTTAGCAGGAATGAATGGGGATCCATAATAAACCCCAGGAAGAGTAGCTGCTGCCTTGGCAGGAACTAATGGGGATCCATAATAAACCCCAGGAAGAGTAGCTGCTGCCTTGGCAGGAACTAATGGGGATCCATAATAAACCACAGGAAGAGCAGCTGCTGCCTTGGCAGGAACTAATGGGGATCCATAATAAACCCCAGGAAGAGTAGCTGCTGCCTTGGCAGGAACTAATGGGGATCCATAATAAACCCCGGGAAGAGTAGCTGCTGCCTTGGCAGGAACTAATGGGGATCCATAATAAACCCCAGGAAGAGTAGCTGCCTTGGCAGGAACTAATGGGGATCCATAATAAACCCCCAGGAAGAGTAGCTGCTGCCTTGGCAGGAACTAATGGGGATCCATAATAAACCCCAGGAAGAGTAGCTGCTGTCTTGGCAGGAACTAATGGTGATCCATAATAAACCCCAGGAAGAGTAGCTGCTGCCTTGACAGGAACTAATGGGGATCCATAATAAACCCCAGGAAGAGTAGCTGCTGCCTTGGCAGGAACTAATGGGGATCCATAATAAACCCCAGGAAGAGTAGCTGCTGCCTTGGCAGGAACTAATGGGGATCCATAATAAACCCCAGGAAGAGTAGCTGCTCTCTTGGCAGGAACTAATGGGGATCCATAATAAACCCCAGGAAGAGTAGCTGCTGCCTTGGCAGGAACTAATGGGGATCCATAATAAACCCCAGTAAGAGTAGCTGCTGCCTTGGCAGGAACTAATGGGGATCCATAATAAACCCCAGGAAGAGTAGCTGCTGCCTTGGCAGAACTAATGGTGATCCATAATAAACCCCAGGAAGAGTAGCTGCTGCCTTGGCAGGAACTAATGTGGATCCATAATAAACCCCAGGAAGAGTAGCTGCTGCCTTGGCAGGAACTAATGGGGATCCATAATAAACCCCAGGAAGAGTAGCTGCAGCCTTGGCAGGAACTAATGGGGATCCATAATAAACCCCAGGAAGAGTAGCTGCCTTGGCAGGAACTAATGGGGATCCATAATAAACCCCAGGAAGAGTAGCTGCTGCCTTGACAGGAACTAATGGAGATCCATAATAAACCCCAGGAAGAGTAGCTGCTGCCTTAGCAGGAATGAATGGGGATCCATAATAAACCCCAGGAAGAGTAGCTGCTGCCTTGGCAGGAACTAATGGGGATCCATAATAAACCCCAGGAAGAGTAGCTGCTGCCTTGGCAGGAACTAATGGGGATCCATAATAAACCCCAGGAAGAGTAGCTGCTGCCTTGGCAGGAACTAATGGGGATCCATAATAAACCCCAGGAAGAGTAGCTGCTGCCTTGGCAGGAACTAATGGGGATCCATAATAAACCCCAGGAAGAGTAGCTGCTGCCTTGGCAGGAACTAATGGGGATCCATAATAAACCCCAGGAAGAGTAGCTGCTGCCTTGGCAGGAACTAATGGGGATCCATAATAAACCCCAGGAAGAGTAGCTGCTGCCTTGGCAGGAACTAATGGGGATCCATAATAAACCCCAGGAAGAGTAGCTGCTGCCTTGGCAGGAACTAATGGGGATCCATAATAAACCCCAGGAAGAGTAGCTGCCTTGGCAGGAACTAATGGGGATCCATAATAAACCCCAGGAAGAGTAGCTGCTGCCTTTACAGGAACTAATGGAGATCCATAATAAACCCCAGGAAGCGTAGCTGCTGCCTTGACAGGAACTAATGGGGATCCATAATAAACCCCAGGAAGAGTAGCTGCTGCCTTGGCAGGAACTATTGGGGATCCATAATAAACCCCAGGAAGAGTAGCTGCTGCCTTGGCAGGAACTAATGGGGATCCATAATAAACCCCAGGAAGAGTAGCTGCTGCCTTGGCAGGAACTAATGGGGATCCATAATAAACCCCAGGAAGAGTAGCTGCTGCCTTGGCAGGAACTAATGGGGATCCATAATAAACCCCAGGAAGAGTAGCTGCTGCCTTGGCAGGAACTAATGGGGATCCATAATAAACCCCAGGAAGAGTAGCTGCTGCCTTGGCAGGAACTAATGGGGATCCATAATAAACCCCAGGAAGAGTAGCTGCTGCCTTGGCAGGAACTAATGGGGATCCATAATAAACCCCAGGAAGAGTAGCTGCTGCCTTGGCAGGAACTAATGGGGATCCATAATAAACCCCAGGAAGAGTAGCTGCAGCCTTGGCAGGAACTAATGGGGATCCATAATAAACCCCAGGAAGAGTAGCTGCCTTGGCAGGAAGTAATGGGGATCCATAATAAACCCCAGGAAGAGTAGCTGCTGCCTTGACAGGAACTAATGGAGATCCATAATAAACCCCAGGAAGAGTAGCTGCTGCCTTAGCAGGAATGAATGGGGATCCATAATAAACCCCAGGAAGAGTAGCTGCTGCCTTGGCAGGAACTAATGGGGATCCATAATAAACCCCAGGAAGAGTAGCTTCTGCCTTGGCAGGAACTAATGGGGATCCATAATAAACCCCAGGAAGAGTAGCTGCTGCCTTGGCAGGAACTAATGGGGATCCATAATAAACCCCAGGAAGAGTAACTGCAGCCTTGGCAGGAACTAATGGGGATCCATAATAAACCCCAGGAAGAGTAGCTGCCTTGGCAGGAACTAATGGGGATCCATAATAAACCCCAGGAAGAGTAGCTGCT
The DNA here is from genome assembly GCF_045679555.1 of Salvelinus alpinus. NCBI lineage: Eukaryota > Metazoa > Chordata > Actinopteri > Salmoniformes > Salmonidae > Salvelinus > Salvelinus alpinus. The sequence continues at coordinate 3,352,200 of NC_092091.1, forward strand.
GCCTTGACAGGAACTAATGGAGATCCATAATAAACCCCAGGAAGCGTAGCTGCTGCCTTGACAGGAACTAATGGGGATCCATAATAAACCCCAGGAAGAGTAGCTGCTGCCTTAGCAGGAACTATTGGGGATCCATAATAAACCCCAGGAAGAGTAGCTGCTGCCTTGGCAGGAACTAATGGGGATCCATAATAAACCCCAGGAAGAGTAGCTGCTGCCTTGGCAGGAACTAATGGGGATCCATATTAAACCCCAGGAAGAGTAGCTGTTGCCTTGGCAGGAACTAATGGGGATCCATAATAAACCCCAGGAAGAGTAGCTGCTGCCTTGGCAGGAACTAATGGGGATCCATAATAAACCCCAGGAAGAGTAGCCGCTGCCTTGGTAGGAACTAATGGGGATCCATAATAAACCCCAGGAAGAGTAGCTGCCTTGGCAGGAACTAATGTGGATCCATAATAAACCCCAGGAAGAGTAGCTGCTGCCTTGGCAGGAACTAATGGGGATCCATAATAAACCCCAGGAAGAGTAGCTGCTGTCTTGGCAGGAACTAATGGTGATCCATAATAAACCCCAGGAAGAGTAGCTGCTGCCTTGACAGGAACTAATGGGGATCCATAATAAACCCCAGGAAGAGTAGCTGCTGCCTTGGCAGGAACTAATGGGGATCCATAATAAACCCCAGGAAGAGTAGCTGCTGCCTTGGCAGGAACTAATGGGGATCCATAATAAACCCCAGGAAGAGTAGCTGCTGCCTTGGCAGGAACTAATGGGGATCCATAATAAACCCCAGGAAGAGTAGCTGCTGCCTTGGCAGGAACTAATGGGGATCCATAATAAACCCCAGGAAGAGTAGCTGCTCTCTTGGCAGGAACTAATGGGGATCCATAATAAACCCCAGGAAGAGTAGCTGCTGCCTTGGCAGGAACTAATGGGGATCCATAATAAACCCCAGTAAGAGTAGCTGCTGCCTTGGCAGGAACTAATGGGGATCCATAATAAACCCCAGGAAGAGTAGCTGCTGCCTTGGCAGAACTAATGGTGATCCATAATAAACCCCAGGAAGAGTAGCTGCTGCCTTGGCAGGAACTAATGGGGATCCATAATAAACCCCAGGAAGAGTAGCTGCTGCCTTGGCAGGAACTAATGGGGATCCATAATAAACCACAGGAAGAGTAGCTGCTGCCTTGGCAGGAACTAATGGGGATCCATAATAAACCCCAGGAAGAGTAGCTGCTGCCTTGGCAGGAACTAATGGGGATCCATAATAAACCCCAGGAAGAGTAGCTGCAGCCTTGGCAGGAACTAATGGGGATCCATAATAAACCCCAGGAAGAGTAGCTGCCTTGGCAGGAACTAATGGGGATCCATAATAAACCCCAGGAAGAGTAGCTGCTGCCTTGACAGGAACTAATGGAGATCCATAATAAACCCCAGGAAGAGTAGCTGCTGCCTTAGCAGGAATGAATGGGGATCCATAATAAACCCCAGGAAGAGTAGCTGCTGCCTTGGCAGGAACTAATGGGGATCCATAATAAACCCCAGGAAGAGTAGCTGCTGCCTTGGCAGGAACTAATGGGGATCCATAATAAACCCCAGGAAGAGTAGCTGCTGCCTTGGCAGGAACTAATGGGGATCCATAATAAACCCCAGGAAGAGTAGCTGCTGCCTTGGCAGGAACTAATGGGGATCCATAATAAACCCCAGGAAGAGTAGCTGCTGCCTTGGCAGGAACTAATGGGGATCCATAATAAACCCCAGGAAGAGTAGCTGCTGCCTTGGCAGGAACTAATGTGGATCCATAATAAACCCCAGGAAGAGTAGCTGCTGCCTTGGCAGGAACTAATGGGGATCCATAATAAACCCCAGGAAGAGTAGCTGCAGCCTTGGCAGGAACTAATGGGGATCCATAATAAACCCCAGGAAGAGTAGCTGCCTTGGCAGGAACTAATGGGGATCCATAATAAACCCCAGGAAGAGTAGCTGCTGCCTTGACAGGAACTAATGGAGATCCATAATAAACCCCAGGAAGAGTAGCTGCTGCCTTAGCAGGAATGAATGGGGATCCATAATAAACCCCAGGAAGAGTAGCTGCTGCCTTGGCAGGAACTAATGGGGATCCATAATAAACCCCAGGAAGAGTAGCTGCTGCCTTGGCAGGAACTAATGGGGATCCATAATAAACCCCAGGAAGAGTAGCTGCTGCCTTGGCAGGAACTAATGGGGATCCATAATAAACCCCAGGAAGAGTAGCTGCTGCCTTGGCAGGAACTAATGGGGATCCATAATAAACCCCAGGAAGAGTAGCTGCTGCCTTGGCAGGAACTAATGGGGATCCATAATAAACCCCAGGAAGAGTAGCTGCTGCCTTGGCAGGAACTAATGGGGATCCATAATAAACCCCAGGAAGAGTAGCTGCTGCCTTGGCAGGAACTAATGGGGATCCATAATAAACCCCAGGAAGAGTAGCTGCCTTGGCAGGAACTAATGGGGATCCATAATAAACCCCAGGAAGAGTAGCTGCTGCCTTTACAGGAACTAATGGAGATCCATAATAAACCCCAGGAAGCGTAGCTGCTGCCTTGACAGGAACTAATGGGGATCCATAATAAACCCCAGGAAGAGTAGCTGCTGCCTTGGCAGGAACTATTGGGGATCCATAATAAACCCCAGGAAGAGTAGCTGCTGCCTTGGCAGGAACTAATGGGGATCCATAATAAACCCCAGGAAGAGTAGCTGCTGCCTTGGCAGGAACTAATGGGGATCCATAATAAACCCCAGGAAGAGTAGCTGCTGCCTTGGCAGGAACTAATGGGGATCCATAATAAACCCCAGGAAGAGTAGCTGCTGCCTTGGCAGGAACTAATGGGGATCCATAATAAACCCCAGGAAGAGTAGCTGCTGCCTTGGCAGGAACTAATGGGGATCCATAATAAACCCCAGGAAGAGTAGCTGCTGCCTTGGCAGGAACTAATGGGGATCCATAATAAACCCCAGGAAGAGTAGCTGCTGCCTTGGCAGGAACTAATGGGGATCCATAATAAACCCCAGGAAGAGTAGCTGCAGCCTTGGCAGGAACTAATGGGGATCCATAATAAACCCCAGGAAGAGTAGCTGCCTTGGCAGGAAGTAATGGGGATCCATAATAAACCCCAGGAAGAGTAGCTGCTGCCTTGACAGGAACTAATGGAGATCCATAATAAACCCCAGGAAGAGTAGCTGCTGCCTTAGCAGGAATGAATGGGGATCCATAATAAACCCCAGGAAGAGTAGCTGCTGCCTTGGCAGGAACTAATGGGGATCCATAATAAACCCCAGGAAGAGTAGCTGCTGCCTTGGCAGGAACTAATGGGGATCCATAATAAACCCCAGGAAGAGTAGCTGCTGCCTTGGCAGGAACTAATGGGGATCCATAATAAACCCCAGGAAGAGTAACTGCAGCCTTGGCAGGAACTAATGGGGATCCATAATAAACCCCAGGAAGAGTAGCTGCCTTGGCAGGAACTAATGGGGATCCATAATAAACCCCAGGAAGAGTAGCTGCTGCCTTGACAGGAACTAATGGAGATCCATAATAAACCCCAGGAAGAGTAGCTGCTGCCTTAGCAGGAATGAATGGGGATCCATAATAAACCCCAGGAAGAGTAGCTGCTGCCTTGGCAGGAACTAATGGGGATCCATAATAAACCCCAGGAAGAGTAGCTGCTGCCTTGGCAGGAACTAATGGGGATCCATAATAAACCACAGGAAGAGCAGCTGCTGCCTTGGCAGGAACTAATGGGGATCCATAATAAACCCCAGGAAGAGTAGCTGCTGCCTTGGCAGGAACTAATGGGGATCCATAATAAACCCCGGGAAGAGTAGCTGCTGCCTTGGCAGGAACTAATGGGGATCCATAATAAACCCCAGGAAGAGTAGCTGCCTTGGCAGGAACTAATGGGGATCCATAATAAACCCCCAGGAAGAGTAGCTGCTGCCTTGGCAGGAACTAATGGGGATCCATAATAAACCCCAGGAAGAGTAGCTGCTGTCTTGGCAGGAACTAATGGTGATCCATAATAAACCCCAGGAAGAGTAGCTGCTGCCTTGACAGGAACTAATGGGGATCCATAATAAACCCCAGGAAGAGTAGCTGCTGCCTTGGCAGGAACTAATGGGGATCCATAATAAACCCCAGGAAGAGTAGCTGCTGCCTTGGCAGGAACTAATGGGGATCCATAATAAACCCCAGGAAGAGTAGCTGCTCTCTTGGCAGGAACTAATGGGGATCCATAATAAACCCCAGGAAGAGTAGCTGCTGCCTTGGCAGGAACTAATGGGGATCCATAATAAACCCCAGTAAGAGTAGCTGCTGCCTTGGCAGGAACTAATGGGGATCCATAATAAACCCCAGGAAGAGTAGCTGCTGCCTTGGCAGAACTAATGGTGATCCATAATAAACCCCAGGAAGAGTAGCTGCTGCCTTGGCAGGAACTAATGTGGATCCATAATAAACCCCATGAAGAGTAGCTGCTGCCTTGGCAGGAACTAATGGGGATCCATAATAAACCCCAGGAAGAGTAGCTGCAGCCTTGGCAGGAACTAATGGGGATCCATAATAAACCCCAGGAAGAGTAGCTGCTGCCTTGGCAGGAACTAATGGGGATCCATAATAAACCCCAGGAAGAGTAGCTGCTGCCTTGGCAGGAACTAATGGGGATCCATAATAAACCCCAGGAAGAGTAGCTGCCTTGGCAGGAACTAATGGGGATCCATAATAAACCCCAGGAAGAGTAGCTGCTGCCTTTACAGGAACTAATGGAGATCCATAATAAACCCCAGGAAGCGTAGCTGCTGCCTTGACAGGAACTAATGGGGATCCATAATAAACCCCAGGAAGAGTAGCTGCTGCCTTGGCAGGAACTATTGGGGATCCATAATAAACCCCAGGAAGAGTAGCTGCTGCCTTGGCAGGAACTAATGGGGATCCATAATAAACCCCAGGAAGAGTAGCTGCTGCCTTGGCAGGAACTAATGGGGATCCATAATAAACCCCAGGAAGAGTAGCTGCTGCCTTGGCAGGAACTAATGGGGATCCATAATAAACCCCAGGAAGAGTAGCTGCTGCCTTGGCAGGAACTAATGGGGATCCATAATAAACCCCAGGAAGAGTAGCTGCTGCCTTGGCAGGAACTAATGGGGATCCATAATAAACCCCAGGAAGAGTAGCTGCTGCCTTGGCAGGAACTAATGGGGATCCATAATAAACCCCAGGAAGAGTAGCTGCTGCCTTGGCAGGAACTAATGGGGATCCATAATAAACCCCAGGAAGAGTAGCTGCAGCCTTGGCAGGAACTAATGGGGATCCATAATAAACCCCAGGAAGAGTAGCTGCCTTGGCAGGAAGTAATGGGGATCCATAATAAACCCCAGGAAGAGTAGCTGCTGCCTTGACAGGAACTAATGGAGATCCATAATAAACCCCAGGAAGAGTAGCTGCTGCCTTAGCAGGAATGAATGGGGATCCATAATAAACCCCAGGAAGAGTAGCTGCTGCCTTGGCAGGAACTAATGGGGATCCATAATAAACCCCAGGAAGAGTAGCTGCTGCCTTGGCAGGAACTAATGGGGATCCATAATAAACCCCAGGAAGAGTAGCTGCTGCCTTGGCAGGAACTAATGGGGATCCATAATAAACCCCAGGAAGAGTAACTGCAGCCTTGGCAGGAACTAATGGGGATCCATAATAAACCCCAGGAAGAGTAGCTGCCTTGGCAGGAACTAATGGGGATCCATAATAAACCCCAGGAAGAGTAGCTGCTGCCTTGACAGGAACTAATGGAGATCCATAATAAACCCCAGGAAGAGTAGCTGCTGCCTTAGCAGGAATGAATGGGGATCCATAATAAACCCCAGGAAGAGTAGCTGCTGCCTTGGCAGGAACTAATGGGGATCCATAATAAACCCCAGGAAGAGTAGCTGCTGCCTTGGCAGGAACTAATGGGGATCCATAATAAACCACAGGAAGAGCAGCTGCTGCCTTGGCAGGAACTAATGGGGATCCATAATAAACCCCAGGAAGAGTAGCTGCTGCCTTGGCAGGAACTAATGGGGATCCATAATAAACCCCGGGAAGAGTAGCTGCTGCCTTGGCAGGAACTAATGGGGATCCATAATAAACCCCAGGAAGAGTAGCTGCCTTGGCAGGAACTAATGGGGATCCATAATAAACCCCCAGGAAGAGTAGCTGCTGCCTTGGCAGGAACTAATGGGGATCCATAATAAACCCCAGGAAGAGTAGCTGCTGTCTTGGCAGGAACTAATGGTGATCCATAATAAACCCCAGGAAGAGTAGCTGCTGCCTTGACAGGAACTAATGGGGATCCATAATAAACCCCAGGAAGAGTAGCTGCTGCCTTGGCAGGAACTAATGGGGATCCATAATAAACCCCAGGAAGAGTAGCTGCTGCCTTGGCAGGAACTAATGGGGATCCATAATAAACCCCAGGAAGAGTAGCTGCTCTCTTGGCAGGAACTAATGGGGATCCATAATAAACCCCAGGAAGAGTAGCTGCTGCCTTGGCAGGAACTAATGGGGATCCATAATAAACCCCAGTAAGAGTAGCTGCTGCCTTGGCAGGAACTAATGGGGATCCATAATAAACCCCAGGAAGAGTAGCTGCTGCCTTGGCAGAACTAATGGTGATCCATAATAAACCCCAGGAAGAGTAGCTGCTGCCTTGGCAGGAACTAATGTGGATCCATAATAAACCCCAGGAAGAGTAGCTGCTGCCTTGGCAGGAACTAATGGGGATCCATAATAAACCCCAGGAAGAGTAGCTGCAGCCTTGGCAGGAACTAATGGGGATCCATAATAAACCCCAGGAAGAGTAGCTGCCTTGGCAGGAACTAATGGGGATCCATAATAAACCCCAGGAAGAGTAGCTGCTGCCTTGACAGGAACTAATGGAGATCCATAATAAACCCCAGGAAGAGTAGCTGCTGCCTTAGCAGGAATGAATGGGGATCCATAATAAACCCCAGGAAGAGTAGCTGCTGCCTTGGCAGGAACTAATGGGGATCCATAATAAACCCCAGGAAGAGTAGCTGCTGCCTTGGCAGGAACTAATGGGGATCCATAATAAACCCCAGGAAGAGTAGCTGCTGCCTTGGCAGGAACTAATGGGGATCCATAATAAACCCCAGGAAGAGTAGCTGCTGCCTTGGCAGGAACTAATGGGGATCCATAATAAACCCCAGGAAGAGTAGCTGCTGCCTTGGCAGGAACTAATGGGGATCCATAATAAACCCCAGGAAGAGTAGCTGCTGCCTTGGCAGGAACTAATGGGGATCCATAATAAACCCCAGGAAGAGTAGCTGCTGCCTTGGCAGGAACTAATGGGGATCCATAATAAACCCCAGGAAGAGTAGCTGCTGCCTTGGCAGGAACTAATGGGGATCCATAATAAACCCCAGGAAGAGTAGCTGCCTTGGCAGGAACTAATGGGGATCCATAATAAACCCCAGGAAGAGTAGCTGCTGCCTTTACAGGAACTAATGGAGATCCATAATAAACCCCAGGAAGCGTAGCTGCTGCCTTGACAGGAACTAATGGGGATCCATAATAAACCCCAGGAAGAGTAGCTGCTGCCTTGGCAGGAACTATTGGGGATCCATAATAAACCCCAGGAAGAGTAGCTGCTGCCTTGGCAGGAACTAATGGGGATCCATAATAAACCCCAGGAAGAGTAGCTGCTGCCTTGGCAGGAACTAATGGGGATCCATAATAAACCCCAGGAAGAGTAGCTGCTGCCTTGGCAGGAACTAATGGGGATCCATAATAAACCCCAGGAAGAGTAGCTGCTGCCTTGGCAGGAACTAATGGGGATCCATAATAAACCCCAGGAAGAGTAGCTGCTGCCTTGGCAGGAACTAATGGGGATCCATAATAAACCCCAGGAAGAGTAGCTGCTGCCTTGGCAGGAACTAATGGGGATCCATAATAAACCCCAGGAAGAGTAGCTGCTGCCTTGGCAGGAACTAATGGGGATCCATAATAAACCCCAGGAAGAGTAGCTGCAGCCTTGGCAGGAACTAATGGGGATCCATAATAAACCCCAGGAAGAGTAGCTGCCTTGGCAGGAAGTAATGGGGATCCATAATAAACCCCAGGAAGAGTAGCTGCTGCCTTGACAGGAACTAATGGAGATCCATAATAAACCCCAGGAAGAGTAGCTGCTGCCTTAGCAGGAATGAATGGGGATCCATAATAAACCCCAGGAAGAGTAGCTGCTGCCTTGGCAGGAACTAATGGGGATCCATAATAAACCCCAGGAAGAGTAGCTGCTGCCTTGGCAGGAACTAATGGGGATCCATAATAAACCCCAGGAAGAGTAGCTGCTGCCTTGGCAGGAACTAATGGGGATCCATAATAAACCCCAGGAAGAGTAACTGCAGCCTTGGCAGGAACTAATGGGGATCCATAATAAACCCCAGGAAGAGTAGCTGCCTTGGCAGGAACTAATGGGGATCCATAATAAACCCCAGGAAGAGTAGCTGCTGCCTTGACAGGAACTAATGGAGATCCATAATAAACCCCAGGAAGAGTAGCTGCTGCCTTAGCAGGAATGAATGGGGATCCATAATAAACCCCAGGAAGAGTAGCTGCTGCCTTGGCAGGAACTAATGGGGATCCATAATAAACCCCAGGAAGAGTAGCTGCTGCCTTGGCAGGAACTAATGGGGATCCATAATAAACCACAGGAAGAGCAGCTGCTGCCTTGGCAGGAACTAATGGGGATCCATAATAAACCCCAGGAAGAGTAGCTGCTGCCTTGGCAGGAACTAATGGGGATCCATAATAAACCCCGGGAAGAGTAGCTGCTGCCTTGGCAGGAACTAATGGGGATCCATAATAAACCCCAGGAAGAGTAGCTGCCTTGGCAGGAACTAATGGGGATCCATAATAAACCCCCAGGAAGAGTAGCTGCTGCCTTGGCAGGAACTAATGGGGATCCATAATAAACCCCAGGAAGAGTAGCTGCTGTCTTGGCAGGAACTAATGGTGATCCATAATAAACCCCAGGAAGAGTAGCTGCTGCCTTGACAGGAACTAATGGGGATCCATAATAAACCCCAGGAAGAGTAGCTGCTGCCTTGGCAGGAACTAATGGGGATCCATAATAAACCCCAGGAAGAGTAGCTGCTGCCTTGGCAGGAACTAATGGGGATCCATAATAAACCCCAGGAAGAGTAGCTGCTCTCTTGGCAGGAACTAATGGGGATCCATAATAAACCCCAGGAAGAGTAGCTGCTGCCTTGGCAGGAACTAATGGGGATCCATAATAAACCCCAGTAAGAGTAGCTGCTGCCTTGGCAGGAACTAATGGGGATCCATAATAAACCCCAGGAAGAGTAGCTGCTGCCTTGGCAGAACTAATGGTGATCCATAATAAATCCCAGGAAGAGTAGCTGCTGCCTTGGCAGGAACTAATGGGGATCCATAATAAACCCCAGGAAGAGTAGCTGCTGCCTTGGCAGGAACTAATGGGGATCCATCATAAACCACAGGAAGAGTAGCTGCTGCCTTGGCAGGAACTAATGGGGATCCATAATAAACCCCAGGAAGAGTAGCTGCTGCCTTGGCAGGAACTAATGGGGATCCATAATAAACCCCAGGAAGAGTAGCTGCAGCCTTGGCAGGAACTAATGGGGATCCATAATAAACCCCAGGAAGAGTAGCTGCCTTGGCAGGAACTAATGGGGATCCATAATAAACCCCAGGAAGAGTAGCTGCTGCCTTGACAGGAACTAATGGAGATCCATAATAAACCCCAGGAAGAGTAGCTGCTGCCTTAGCAGGAATGAATGGGGATCCATAATAAACCCCAGGAAGAGTAGCTGCTGCCTTGGCAGGAACTAATGGGGATCCATAATAAACCCCAGGAAGAGTAGCTGCTGCCTTGGCAGGAACTAATGGGGATCCATAATAAACCCCAGGAAGAGTAGCTGCTGCCTTGGCAGGAACTAATGGGGATCCATAATAAACCCCAGGAAGAGTAACTGCAGCCTTGGCAGGAACTAATGGGGATCCATAATAAACCCCAGGAAGAGTAGCTGCCTTGGCAGGAACTAATGGGGATCCATAATAAACCCCAGGAAGAGTAGCTGCTGCCTTGACAGGAACTAATGGAGATCCATAATAAACCCCAGGAAGAGTAGCTGCTGCCTTAGCAGGAATGAATGGGGATCCATAATAAACCCCAGGAAGAGTAGCTGCTGCCTTGGCAGGAACTAATGGGGATCCATAATAAACCCCAGGAAGAGTAGCTGCTGCCTTGGCAGGAACTAATGGGGATCCATAATAAACCACAGGAAGAGCAGCTGCTGCCTTGGCAGGAACTAATGGGGATCCATAATAAACCCCAGGAAGAGTAGCTGCTGCCTTGGCAGGAACTAATGGGGATCCATAATAAACCCCGGGAAGAGTAGCTGCTGCCTTGGCAGGAACTAATGGGGATCCATAATAAACCCCAGGAAGAGTAGCTGCCTTGGCAGGAACTAATGGGGATCCATAATAAACCCCCAGGAAGAGTAGCTGCTGCCTTGGCAGGAACTAATGGGGATCCATAATAAACCCCAGGAAGAGTAGCTGCTGTCTTGGCAGGAACTAATGGTGATCCATAATAAACCCCAGGAAGAGTAGCTGCTGCCTTGACAGGAACTAATGGGGATCCATAATAAACCCCAGGAAGAGTAGCTGCTGCCTTGGCAGGAACTAATGGGGATCCATAATAAACCCCAGGAAGAGTAGCTGCTGCCTTGGCAGGAACTAATGGGGATCCATAATAAACCCCAGGAAGAGTAGCTGCTCTCTTGGCAGGAACTAATGGGGATCCATAATAAACCCCAGGAAGAGTAGCTGCTGCCTTGGCAGGAACTAATGGGGATCCATAATAAACCCCAGTAAGAGTAGCTGCTGCCTTGGCAGGAACTAATGGGGATCCATAATAAACCCCAGGAAGAGTAGCTGCTGCCTTGGCAGAACTAATGGTGATCCATAATAAATCCCAGGAAGAGTAGCTGCTGCCTTGGCAGGAACTAATGGGGATCCATAATAAACCCCAGGAAGAGTAGCTGCTGCCTTGGCAGGAACTAATGGGGATCCATCATAAACCACAGGAAGAGTAGCTGCTGCCTTGGCAGGAACTAATGGGGATCCATAATAAACCCCAGGAAGAGTAGCTGCTGCCTTGGCAGGAACTAATGGGGATCCATAATAAACCCCAGGAAGAGTAGCTGCAGCCTTGGCAGGAACTAATGGGGATCCATAATAAACCCCAGGAAGAGTAGCTGCCTTGGCAGGAACTAATGGGGATCCATAATAAACCCCAGGAAGAGTAGCTGCTGCCTTGACAGGAACTAATGGAGATCCATAATAAACCCCAGGAAGAGTAGCTGCTGCCTTAGCAGGAATGAATGGGGATCCATAATAAACCCCAGGAAGAGTAGCTGCTGCCTTGGCAGGAACTAATGGGGATCCATAATAAACCCCAGGAAGAGTAGCTGCTGCCTTGGCAGGAACTAATGGGGATCCATAATAAACCCCAGGAAGAGTAGCTGCTGCCTTGGCAGGAACTAATGGGGATCCATAATAAACCCCAGGAAGAGTAGCTGCTGCCTTGGCAGGAACTAATGGGGATCCATAATAAACCCCAGGAAGAGTAGCTGCTGCCTTGGCAGGAACTAATGGGGATCCATAATAAACCCCAGGAAGAGTAGCTGCTGCCTTGGCAGGAACTAATGGGGATCCATAATAAACCCCAGGAAGAGTAGCTGCTGCCTTGGCAGGAACTAATGGGGATCCATAATAAACCCCAGGAAGAGTAGCTGCTGCCTTGGCAGGAACTAATGGGGATCCATAATAAACCCCAGGAAGAGTAGCTGCCTTGGCAGGAACTAATGGGGATCCATAATAAACCCCAGGAAGAGTAGCTGCTGCCTTTACAGGAACTAATGGAGATCCATAATAAACCCCAGGAAGCGTAGCTGCTGCCTTGACAGGAACTAATGGGGATCCATAATAAACCCCAGGAAGAGTAGCTGCTGCCTTGGCAGGAACTATTGGGGATCCATAATAAACCCCAGGAAGAGTAGCTGCTGCCTTGGCAGGAACTAATGGGGATCCATAATAAACCCCAGGAAGAGTAGCTGCTGCCTTGGCAGGAACTAATGGGGATCCATAATAAACCCCAGGAAGAGTAGCTGCTGCCTTGGCAGGAACTAATGGGGATCCATAATAAACCCCAGGAAGAGTAGCTGCTGCCTTGGCAGGAACTAATGGGGATCCATAATAAACCCCAGGAAGAGTAGCTGCTGCCTTGGCAGGAACTAATGGGGATCCATAATAAACCCCAGGAAGAGTAGCTGCTGCCTTGGCAGGAACTAATGGGGATCCATAATAAACCCCAGGAAGAGTAGCTGCTGCCTTGGCAGGAACTAATGGGGATCCATAATAAACCCCAGGAAGAGTAGCTGCAGCCTTGGCAGGAACTAATGGGGATCCATAATAAACCCCAGGAAGAGTAGCTGCCTTGGCAGGAAGTAATGGGGATCCATAATAAACCCCAGGAAGAGTAGCTGCTGCCTTGACAGGAACTAATGGAGATCCATAATAAACCCCAGGAAGAGTAGCTGCTGCCTTAGCAGGAATGAATGGGGATCCATAATAAACCCCAGGAAGAGTAGCTGCTGCCTTGGCAGGAACTAATGGGGATCCATAATAAACCCCAGGAAGAGTAGCTGCTGCCTTGGCAGGAACTAATGGGGATCCATAATAAACCCCAGGAAGAGTAGCTGCTGCCTTGGCAGGAACTAATGGGGATCCATAATAAACCCCAGGAAGAGTAACTGCAGCCTTGGCAGGAACTAATGGGGATCCATAATAAACCCCAGGAAGAGTAGCTGCCTTGGCAGGAACTAATGGGGATCCATAATAAACCCCAGGAAGAGTAGCTGCTGCCTTGACAGGAACTAATGGAGATCCATAATAAACCCCAGGAAGAGTAGCTGCTGCCTTAGCAGGAATGAATGGGGATCCATAATAAACCCCAGGAAGAGTAGCTGCTGCCTTGGCAGGAACTAATGGGGATCCATAATAAACCCCAGGAAGAGTAGCTGCTGCCTTGGCAGGAACTAATGGGGATCCATAATAAACCACAGGAAGAGCAGCTGCTGCCTTGGCAGGAACTAATGGGGATCCATAATAAACCCCAGGAAGAGTAGCTGCTGCCTTGGCAGGAACTAATGGGGATCCATAATAAACCCCGGGAAGAGTAGCTGCTGCCTTGGCAGGAACTAATGGGGATCCATAATAAACCCCAGGAAGAGTAGCTGCCTTGGCAGGAACTAATGGGGATCCATAATAAACCCCCAGGAAGAGTAGCTGCTGCCTTGGCAGGAACTAATGGGGATCCATAATAAACCCCAGGAAGAGTAGCTGCTGTCTTGGCAGGAACTAATGGTAATCCATAATAAACCCCAGGAAGAGTAGCTGCTGCCTTGACAGGAACTAATGGGGATCCATAATAAACCCCAGGAAGAGTAGCTGCTGCCTTGGCAGGAACTAATGGGGATCCATAATAAACCCCAGGAAGAGTAGCTGCTGCCTTGGCAGGAACTAATGGGGATCCATAATAAACCCCAGGAAGAGTAGCTGCTCTCTTGGCAGGAACTAATGGGGATCCATAATAAACCCCAGGAAGAGTAGCTGCTGCCTTGGCAGGAACTAATGGGGATCCATAATAAACCCCAGTAAGAGTAGCTGCTGCCTTGGCAGGAACTAATGGGGATCCAGTAATAAACCCCAGGAAGAGTAGCTGCTGCCTTGGCAGAACTAATGGTGATCCATAATAAATCCCAGGAAGAGTAGCTGCTGCCTTGGCAGGAACTAATGGGGATCCGTAATAAACCCCAGGAAGAGTAGCTGCTGCCTTGGCAGGAACTAATGGGGATCCATCATAAACCACAGGAAGAGTAGCTGCTGCCTTGGCAGGAACTAATGGGGATCCATAATAAACCCCAGGAAGAGTAGCTGCTGCCTTGGCAGGAACTAATGGGGATCCATAATAAACCCCAGGAAGAGTAGCTGCAGCCTTGGCAGGAACTAATGGGGATCCATAATAAACCCCAGGAAGAGTAGCTGCCTTGGCAGGAACTAATGGGGATCCATAATAAACCCCAGGAAGAGTAGCTGCTGCCTTGACAGGAACTAATGGAGATCCATAATAAACCCCAGGAAGAGTAGCTGCTGCCTTAGCAGGAATGAATGGGGATCCATAATAAACCCCAGGAAGAGTAGCTGCTGCCTTGGCAGGAACTAATGGGGATCCATAATAAACCCCAGGAAGAGTAGCTGCTGCCTTGGCAGGAACTAATGGGGATCCATAATAAACCCCAGGAAGAGTAGCTGCTGCCTTGGCAGGAACTAATGTGGATCCATAATAAACCCCAGGAAGAGTAGCTGCTGCCTTTGGCAGGAACTAATGGGGATCCATAATAAACCCCAGGAAGAGTAGCTGCAGCCTTGGCAGAACTAATGGGGATCCATAATAAACCCCAGGAAGAGTAGCTGCCTTGGCAGGAACTAATGGGGATCCATAATAAACCCCAGGAAGAGTAGCTGCTGCCTTGACAGGAACTAATGGAGATCCATAATAAACCCCAGGAAGAGTAGCTGCTGCCTTAGCAGGAATGAATGGGGATCCATAATAAACCCCAGGAAGAGTAGCTGCTGCCTTGGCAGGAACTAATGGGGATCCATAATAAACCCCAGGAAGAGTAGCTGCTGCCTTGGCAGGAACTAATGGGGATCCATAATAAACCCCAGGAAGAGTAGCTGCTGCCTTGGCAGGAACTAATGGGGATCCATAATAAACCCCAGGAAGAGTAGCTGCAGCCTTGGCAGGAACTAATGGGGATCCATAATAAACCCCAGGAAGAATAGCTGCCTTGGCAGGAACTAATGGGGATCCATAATAAACCCCAGGAAGAGTAGCTGCTGCCTTGACAGGAACTAATGGAGATCCATAATAAACCCCAGGAAGAGTAGCTGCTGCCTTAGCAGGAATGAATGGGGATCCATAATAAACCCCAGGAAGAGTAGCTGCTGCCTTGGCAGGAACTAATGGGGATCCATAATAAACCCCAGGAAGAGTAGCTGCTGCCTTGACAGGAACTAATGGAGATCCATAATAAACCCCAGGAAGCGTAGCTGCTGCCTTGACAGGAACTAATGGGGATCCATAATAAACCCCAGGAAGAGTAGCTGCTGCCTTGGCAGGAACTAATGGGGATCCATAATAAACCCCAGGAAGAGTAGCTGCTGCCTTGGCATGAATTAATGGGGATCCATAATAAACCCCAGGAAGAGTAGCTGCTGCCTTGGCAGGAACTAATGGGGATCCATAATAAATAGGAGCGGCAGGTAGCCTCGTGGTTAGATGGGGAGGCAGGTAGCCTAGTGGTTAGATGGGGAGGCAGGTAGCCTAGTGGTTAGATGGGGAGGCAGGTAGCCTAGTGGTTAGATGGGGAGGCAGGTAGCCTAGTGGTTAGATGGGGAGGCAGGTAGCCTAATGGTTAGATGGGGAGGCAGGTAGCCTAGTGGTTAGATGGGGAGGCAGGTAGCCTAATGGTTAGATGGGGAGGTAGGTAGCCTAATGGTTAGATGGGGAGGTAGGTAGCCTAATGGTTAGATGGGGAGGTAGGTAGCCTAATGGTTAGATGGGGAGGTAGGTAGCCTCGTGGTTAGATGGGGAGGCAGGTAGCCTAGTGGTTAGAGTGTTGGACTAGTGACCGAAAGGTTGCTAGATCAAATCCCCGAGCTGTACAAATCTGTCGTTCTGCCCCTGAACAAGGCAGTTAACTCACTGTTCCTAGGCCGTCATTGAAAATAAGAATTTGTTCTTTAACTGACTTGCCTCGTTAAATAAAGGTTAAAATACAAACATGTGACAAACGTGAAACATTTTCCTATGTATTTCTCTCGAGCTTCAGGGGACGAAGAAAGCAGAGAGAGAAAGATAATGGTTTCAACTCACCAATATTGATGTTGCTCTTCCCCAGAGCGGTCAACGCCAGGAAGAGGAGATCTCTGTACAGACTCCTGTAGAATAGAGAGAGAGACTGGATTGTGTGTATACAGACAGAGGGATGACAGGCTCAGTTAGACAGGACGATTTAAGGACACCATTTTACTACTCTTAACACCACTATCGCCAACGCCCAACGCCCACCGACGTTAGATTTTGTAAATCTATGCGCTGCTCCATCCTGACTCTTCCTAAACATTAGTATTTGACTCAGTTGTCTGAATTTATCACAAGGACAAAGCTTTTTTGCTGCTCTTTTCAAACAGCTAGCACTACCTTAAAGGGGACAAGACAAATGTGGCGTACGGCGTTGGTACCCAGACGCCAATGTGTCTCTCTCCTCATCGAACGAATAACATCAATGGATGAATGGGTAATGGGTGACAGAAACTGTGGGTGATATAATGCGCACATGAATTCACGATTGAATTTGAATGAACTGATTGATGAGGATGATGAGGGTGATGAGGGTGATGAGGGTGATGAGGATGAAGAGGGTGATTGAACATAGAACTATAGGGTAAGAATGGTGGCAGCAGCGTCCTGATCCTCGTCTTCCTCACAACAGATCACACAGTACTAATAAGGTTTAACTAGACTGTATAACTTACTATCTAGTACTAATAAGGTTTAACTAGACTGTATAACTTACTATCTAGTACTAATAATGTGTAACTAGACTGTATAACTTACTATCTAGTACTAATAATGTGTAACTAGACTGTATAACTTACTATCTAGTACTAATAAGGTGTAACTAGACTGTATAACTTACTATCTCGTACTAATAAGGTTTAACTAGACTGTATAACTTACTATCTAGTACTAATAATGTGTAACTAGACTGTATAACTTACTATCTAGTACTAATAAGGTGTAACTAGACTGTATAACTTACTATCTCGTACTAATAAGGTTTAACTAGACTGTATAACTTACTATCTAGTACTAATAAGGTGTAACTAGACTGTATAACTTACTATCTCGTACTAATAAGGTTTAACTAGACTGTATAACTTACTATCTAGTACTAATAATGTGTAACTAGACTGTATAACTTACTATCTAGTACTAATAAGGTTTAACTAGACTGTATAACTTACTATCTAGTACTAATTAAATCTATAAATAAAAGTAATTAAATGTATTACACTGCCATTTGTTTATTGTAAGAGTATCAAAAATCTGTTAACAGGGTGAGTCTCAACACCTCTGTTTTATAGGGCTCCATGAGAAGGACTGTTAACGGGGATGTCTCAATACCTCTGTTTTATAGGGCTCCATGAGAAGGACTGTTAATGGGGTGAGTCTCAATACCTCTGTTTTATAGGGCTCCATGAGAAGGACTGTTAATAGGGTGAGTCTCAATACCTCTGTTTTATAGGGCTCCATGAGAAGGACTGTTAACGGGGTGAGTCTCAACACCTCTGTTTTATAGGGCTCCATGAGAAGGACTGTTAACGGGGATGTCTCAATACCTCTGTTTTATAGGGCTCCGTGAGAAGGACTGTTAATGGGGTGAGTCTCAATACCTCTGTTTTATAGGGCTCCATGAGAAGGACTGTTAATGGGGTGAGTCTCAATACCTCTATTTTATAGGGCTCCTGTCTGTCTGTCTGTCTGTCTGTCTGTCTGTCTGTCTGTCTGTCTGTCTGTCTGTCTGTCTGTCTGTCTGTCTGTCTGTCTGTGTGGATTTTATTTTATTTCACCTTTATTTAACCAGGTAGGCTAGTTGAGAACAAGTTCTCATTTACAACTGCGACCTGGCCAAGATGAAGCAAAGCAGTGTGAACAGACAACAACACAGAGTTACACATGGAGTAAACAATAAACAAGCCAATAACACAATAAACAAGTCAATGACACAGTAAAAATCAAGAAAGTCTATATACAGTGTGTGCAAAAGGCATGAGAAGGTAGGCAATAAATAGGCCATAGTAGCGAATAATTACAATCTGGCAGATTAAACTGGAGTGATAGATGAGCAGATGATAATGATCAGATGATGGTGTGTAAGTAGTGATACTGGTGTGCAAAAGAGCAGCAAAGTAAATAAAAACAGTATGGGGATGAGGTAGGTAGATTGGGTGGGCTGTTTACAGATGGACTATGTACAGCTGCAGCGATCGGTTAGCTGCTCAGATAGTTGATGTTTAAAGTTGGTGAGGGAAATAAAATTATCCAACTTCAGCGATTTTTGCAATTCGTTCCAGTCACTGGCAACAGAGAACTGGAAGGAAAGGCGGCCAAATGAGGTGTTGGCTTTGGGGATGATCAGTGAGATACACCTGCTGGAGCGCGTGCTACGGGTGGGTGTTGTTATCGTGACCAGTGAACTGAGATAAGGCGGAGCTTTACCTAGCATAGACTTATAGATGACCTGGAGCCAGTGGGTCTGGCGACGAATATGTAGCGAGGGCCAGCCAATTAGAGTATACAGGTCGCAGTGGTGGGTGGTATAAGGTGATTTGGTAACAAAACGGATGGCACTGTGATAAACTGCATCCAGTTTACTGAGTAAAGTGTTGGGGGCTATTTTGTAGATGACATCGCCGAAGTCGAGGATCGGTAGGATAGTCAGTTTTACGAGGGTA